>NC_056725.1:1750151915-1750336915 GCF_019279795.1 Protopterus annectens
ATAATCTATTCAGATGTGACAGGATCCCCTATATAATCTATTCAGATGTGGCAGGATCCCCTAAATAATCTATTCAGATGTGGCAGGATCCACTGAAGTACAGCAGGGAGTCTGCCCTTCATCTTCTCACAATCTTTGGTGTATAATTGATCATCCCCAACTTTCTGTTTTTTCAAACAGTGGGATTCTCTCCTCATATAATTCAATATTATGTCTGCTAAAAATGATAATTACCTGCACTTGCACAATAAAAAAATAAATAAAAGATAAAATGAGATGATACTTTTTCTTGGGTGTAAACCATCATGATATCTGGTGTAATTAATATAGACTGGATGAATGCTTTTGATAGACCCTCTGAAATGTATAATAATTCAATTGCACTTCTCATTCTCATGTTAGTTTTCATTTGTAAGGCTAAAGAAAAAGCATGTCAGACGTGCAGGTGTCTGGTTCACCTGGTGAGAGATGACTCTTATATCATATAATTCACAATAAACGCTGTTCCACAGACTAGTCATACAAAGCTTAGAGTATAAACTTTAGAATGACAAGGTTTTTAAGTCTAGTAATCACAAAACCTGTAAAGGTGGAGTATTATGTGAAAGAATCAGAACTGCAAACATACAAGTAACACAATGTTAAAATAGCGTATCAGTAAGTCGAAAGGGAAAAAACTGAACATGATGGCTCTCAAAGTAGGTGACAGAAGATGTTAGGATATAAAAGAGGGCATTTAACTATTATAACGAAGCTCACAGAAAATAAGTCAGCATGCTGTGTCAGCAGTATAAATCATGAAAAATAATCTCAAAAACCATACCTTTGGCTAAGAATAAAACAGCAAACGCTGTCAGGAAATGGGCTAAAACATTTTGTAAGTAAATTTAAGATTGTAGAAAAATCATGGAAAGGACAATTAATGTTAATGTTAGTGTTGGAGATCAGGCAGGGGCTAGCAGAAAGGGCAGAAAAGATAAATGGACTCCTGCTTACTTTCAAGAAAAGAACACAATGACAAAATAAATCTACTCAACATTACCCATCTTTTGGTTGAGGGGACTGATTTAATCCCTTTTACAGAGAAAAGGAATATGAACATACTGGAGGTGCATAAAACTGTGAATCTAGATGGGATATACTCCACAGTTTTGATAGAACTTAAAGAAATTTCCTTTGGCAAATCTAGCATCACTACTGCATGCTATATAGATAACATTCCACTTAAGTGTTAGTAGTCATCAGGGACTTAGGCACACATGTTGATAACAGACTTTCCTTTGACCATAATGTCTCTTAGGTGATTAGAAAATTCTTCTACCTTATCCTTTGTGGCATTTACTAAGATCCAAAGAATTATATTCCCACTTTACTCATCCCTTATTAGGCCTATCTTTGACTATAACATCCCCCTTTGTAATGTTCCTCACCAAGCACCTAAACCAGCCCAAGAGTCCTGAATATTTCCTTACCAAAAAGATGTCAGATCTAAGTAGCCTTAGGTATTCGCTTTACTCAGTGTCATACAGACTCCTGAGGGGTTATCAGTTTAACTTTCCATGCTATCAATGACTTAGCTCTCTTTGAACTCCTTAACCTAAATAGAACAAGTGGTAAAGCAAACACCGGTTCTAGAGAAGTAAACCTACACAATCACATCAACAAGGCCAGATGGAGTGACAGATACCTTACCAAATGTATACCCTGTTTCTGGAATAGGCTGCCCTTACTATATTAAGCAGATTACTTCCTGAGCAACCTTTAAAACTGGTCTGGATGACTCTATGGGTGATTGCAAATTTTCAGCAGGAATATGTGGAGAAAGTGTACTTAATGGGGGGTACTGCTAATTTCCCTCAAGTACTGGCTGATGTGGCAGACCTGGTGGTCTCTTATCCGTAAACTTAGAAAGAACCTATGAACCTAAATGATAGTGAAATTGCTTATAAAACTCACAAAATCATGGGAAGGCTCTCTCATCTCTGTGGCTTAAACAAACAGACATGATTTCACTTCATAAGAGTGGAAGCAGGGCAGAGGTGTAAAATAGGAGACTTGTTACCTGAATTCCACAGCAGGAAAATTAGGGACTCCCTTCTGAATAAAACACTTATTCAGTTATAGTGGACAGGTGGAATGCATAACTCTAGGTAGAATTAATTCATTTGTAAGCCATAATATCAGACAAATCAGAATGAGTTCTTTGACTGCTTACATAGAGTGGATTACAGTGCGTGTGTGTGTATATCTTCTTGACTTTAGTGAGACATTTATAGTTCTTGATTAGGAACATCCAGCTAGTTCAGTTTTGAAGTGTAGGTTTTCAGTGTGTTTCTAGTGGGGATTGTACACATGTTGAGTTGGGACTATATGGTGAGTATCACTGGAAGATGGTCAGAGTTCACTGCTGATGGGTCAACTATAGGCACAGAGCATAACAGTACTATATATGTGAGGACCATAGTGGAGTGGAGTGTACTTTCTGAACCAGAGAGTTCACACATATGAAATCCAGAACACACTGTGTATATGTATTTGTAGTGAAAGTCTACATTTATAAAAAATAAGAAACGCTGTTTACATTTGTTTGTGGTAGGAAAGGCTTTCCAGTTTATGGATGGATAGCTGGAGTTCTCAAAGATAACAGTGTTTGGTTAAATGGAGGGAGTTACATTTGTTCAGGTAATTTACATGAAATCTGGGTGTAGGAAAAGGGTCCTACCATTGACTAAAGATGCAATAAGGAATATTATTTATAGTTATTAGGACTGGGATGAGTTCAGCCATATTAGTCAGGATGTGATGCAATTTCAAATTAAAATGGGCACACCTCCACAAGTAACAGAGATTCAAAGATTCAAAGAAACTTTATTTCATTTAGGAACACACAAGTGCAGCCTAAATAAAATTACAAATGTCAGCTCACGAGAGAAACACAGTGCAAATAATGTAGATACAGCTGTATCACAGAATAACATAAGAAAAAAATAACAACACACATGACATGCAAGAGGTAGTTTGCATTACATAAACACATTCAGTACCCATTATCCAGTGATAAATAATAAATAAGTACTCACCACCAACCCCCTACACTGTTATATTATCCAGTGATAAATAATAAATAAGTACTCACCACCAACCCCTACACTGTTAAGATAGAGACTAAATAGAGACTAGTGAATAGCATCTGTTTAGTTACCGTATTGCACTTGTTAACCTTAGATGTGACTCAGTATAGCAATCATATTGCATAATAGTAATGCTGGCGGTAATTGCTCAGAGCAGCAGGATTAAATGAAAAAAAGAGGTGTCAGCATATTAGGTATTATGGTAGGTGTCCGAGTTAATAAGTCTCACAGTTGTAGGATACAAACTGTTCCTGAATCTGATAGTCAACAGTGGAAGCTGCGGTACCTCCTTCTAGATGCAAGTTGTGAGAACCAGTTGTGGGCCTGATGGGTCAAATCAGCAAGTATTTTATTTATTCTCTTTCTTGCTCTTGTTCATAGGTTCATAGGTGTGTACTAAGCTAATGGCCCTGGGGCCTTTACAAGCCTAGCCATAGGATTACCCTGGCATAGTGCCACCCGACCTCTTGTAAAGAAAAGCTCCTGAATAGAAGAGAGGTTAGTGCCCAAGATTTTCTCAGCCACCCTCACCATCCTCTGTAATTTCTTCTTCTCAGCAACCGTGCAGTTGCCGAACCATGCTATGAAGTTGCTAGTGAGGATAGCTCCCCTGTAAAAAGTGGTAAAAAGTGGTAAGAGCAGACAGTGGGAGCCCGGCCTTTTTGAGCTTTCTCAAGAGGTGAAGCCTCTGTTGAGCCTTCTTGAGTATGTGGTTGGTGTTAGCAGCCCAGGAGAGGTCATCAGAGATGTGAAGGCCCAGGAACCTGCCTTCTGTAGAGGGCTTGGATGAGAAGTTGATACTGTAACCTAGCAGAAACAGCATGTTTTCTCAGCAGTGGAACCAAATTTCAGTGATGTCTTACAACTCTATATTTTCTAGGATCAGAATGGTTTCTGGGTGGGGCAATGCCTTGTTTAGGCTTCTAAAGTTGAACAATATTTACTTAATATTATTTTGATTGGATTTGGCTAGTTTGGTTGACTGAGTAGATTAATATTGTCCCAAAAAAGACACTATGGGAATGGGCTAAGGTTTAAACCATTTTTGAAAAATCATGATGTGAGAAGTGCAGGCCATCTCTGGCAAAACAAACAAGACGCTTTCCAGGCTGAGGCACACACACACACACACACACACACACACACACACACACACACACACACACACACACACACACACACACACACACACACACACACACACACACACACACACATACACACACACTGGTGCCCCCTAGAATGACACTAGTAACTAAGATAATTGTTGTCGGCAGTTATTTTTAGTTCACATTGTGGTATCATTCTTAGCAAAGGTAAGATGCTGCTCAGGACTAGTTTCACCCCACTCTTTTTACGTATTCCAAAGATGTGTGTCTCATGTCCCTCACGTCCATGTGGATAATGACATGTTGTAAGTGTACCTGAGGGAATGGGACTTAAGAGTCTCTGTAACCTGTCGTTGTCATGGCACCCAAGAGGCAGCTCCCAATCAGCTCCTCCTTGCTGAGCATAGTGGTGCATTAGCATGTATCACTATAGAGTCATCTATGATTAAAACATCTGCTTGTATAAGAGTTTACCAGATTGGCTTAGGGGCTTTGGTATGCCCTGTTGTTGATGCTTTACTATAATGTTTCTGTTGGATGCTGTTACACGTGCTGTTTGTGTAGTATCATTGTTCTGATGAGGGTTTTCTGCGTCAGTCCTATGCCCTGGTGGTCTCTAAGGGTGAGTGAGAGACTTTTTTAAAAGTGCATTTACAGTCAGTTTATTCTTTTGTGAGTGGTATCCAGCTGTTTGGTGGATGTGTGTGTGTGTGTGTGTGTGTGTGTGTGTGTGTGTGTGTGTGTGTGTGTGTGTGTGTGTGTGTGTGTGTGTGTGTGTGTGTGTGAGAGAGACAATCTAGACAGTACTAACACTTTATTTTGATGAGAGGCTAGCTACCAATTTTACAAGATATCTAGAGCTCATCTATAGCACCAGTGTGCAGTAGCAGTAGGACGTTGTCAGTAAACATATAGCAGTCGTTGTAAGATCTCATTGTGCTTAGTGGTGTCAGGCTGACAATACAAGTTGCAAGAACAGGCTGCAGTCGTGTAATTCTGCTATTAGCTTATTATTGGTGTTTCTGTATGTTGGCTATTAAGAAGGTCAAAGTAGGCATTATTGTACTACAAGCAATTTTTACTGCAAGGATTTAAAGGATCTATTCTGTTTTACTCAATTTCTAGTTAGCAGCAGCTACAGGCTATCCATTAATGACAGGTTGTGATATAAGGGAGAATGTTAGTGACAATTAGTATACGATTCTATCATCTAAGTATACTATGCTATGATCTGAGGTGTTAGCGACAATGAGATTGCTATCTTATGAAATGGAGAGGGAATTACTATGTCCTACAAGGTGAGGGGATAAGCAGTTTTCCTTTTAGATGTTTTTTCTTTGTCTTAGATGTTCGTGACTATGAGTATACTGTGCTATGATATGGAGAGGGCATTACTATGCCCTGTGGGGGGGGGGGGGGCGGGGGGGGCAGGGTAGCAATTTTCTTCCTAGATTTTTTTCTCTGTTAGAAACAGTGTTAGAAACTATGTATATATTATGCTGTTATGGGAGGGCAGTATTATACTCAGTAGGATGGTTTTATTTATTTATGTTTCCTTGTTTTGGAGTGTAAAGCACTGATCAAACTTTACCAGCTCCTGGTCCAACCTGGATTGCACAGAGACAGCAAGAACCAGTTTTACAAACTCAAACACAACATAATATGGAGTACAGAGCCTAGTCAAGTCAATTTTCCCATTAGAGAGGGTGGTGCTCTTAGGTAGGGAATATAAATTATCTTTAGAGTTTATAAAGTTTATAGTCTAATTTCAGAGTATTCTAGGCTTTATGCGGGGTTAACTAGTTTTAGACCTCCAACTATGGATTGGATAGCGGGGTTAACTAGTTTTAGACCTCCAACTAGACTGACAACTACAATCCACTCTTCTACAGGCCCCATGAAGGAGCTCAGTGTCTCTCCAACCTATCACCACTCAAGTATTCAACTGCGGTACCACCTTTGTCATTCTTATAAGAAAAGTGCAGTCCGGGTCTGAACTGTCTGTGAACAGCTAAAGTTAACTTTGAACCTAACACCACTCTTAAGTATTCAACTGTGGTACCACCTTTGTCATTCTTATAAGAAAAGTGCAGTCCGGGTCTGAACTGTCTGCAAACAGCTAAAGTTAACTTTGAACCTAACACCACTCTTAAGTATTCAACTGTGGTACCACCTTTGTCATTCTTATAAGAAAACCTCAGTCCAGGTCTGAACTGTCTGCAAACAGCTAAAGTTAAGTTTGAACCTATCACCACTCTTAAGTATTCAACTGCGGTACCACCTTTGTCATTCTTATAAGAAAAGCGCAGTCTGGGTCTGAACTGTCTGTGAACAGCTAAAGTTAACTTTGAACCTAACACCACTCTTAAATATTCAACTGCGGTACCACCCTTCTTATTCTTATAAGAAAAGCGCAGTCCGGGTCTGAACTGTCTGCAAACAGCTAAAGTTAACTTTGAACCTAACACCACTCTTAAATATTCAACTGCGGTACCACCCTTGTCATTCTTATAAGAAAACCTCAGTCCGGGTCTGAACTGTCTGCAAACAGCTAAAGTTAACTTTGAACCTAACACCACTCTTAAGTATTCAACTGCAGTACCAACCTTGTCATTCTTATAAGAAAAGCGCAGTCCGGGTCTGAACAGCTAAAGTTAACTTTGAGTATGTGTCTACCTGTTTGAGCCAATATTCATTTTCCCCTGGAGAGCACTCTGCTTTGGCTTGTAAGTAGCCCCCCCCCCCCCACACACACACACACACACACTCATATTCCACTCTCTCTCTTTTTCCCTTCTATTAGCAAATAGTATCCATAACTGATGAATACTGTGTGTTTGTTAATTTAAACTGAGACAACAGTAGCCTACTGATACAAGATTATCCTGTTTTTCCATCTGGTAAATGGTTAAGAAATGACTTACCGTTTCAGAGCAGTCCTTGGTCAATTGTGATTGTTTCTTAAACACAAACTTGTCTTTACTTTGGCTCATTAGCAGCAGTACAAAGAACTGCCTGCTCATACCCTTGTTCTCCCCTCCCCTTTCCTTGTTTATTACCTTAAGACAATCCCAAAGTTAATAAATATTACCTGTGGCAGGCACCATTTTTACACCTACAACCACCCTTGTCACTATCATATGTTCTTTTATCAGTTAACTCTGTTACCTGATTGTTTCCAGCCCCTCATAAGAGCAACTAACAGGGTCTCTACCCACTTCGTTCCCCACCCTGCCCCCTATTCCCTCCCACCCCAGTGGTCCCACCTTTATTACACTCACAAACCCCTCCCATCTTTCCAGTAGCCAATCACAGCACTAACCCAACACTACCTCCTCCATCTTCCCACTACTATCACACCTCCTCAACTAACATGTACAAGCATACCTTACCTATGCTCACAGTATGCACTCTCCTTGTATATCTTACATCCTACCAAAGCTCCATCATTCCCCCACTCAACCACTATACTACTACTCACGCCACCTCTCATGTCTCACCCTCACTCAGCTCCCCTCCCACCAACTGAAGAAACATCCCTATGCACCCCACATATTCTACCAACTATATTACTCAAGCATAAAGCATCCCTACAACTTTACACAGTAACCCTCCCACCATACCTATTACCCAAAGAGCACAATCATAAAGTTTCCCTTATAAACAAACACATTCAAAAACTGAGAAAACTAATAACCTCATGCATATCTAAACTAGCCCTAAGTGGAGATATCCACCCCAACCCTGGCCCTACAATCTCCAACCCCAATCCTCATAATCAGACTAGAAACCACAACTTCTCCCATATTACAGCCAATAGAAAGCCAAGTGACTTCCTTCTACTAAGCCTAAATATTAGACGTATATCCAATAAAGTCCATGAACTCCATGCCACCATAGACTTGTACTCCCCAGATATAGTCATCCTGACAGAAACCTGGCTAAAACCTCATATTACCAGTGAGCAAATACTCCCCACAGGTTATGGCATACTAAGAGTAGACCGGCTAAACAAGAAAGGAGGCGGTGTAGCTATAATATTTAAACAGCATCTAAACATCCAGATCTTAAAATCATCAGCTCCACAAATAGGCAATGAAGAAATAATATATACCAACCTCAAAATAAACCAAAACAAAACCATCAACATAATTGGATGCTACTTCCCACCTGGCCAAAACATCCCTCCACTAGAAAACCTCCTCAGCTGGTCTCCCCACCATCTCCCCCAAGAAACTATCACTTTAGGTGATATTCAATATTGACTGGCAATCCTGTTCTGGCAACCATCCAACCCATCATGTAAACCTTCATGGCTTCACCCAACTAGTCCAGTCACCAACCAGGATAAATAAAAACTCCAGCAAGCACGCTACCCTGGACTGGATACTAGTCAGTAAGAGCCCCCAGTCATATATAACAGGCTGCTTATCATATAGCCTCAATGATCACTCCCCAACATTCCTACTCAAAAAATACCTATACCAAGCTAAACCTGTCATCTACCGTCAAATACGTAAAAAACTAAACTTTAACCCACTCACATTCATCTCATCCCTCAAAGAATGTAACTGGCATGCTCTAAAGTACCTCAGCCTTGATGACGCAGTTGAATCTTTTAATACTACCTTCCTGAGCATCCTTAATTACCATGCCCCCATAAGACTTTCCAGAATCAAAGCACAACCCTCCCCATGGCTACAGAAAACCACTAAGTCAGAAATGAAAAACAGGGATAAAGCCTGGGAGCGCTGGCGCAAAACCAAAACCCCTCAACTAGACAGAAATTCCTAGAACTACACAATAGAGTCAAAAAGCTAATAAAACAGGACAAATTCCAATACTACCAGTCTGCCCTAGACTCCTCTCAACACAGCCCCAAACAATTCTGGTCCTCCATAAACTCCATCCTCCACCCACCCCTCCTCCTAACATCCCTCACTCCTCATAAAATATTGCTACCTCATTCAACACACACTTCACACAAACCATACTATCACTAGCTAAACAACACAATCCCCCTCCCCTCCAACCCACACCTTCAACTAGTAATCTCCCCACTGCCTTCCCTTTTTCTCCTGTACCTACCTCCAACATAAAAAAAATCTTAACTAAACTTAAGCCCACTAGATTAGCAGCAGACAACCTCCCAAGTGAATACCTACAAATCGCAGCTGATGCTCTGGCCTACACAGTATCCATCTTGATTAACCGATCTCTGTCAGAAAGTTACATTCCCACACTGTGGAAAGTATCACATATAATTCCCCTCCACAAAGGCAGACCCTCCACAGAACTAACCAATTACTGCCCTATAGCTATTCTCCCTCCACTCCAAAATACTAGAGAGATGCATTCACTCTCAGGTCTCAGACTACCTCCTTACTAACAACCTCCTTTCCAATACTCAACATGGTTTCTGACCAAACCATAGCACCACCACTGCCTTACTCTCCTTTACTAACACTATCATTTAGCATAAAAACAATGGCTATCTCTCCTCTGCTACTTTCCTAGACCTATCTAAAGCATTTGACATGGTCCCACACAAACAACTTATCTCTGTCCTCAATAACCTATCCTTCTCACAATCGGTCACCAACTGGTTTCAGAGTTACCTGTCTGACCGCCAACAATCCGTTGTATGGCAGAATGACATATCTCCCCAACTACCTGTCTCCATAGGGGTTCCCCAAGGATCCATCCTTGGACCCCTACTCTTCTCTGTTTTCACCAATAATCTAGCCTCTGCCACCAAACATGGCACACTCATACAATATGCAGATGACTCAACCATCATCTGCTCAGCCCAGTCCCTACCCAAACTGCAAAAAGTCACACAGGAAGAAGCCTTTTCCTCTGTTGAAACTTGGTTATCCAATGCCCAATTAATACTCAACCCAAACAAAACTAAACTACTCATCTTCCAACCCACCAAACATACTCAAAACAACTCTTACTTTAACATCACAGCAAAAGACAACACCACTATATACCCAACTGAACACACCAAATTGCTAGGAGTGGAAACAGACAATAAACTAAAATTTGACATTCACATATCCTTAACCATAAAAAAAGTCCATAATAAACTAGGAGTGCTATACAGAAATAAGCAACTTCTCACCAAAGCAGCAAAGATTTCAATAGCAAATTCCCACCTTATCTTCACCCTACTTTATGCCTGTCCAATATATACCAACCTAAGGTAATGCGATTTAAACAAGCTAGAGACCTGCTACAACAAAATTGCCAAATTCGCCACAGGGGCATCCTACCGTAGTCACCACTGTCTCTCACTTGCTGAACTGGGCTGGTTTGAACTCCCTCACCTCCTTTAATGGTATCAACTCTCACTTGCCCACAAACTAGTAAATCATCCACTAAATGTCCCATCCCTCCAGAATCTACTCCAACCCAAAAGCACCACCAGACCACTAAGATCCAGCAACAAAAATCACTTGCAGATCACTAAAGCCAATAACTCTGCTGGTGAAGCACTATTCTCTTGCACCATAGCCAAATTATGGAACTCCCTCCCACCCACAATTATCTCCATACCATCATGCACCCACTTCAAAACTTTACTAAAAGCGCACCTAAAAACATGCTGGCTATGGCATCGAACCACTACCTTTCTTTCCACTCCACTAACTACCTTGATTATAGCAAGCTCCGATGTTCATAAGCCAGTACTTATTATACAGCAGGAACTTCTTCATATAACATTTGTTAATGTCTGTTATGTACTTCACAGATAAAGATTCTAGTTGTCTACTGATGTACTATGTTCTTTATCTGTAAATATGTTGTAAGTAATTGCTATGTAAATTGTTAATCGCTATGTAATCCAATGTAACTACTGTCTGTTTATTTTAACTGTGGAGGTTTTCTCCCCCGGCCTCTGCTGAAAATGGACCTACGTCCAGTCGGACACTCCCGGTCAACAAATACAAATAAATAAATAAATAAAATGCAACACAGGGACAAAGTACACACAACAAGTTAAGCCCACCTCCTCACATAGCACAAGCAGTCCCAGAGTTCAAGGATGGTAAGTCCATAAGGCAGACATCTACACAACCAAACATTCTTGTTATAGGTGACTCCACTCGTAAGACATGCCAATGTGCCTCTTACCAGGCTGAGCAGGGAAGAGCGATGATTAGTTGCTTGTTCTGTACAAGGATCTGTCAGGTCACAGATGTAATCAAGTGCCTGAATTGCAAGTGCCATCATGACTCTGTTATGGTACTTGTAGTTATCAATGACTTGCAATTTACCTCCCTGGAATATATGAAGAGGGAGACATGATGGAGCCCTCAGACTATGTGTCCCAGGTAGGTATGAGCCTAGCACTGAGCAGCATTCTACTTTCTCCAAGGATGATGTTGCAATACGAACAAAAAATAACTGATTTCAATAATTGGCTTAGTTTTTGGTGTCATTCAAAGAGGGTCCAATATTTGTCAGCCTGGGAGGATATGAATGACAGACCATGCTGCGTTACCAGGGATGGCCTACATCTGTCCCCTCTAGGGTTTTAAGTATTGGCAAAGATATTGTCCACCCCATAGTGCCTTTTGTAGGCAAGGCCAACCCAATATATCAAAGCAAACAAAATAAATTTGAAGGTTTTACTGATCAATTCTAGGAGTCCAGACTAGAAACTCTAATCCCTTTCTAGATGTGCAAGGCTATAATGCCTTGCACACATTTAGAATAGCTAATGTGCTGGAGGGGAAAATGGTGGAGGTGTATCAATCTTCATACCAAAAAATAACTTGTGTAGTGCACTGCACCTCATCTAGTAACCAAATGTCTCCAATGCACTATGGTATTGTCCAGAAACACCAGCCGAGATCACAAATAGATGTTTTAAAAATATTTAATCCATGCAGCTCACAAAACAAACTGAGTAAGTTAAGAGCTTTCATCTGTATTAAAATTAATAATGACTTCTTCAGAACTAGAATTAATCATGAGCATTTGTACTTAAGCTCCATTAAATTCCTTAAAGGTATAGTTCTTTCTTTTTTTAAATGTCCCATAAATACTTTAAATCCCCCCTCTCTCTCTCATATATATATATATATATATATATATATATATATATATATATATATATATATATATATATATGTGTGTGTGTGTCTGTGTGTGTGTGTGTGTGTGTATATATATGTATATATATATATATATATATATATATATATATTGTTTTATTTATATATATATATATATATATATATATATATATATATATATATATATATATATGGGTCTACTTTAAATAACCGAACCACTTCACCGACACACAGAAGACTGAGACACGAAAAGCAAGTTGATCGAAAAGGTGATTTGCCGACAGCCAAAAGACCGACAAGAAACGTGTGAGCACGACGTAAGTGTGCAATAGTGACGGATTTAGGAGCGGTCAGGTAAGTGTCGATATTGAGGATTTTGGGTTAGGGTGTGGGAAAGGTGAGTGTGCGGTAGTGTCAGAGTTAGGGATTTTGGGTTAGGTGTGGAAAGGTGAGTGCGGTAGTGTCGGAGTTAGGGTTCGTAAGGTAAGTGTGTGATAGTGACGGACTGTAGTTTAGGGACGGGTTAAGTGAGTTAGGTTTAGAGTGCGGTAGGTGAGTGTGCGATAGTGACGGGCTTTATGTTTTAGGGTGAGTTAAGTGAGTTAGGGTTAGGGTGCAGGTAGGTTAAGTGTGTGATAGTGACAGTCTTTAGGTTTAGGGGTGTTAAGTGAGTTAGGGTTAGGGTGCGGGTAGGGTAAGTGCGTAGTGTCGGACCTTAGGGTTAGGGGTTGGGTTAAGGTTAGTGGATATGTCATTGTGTGTAATGTGTAGTTTACATTTTTTGTGTCGGTGTAATGGTGTTTGGTTTTGTGAGTTGTCGGTGTTGTGTGTTTTCGGTTATTTGGGGTCGGTGTTTTGTGTGTCGGTGAAGTGTAGGTTCGTTATTTAAGTAGACCCATATATATATATATATATATATATATATATATATATATATATATATATATATATGGGTCTACTGCTTTTCATCAAATGCCACATATTCGAAAAAGAGCAGTAGCTCAGTTACACGAAAATGCACTTATTCGAAAGTGCACTTTCGCAAACTCAGCTTCTACAAACAGATCGCACCATAGTGCAGGGCAGCAGGAAAACATGTTATGTCCTCCACTGTGGTGCGGTATTTACGGACCTTAGGGTTAGGGCACGGGTCATGGTAAGGGGATAGCTAGTAGGGCTATCCCCTTACCATGACCCACGCCCTAACCCTAATGTCCGTGACTACCGCACCACAGTGGAGGATAGCCTGTCCCCTTACCATGACCTGCGCCCTAACCCTAAGGTCTGTAACTACTGCACTAAAGTCAGTAGTAGCCCGTTTGCTGAAGCACGTTTGCGTAACCCAGGGTCTATTGTGTGAGATCAAAGAAGTGTATTTTTGAACTTATACAGTAGACCCATATATATATATATATATATATATATATATATATATATATATATATATATATATATATACATACATACACATACAGTATGCATATATATATATATATATATATATATGTACACACACACACACACACACACACACACACACACACACACACACACAGTATATATTTATATATATATATATATATTTGTATATATATATATATATATATATATATATATATATATATATATATATATATCTACATATATCTATATATATATCTATACCTATATATATATATATATATATATATATCTATATATATCTATATATATATATATATATATATATATATATATATATATATATATAGGTTTACTATCACATGTGCATATATCGGAAGAAAATGTTCGGAAATCACAACACACAACACGGCACAGTAAATGCCGAACTGTTCGAATGAATATTTCAACTTTACTGAAATTCTCTTTGCCACTGCGCCCCCCCCACACCCCCCTACTTATATATACAAACTCCGAGATAGCACTACACTGTGGAAAGAGTACATTTCCCAATCCCCACTATAGTGCGATCTGCACTATACTGTCAAACCTTGCTATAAAGGCTGTTTGATATTGTAAGGTTCGAGAATATAGTACTCGCACTAATGGTTCTGCTACCTGATTTACGTACATATGTGGATCGCACACAGTGCGATCGACTATGTGATTGTAAACCATATATATATATATATATATATATATATATATATATAAATTTGTATCAGAAAATAATTTGATACTGAGTGTCTGTACATTTTATCTCAAAGATGTAAATTGATGTTAATGTCACATCCATATAGACATGTGCATTGATGTTAGTTACATATCCATATAAACATCCACTTGAATAATCATATCTGAAAAAATATACCATATACAATTGTCAAGAACTATATCATTAAGGAATTCAGTGGTAGTTAACATGACAAAATATCTTAGCTTTCTCTGTTTTGTGAGCTGTGTGGATTAAACATGTTAAAAGCATCTATTTGCAATCATGACTGGTATTTTTGGATGTTATCATAGTGCACTGGTGATATTTGGTGTCTCAGTCTTCATCTGGAAACTCACATCTAGGCTAGTAAAGCAGCATGGTGCACTAGAGCTTCTTTATGAACAAATAACAATCAGAAAGGTCCAGTACCATATATTACCTAGCTGTACAACTCCTTCTATGACACAAGAAAGCCACACCCCTTATCTACAAGAACTGGAATCACTCAGTATTAAACCCAATACCATTCTCCTGGGTAACCTAAATTATCCAACTATAGACTGGGAAACCTACACCACCACTAGTGCACAAGCACAGAGATTCCTAGAGTTTGTCAGTACAATCACCCTGTCAAGTGTCACTAGGAGGAAATGCCATCTTAGATATTGTCCTTACTAATATGGGGGCATCTTGCACTACCCCTTGGGTATCCTTGTCATTTGTTAGGTCTAACCATAAAGCCAACACCTTTGAAATAAAATTGAAACAAGAGACCCCCCTTCCCAATGTACCTTTAGAAATTTCTTTAAGACAAGCTACCTGTTTCTAACTGATCCATTGGCAAGCTTCATATCCAAACCAAACTCAGTTAGATCCTCTGAATATTCAGATGTGTGTACACCACCATACTAGCTTGTAAACAGCGGCATAGATGCAGCTGTACCCTTTTGAAACAAGAGTAGGCCAAACCCCAGAAACAACCCCTATGGTGGAACCGTAATTTAAACACACTTTACAATGAAAGGAAGCAAATTTTGACTAAATGTAAGAAGAGTAATTCTCAGAATGATAGAGCCCTTGTCAGTGGAATGAACAAACAACTCAGGAGCTTTATAAAATGCACCAGAGCAAGTCTGAGGCCACCCAAGCCAAAGATGTCACAGCACCTTTTTTCAGTTATGTTCATAATTTCAGAATAAGAATGTAAGAATACACTGGGTTGATTGTAAATTATATCTGCACTGGTTAGTTTTGGTGAACAGTGTTTGAACATTTTACATTTGCCAAAACTAATTTTACCAGCACTGAACCCATCTCAGTTTGGATTTATTAAGGACAGGCCATGCTACTTAACCTAGTGGACATTTTTAAAAAGGTCACCAGAGATATAGATGAAGATAAAGCAGTACATAGCACATACCTCGACTTGGCCAAAGCTTTTGACACAATCCTCCACTCAGGCATAGCAGAAAAGTTAAATAAATTGGAACAGACCCCAACATCATCCAGTGGACTCTTAACTGAGTCAGGAGATCAAAATAGGGGAAGCTACCTTCATAAGGAGACCAGTCACCAGTGGAGTTCCCCATGGTTCAGTTCTGGGACTTTTCATGTTTGGCATCTACTTCTCTAAAGTAAATGCCAATACCAAAGAGATCTGGCTGACTACTTTTGCAGATGACTGCATTCTAGAAGGAGTCATCAAATCCCATAATAACTTAGCCATCATGCAGGAAGGTTTGTTCTAAACCAATAACTGGTGTCAGAATGATGGACTGAAACTAAATGCCAAAAAATCCATTATCATATCCTTTGGGAAGTTGTTTACCCCGACAGCTAACACATGATAATACATCCCTAAGAGCTGATGCATTTTTTGGGACATGGGAAATTATGTGGACAGTGACCTAACTTTTGCGTAACGTATCTACTGTTATAAGAAAGTCATTCTATACCGAGAAGCTTGTAAACAAAGGGACTGCATCTAGATCTAGATCTATAGATGTGATTGTCCCCCTTTACTCAGCCTTCATTTGGGCAATCATTGAGCATAATTTCCCCTTTTGTCATGTTTCTGTCCAGACACATGCAACAACAATCACAGTGATACCTTACTAAAAGGATACAAGACTTAACAGCATGTCCTACATGGACTGATTCAAAGCCCTGTCACTGTACTCGGTGTTCTACAGACTGCTGTGTCTGGCATACGAGGTATCTTTCATTTTAATACTGATGGGCCTATTACACAGCAGAAAGTCAAACAGTATCAGAAATCCTCAGTTCAGGGATCTACATCTCATCTACAACATCAGCAAAATTGTTTTGAGGGACAGATATATCTTACAGAGGATGCCACTGCTCTAGAACAGACTCCATATAAAACAAAGCTCATTCCTGTCACACATTCAAGTGTAACTTGGATCTATCAATGGGTAATAAAACATTTACTCAAGACTGCCCCCTGTACTACTAAAAGGCAGAGGCAGCTCCTAAATGCTATATGCCATGTATGGATCCCCTCAAATCATCTATGGTGTGATCCCATTTATTCTCACTAGGGGTAATATATACTTATTGACCCATGAGATGGGTAAGGCCAATCTAACACCAAACAAAACTTGATAATTCAAACACCAAATGGGAAACTGACTAAGCTTAAAATGGCCAGCAAGGGCAGCTATCCATGGACCTATGAACATAAAATCATAGTCTAACTTTAGCTCATACTCCTAGAAAATGTGGAGATGCACTGTACCATGTCATTGTGCAATGTAACATTTGCAGTAACTCAAACAAGTGTAGTCAGTATAACACTCAGGCTAAGAAATTTAAAAAGGAATAAATGAGTTTCCAGCCAATTGGTTTCAGTAGAAATGTATTCTACAAACTCAACATACACTAGACTAACCTTCTCTCGCAAAGCAACAAGGTGCAGTACAGGTTGTTTGAAAGAGATGCAACAGAATCCCATACCTCAGTCAGAAAAGGTTATAGGTTCATAGGTTCATAGGTTGGTACTAGGCTATCTGCCCGAAGGCATTTATAAGCCTAGCCAGAATGTGTGGGCTTTCGCCGCCCCCTTAGATTAGTTCCCTGTGCCTCTGTCCAGCAGAGCTACTAAAGTGATCCCCGAGGTAAACTTTCAGTTTCCCATCCACTCGTCAAGGTTTCTCTTGAAGAGTGTTAGCGAGGAGCTCTGCCTAATGTAGATTGGAATCTTGTTCCAAAGCATGGGAAGTCTCTGGGACAGGAATCTATCCATCCAGCACGTCCTATTTATTGTTGTGGTGAGGTTTAGATCCCTAGAGCGTGTAGCTTGAGGGGATAAGGTTTTCTTTAGGTGGAGCATGTCCATCAATTCTGGGTTGGACATGGTCTTGTATGTCAGGCAGAGATCACCTCTGAGTAGGAGGTATGCAACCAAGTACAACTGGAGTTTCTTCAGTCGAGCTGCATAGGGCATCTGTTTGAGGCCAGTGATCCTCTTGGTGAGGTACTTCTGTGGTCTTTCCAGCTGTTGAAGGTGTCTTGTAAGGTACATCCCAAATGGGGCATTGTACTCTATGATGGGTTTGATGAGTGATGAGTAGAGGGGCACAATGACCTCTTTTGATCTGGATGTGAACCCTTTCGTGATTAGGTGGGCCACGTAGAAAAATTTTCTAACCACTTTGGCAATGTGATTAACAAAGGTGAGATTACTATCTACTTGGGTCCCCAGATCCCTTATTACATATTCTGTATTTAGGGGACTACCACCTATGTGGTAGTTTGTGAGTACTTTGTTTTTTTCCAAAGGGGATGACTATGCACTTTATGGCATTTAGCTTGAGGCCATGATTTTGACACCAGGTATCCGTCTCAGTGAGACCCTTTTGGAGGATGTCTGTGTCAGCCAGAGAGTCAGTTATAGCCCCTAGTTTGCAGTCATCTGCGAACTTGGTCAGCCATAGTCCTCCTGTGCTTGCCTGTACCTCTGAGAAGTATATGCCAAACAGGAGGGGTCCTAGGACTGAGCCCTGGGGAACGCCACTTGTAACCGGTTTAGAGTCAGACCTAGTTCCTGCAACTCTCACCATGTGGGTTCTGTCTGTGAGCCAGTTGGCAACCCTTCTTGTGACATAGAGGTTTATGTTCAGGCTGGTGAGCTTGTCTATAATACCAGAATGGGGAATGGTGTCGAAGGCCTTAGCGAGGTTTAGGTAGGCTGTGTGGACCTCCTTTCCCTCGTCTATAGCCTAGATAACTGTCTCAAAGAAGTCCACCAGGTTTAGGAGGCATGATCTGCCCTTAACAAAGCCAAACTGGTTAGGGTCCACTGTTTGGAGGTTTCCAATGTCTCTCTGTTAATGAGTTCCATGATGATGTGCTCCATAGCCTTGCAGACCAAGCTAGTCAGGCTTATAGGGCGATAGTTCCCAGGGTCTGTTGTGGCTCCACCTTTGTCGATCAGAATAACTGTTGCTGTGTGCCACTCTATGGGTATGTAGCCTGTAAAGAGGCTGAGTTTGTATAGTGCGTTTAGGTGAGGGGTTAGTTCGTCTTTGAGCTTGTGCAGGACGCAGCCTGGGACACCGTCCGGGCCCATTGATGCTGTGTTTTTGGCTTTGGAGAGGGCTGTTTTAACCTGAGTGTCTGTGATTTCAGGGACTCTACATTCTTCTGGTATGGTTATGGGCCCTTTTGGGGGTGAGAGGGGGGTGAAGTTTGTGCTAAACCTGTCTGCCAGGATGTTGGCAATATCGTTTGGTTCAGTGTATTTTGTGCCATTCTGCACTAACTCCGAGCAGATCTGAGCATTGCTACTTAGATTCTTGACATAGCTAAAGAATGCCTTGTGGTTATCTTTGGAGTCCTTGGCAATTTTTCTTTCAAAGCTCACCTTGGATGATTTTAAGAGGGATCATAGTTTCTTGCTGATACTGATCAGGGATGTCTTCCCTTCTTGGGATTTTACTCTTTACTGTACTAGTTTCCTCCTTCTATTGTATAGCTTGTTTATAGCAGGAGTCCACCAGACTGGTTTCCTTTTCTTGGAGGAGTGAGTCTTGGTTTTGCTTGGGATGGCACGATCCATGCATTCTTGTAGCTGCCCATAGAATGCATTAATAAAGGATTTTGCAGCTTGGACAGTGTTATTCTTCAGCATAGGGGCTTTGAAATTTTCCACCTCGGTCTTAAGTAACGTGAAATTTGCTTTTGAAAAGTTTTTTACAGTGGTTTTCTTGTCCAGGGTGGAATATGGATATCCAAAGTGATTTGTTTATAGTCAAATCTAACCAGCTAGGGGTTGACCTCTGGTGTGGAACACCGGTCGCCCATGTTGGTGATGACCAGGTCCAATATGTTTTCACCTCTGGTAGGAGTGTTGACCAGTTGAACCAGGGCGTTTGAGTTTATAAATTCTAGGAAAAGTTGGGTAAGGGAGTTAGCACTTGAGTAGTTCTCCCAGTTAATGTTTGGGTAATTGAAATCACCCTATATTAGGGTGTTTGGTAGGACCTTTATGTTTCCCAGTGTTTCCAGAAATGCAGAATGGGGATCCTGGGACATAGTGGGTGATCTGTAGCAAGCTACAATTTGAATTGCAGTTTTGCCCATTGTTAGTTGCATGTGGATGACCTCTGAAGCATCGTGATGTGCCACTAACCTGGAGGTGTGGGTATCCTTGATGAATATGGATACGTCCCCGCCTTTTGTATTTCGGTTTGGGTTTTGTGGCCAAAATGTATGGTATGAGTTATAGCCTGCTAGTGCTGGGGTACACTCTGGAGCCTTAAACCAGGTTTCTGTTACTGCACATATATCGATTTTCTCCATACTGAGGAGTGCCTCGAGTACATGCATTTTGAGGTTTAGACTTCTGGCATTGAGTAGCATTACCCTCAGTTTTTTGTTACTTGTGCTATTTACGGTGGTGGGTTTGTCTTTTGAGCCTTGCCTAAAATAGGCACTATGGGGGTGGCAAGAGTCTTGACCAGTATTCGAAAGCCTAAGGGTGACAGGTCTCACAATGTTCCCTCTCTTTCTAAATGTGTAACTATTTCACAAATAAATTTAGGCTTCTGAGGGATTCCACAAAGAATTCTACACCATAAACTTTAAACTTCACTTCTCCATTTTAGAAACTTTAGGTGGTTTAGCAAAGTATAGTGAGAATTTTGTAGGATAATCTGTGTTGGTCAGAGATACAAGAATCTTGGGATATGTGCTCATAGGCTATAAAGGAAATTATGTCCATAGGTCATACCTCTCAACCTCTCAGCACAAGAAATCTGGACAAAGCCAAAAAATAACAAGGGGTAAATGCCCAAGGGACAGATTTTAAATATTGCTCCGTTAAACCTAAAAAGTTGCTAGAATGACAAATATTACATTATTATATATTTTCTGAAGGATCTGAAACTCAAATGTCCATCATTATTCAGTATTATTTAGTGACCTCAATCCTCAGTGATTTGCCAGAAAAACACAATTTTTATGAGGAACAGATTAAAAATAAGAGGCAAAACTCTGGACATTCTGTGACAATTTATACAATTGAGAGGTATGCCAAGGGTTAGGGAGATCAAGGGAAGAGAATGTAAAATAAAAGACTTGGGACCAAAAAACAGCACATCACCAAAGTACAATGCACTCGAGTTAAGGAATAGTTACAAGCAACTTATTTTTTGTTCTACAAAACAGCACTGGAATGTACTGTCAAGCAAAAAAACATTTCTCGGTACAAAGAAATAGTCAGCCAAAAGTGTTAGGCCATCATCTTAGCCATGGATTTTCTCCACATAACACCATAAAAGTACAAAAAAAAATTTGCAGCTGTCTGTTGAAATGTCAGCACTCAAAATGCCAAGTGCCAAAAAGCTGAAAGACAGACTGAAAACCCAGAGAATAGCGAAGCTTGGAAATTGCTCTTCTTAAAACTTTTTTTTCGGGGGGGGGGCACCTACCCATTACAAATGGTTATATACCAACTCTGAGATCACCATACCTCAGAAAAAAAGAGAATATCCTGAGACGTGGCATCTCAGACTTTGTATATCTAAGTCCCATCTTTCAGCCATTCAGTCTCTGCATTTTGGGACTCACTATACTGGGTCCTGACATTTCAAATGGTCACCAGATTTTGCACATACAGTGTTTTGACACTCACATAAACTCTTTAAAGTAAACAAAGTTCTCTCTCCCCAGTATCTTCTACTGATAATCTCTCTCAATACAAAATTATCTGCACATGGCCTATGGCCTTTGTGATTACAGACATCTGTGTGTGTGTGTGTGTGTGTGTGTGTGTGTGTGTGTGTGTGTGTGTGTGTGTGTGTGTGTGTGTGTGTGTGTGTGTGTGTGTGTGTGTGTGTGTGTGTGTGTGTGTGTGTGTGTGTGTATATATATATATATATATATATATATATATATATATATATATATATATATATATATATATATATATATAGTGCCTTCTGTGTGGAGTCTGCATGTCCTCCCCGTGGTTGGGTGGGTGTTCGAAAAACATGCGTAAATGGGCGTGCCTTTGTTGAAGGTTGAACGTCGAGCTGGCTGGCTGTTCATCAAAATCTACTGCCAATCATTAGCAGACCGGAGTTCCACTGTGGCGACCCCTAACCGGGAAAAGCCGAAAGACAACAACAACATATACATATATATATATATATATATATATATATATATATATATATATACACACACACACACACACACACACACACACACACACACACACACACACACACGTATAGCTAATAGCTTACTTCCATGCCTGTGTTTGCTATTCAGTGTATGTTACAATTCTGTAGTCTTTTCTAAGCATTGTGACAGCTATAATGTAGCTATAGAGATGAAGCATTTCCCAGAAAATCCAGAAGTAAATCACGTTGCATAAAAATAGACTGAAAAATGTTCATTGATGACTCCTAGAGTTTTCAGTTACAAGCTGACACTCATATTAAAGTTCTATATTTAGCTATGTGTATTTGCCATGTAATATAACATAAAGCTAAACAATATTTCTTTAAAGACTTGATGCAAATGCTTTAATTCAATCCTGTGTAACAGTTGAAGAAACCAGTTTCTCCCCCTTTCATTTCTTTCACTAAAATCAATAACCTCCACTAATACAGAATGGACCATCACTGCCCAGTTATATAGAGTGATTATGTACTTAACACCGAACTTTTCTGAGTTACGCTAATGCATTGTCTAGATCTCTGGTAGAGTTACACAGTCCTTTACAAGCTGTGTAACAATATGCAGCCTTCAAAGCCAGTGCTTTTTCATCAATTAAAAAGCATATAAAGGTACGGTTTAAAAACTGAGAACAAGGTAATATGATGGTCAAACTATCACTCTGACTAGGAACAACTGGTTGAAATACATTAAAGTAGGTAGTCCCGTTTAAATATTCTTGTACTTGTCTGTGTATGAGTTTGTCCCCCAATGAAGTGAAGCCATGTTTGTGATCAAAGGAAAGTGGTGATAATGTAGCTATAGAGATGAAGCATGAAGTGGGAGGTAAGGTGTGGTGGATCATCCACAGTGGGGGGTTTGGAAGTTAGGCAATGTGAAAACTATGGCAGCCATTTTCTACTTTTATGAAAAACAGTATGACTAGAAGTGGATGAAGAATGAGATGCTATTCTGCTATGATGCTGAGATTTCAGAAATATTGGATATTCACTAATTTCTACATTTTAGGTAGGAAGTCATGCTGTTTGTGCCTTGATTGAATCTTGGAAAGTAATGAAGTCCATTTTCTTTATTTTCTGTATTGGAGACTAAGAGACTGGTTAGGTACCAGTATTTGCAAATCATGAAATGAATAGCTGAGAATGACAAACTACTTATAGGATACAATATGAGTATGTAAGTATGGCAGTATATTATAGGTTCATAGGTTAGTACTAAGCTAACTGCCCTTGCGAGCCATTTTAAGCCTAGCCAATTATCCGTTGTGAGACTCAAACCCTGCACCTTGTGTTTGTAAGGCAAATACCTTAACCATTAGGCCACCCTCCCAAAATGAAGAGTAGGCAAAGCAGTACAACGTGCCTTAAGAAAGTAGGAAGATTTCAACCAGAGGTGTTGGGCAATAGAGTGTTGGGTGAGTACCAGCATGATAAAGTTTGAAACCTATCGCTGGGGTGATTGGCATATTGATGAAACTTTGGGTCCAAACAGCATGGAGTCCTTGTGAAAAAGATAAACCATTGCACAGCCACACAGATGTTTTTAGCAGCAGGAAACATTTCTAGTGTCAGCCAATCCTCAACTGTTCCTGTTCTTTTCCATGACATACAGGAAACACTGTTACTGAGAACCATCTCTCAGTAATGTGAACATGTGCCTCTGAAGAACCAATGCTTTTAGTATGCTGCCTGCATGTGCTTATGGGTAAATCTAGCAAAACAAACATGTCTGTGTTAACACTTGTCTGAAGCAGGACTATTCTCATGACCAAAACAACAACAAAGGAATCAGCTTCATTTATGTTCATATATAACATCTGATACATAATTCATATCTCGGTAAAATTAGCTGATACTGTCAAGGCCTATCTTTTATGGAACAAGGATAACAGAAATAGTTTAGGGGAAAGGCCTTTCATAGGGATACATAACTTGCATCCATTTTTGGAAGTGGGGGATGTGAAGAAAGATCTCAGTGAAAAATATAACATCTACAGACAGCAGAGAATTAAAATAAGAAAGTATAAGCTGTCCAGATTCATAAAATCAGTAGTACTTAGCATAGCAAACAACAAAATGTAAACTTTCAAGTGAAACTGATAACAAAAGGATGCAAGTGTAAATAATGCATAATATGGAAAGAAGCTATAAAAACAGAACTGACAAAAAGCAGATGTAAAATGTAGGAATGAAAACCAGGCTAATAATGAAACAAGAATGTGTGCAATGCTTTTACGGCATTGTACTATAATTATACTGATAACTGGGAAATATAAACCTTGTATGCTTTATTTATAACAGACAGAGTACAAATCCTGAGTTATAGAAACCCATGGAGTGGGGGGGTTGGGTATTCTTTTTTTAGCAGGATTAACATAAATGCACTAGAAATATAAAGAATACAGTAAGAGACTGAAACATTTTGAGGTAGTTTGGGAGCTTCAGTTGGAATCATTACTTGTCACGTTCCACTTTCATAAAGAGACCAAAACACCAAATTCCTTTGACGACCTTTATTGCTTAAACATAAGTAAACATTTCACACTTTATTAAACATGACTTTCTTTCAGTGCACATTAATAAACATTAAATGACCATTCATAATGGCAGTGTAACACCACTCACCATCAGTGAATAAGCAACGTACTCCATCTGCTCGCTTATTCACCTCTACGCAGCGTTCAACCACTCACCTTCATTTTCCATCCAAACCACCTGAGGCAAGCAGTGTCCACACACTCACTTCCACTTCAAACTTCCTTCTTTCAATTATATACCAGAGGGGGAACAGAAGAGGGGCAAGCCTGCCCCTCTTCTCCACCCTAAACCTCCCCATAATGAAACACCCTTATCTTCAAACACCAATAACTTCCAAATAAAAGAAAAGAAAGGGATGGACAGGCAGGACACAAAATCATGCCAGATGTGAATCCCAACAAGCAACTCCCCTTTTCAAAGCCCTAATGACCCTCCCCTTTCCATACCTCACTTCCTCCCTTCTCCTTCTACTAGTTAACCCTTTCTCAACCCTTTCCCTGTAAAGCCTGCCTTTTCCTACTCATCCTTCTTAACCCTACCATCCCTTATCTGCTCATTCTCCCTTCCTTTCCCTTAAAGATGCCCGGTGACAAATAAGTCTGTTCCAAACTTCATTTGTCATGTTCCACTTTAATAAAGAGACCAAAACACCAAAGACCTTTGATGACCTTTATTGCTTAAACATAAGTAAGCATTTCACACTTTATTAAACATAACTTTCTTTCAGTGCACATTAATAAACATTAAATGACCATTCATAATGGCAGCATAACACCACTCACCATAAGCAGCGTACTCCATCTGCTCGCTTATTCTCATCCTTTAGGCAGCGTTCAACCGGTAACTTTCATTTTCATCCAAACCACCTGGTGCAAGCAGCATCCACCACACACACGTCTACCACTCCAAACTTCCTTCCTCCAATTATACACCAGAGTGGGAACAGAAGAGGTGCAAGCCTGCCCCTCTTCTTCACCCACCAGCCTAACTCAGGCTGTTCCCCCTCACTCCCTCCACTCACTGACTAACCCTTCCAAAAACAAACCCAAATTCAGAGTAAATAAATCCAAATCAAAGTCACTAAGATGGACTCCATCTTCCCTAAACCACAGAGGATTCCTATCAGCAAACTCGTCATGCCATATGACACTCACCCCCATCACCTCCAACTGCTTTGACAACAGAAAGTTTACAAACGTCCTTGCCCTCTCAACTGCAGAGTACTTCCTAGCATCTTTTCAAATTAGGAATAATCTCCAATCATACCAAACATAATGTTGGATATAACTTCTTTAATGCTAAAAAATCCTCCCGTATCTGATACACCAACTAGCGCTTTGGCATCATACCCAAATCATTACCTGTTAGATGCACCAACAAAATGTAAGGAAGGCACTCTTGAATCTGAATCCTTGTAAATATGTAAAACAGTCAGCTCCACTTAAGCCATCTAATGCCTTGTAACCCCAAATCCGAAACATTACTCCTGACTGCAGCCCTTCTTGCTGTCCAATATATGTAAGAATGGCCTTTGATGAAAATCCTTTTACCTATAAAAAAAAAAAGAGAGAGAGAGAGAGAGAGAGAAAGGGAAAGATTTTACTAGCAGAATAACAAAACACCCTCACTTATCTAATATAAGCCAAAAAGGCATTGGAAGACCATCTCCCCACCCTTTTGATAACTTCAATCGAGCTACCCCCCCTTTGCCAAATCCAGTGCCCTGCCAATCCTAAAAGAATGAGTGGAAAATTTCTCTCTCTCTGGGCCCATACTAAGCAAAGCCCTTCTCATGGCAAAATTCAACTGTCCCCCCATCATTGCCCTGCTCCCTACTGACTGAAAAATTAACTCTTGTGGTCTACTTTGATGAACTGGAAACAATCTCCTTGCCCAAGTTACTGGACATGTCTGCTCCAACCTGTCTTCCCCCAAAACTATTGGCGCCCCTTTTCCCGCCAAATCAGTCTTAGATGACTTTAATCAAATATGGACTGCACCAGGCAACAACATAACATCATTCCACACAAACGATCCCAATAATACTGAGATCCTAAATGCACCAAAATATATCCATACACTTAGCATTCCCCACAATACATAATCCTCCATGTTCCCAAATATCCTATCCAAACTTCATAGCAGCACCCTTAAAATCCCCTTTGTCACTGGCCAACATCTATCCCTATTCATACCTTCCTCCCTACCCCATCCTTTCAACACTCACCCGACTGTCCAGGATTTAGTAAAATTCTTTAGTCTTGCCATCCACACAAACACACTGATTGCTGCCAAATCCACTCTCACCGATTACACTGCTCTACCCTGCCCTTTAGCCCCAGTTAAATATAGCAACAGAAACTCTTCTGACCACACACATGCCTCTTCTGGTAGCTGCCTCACAAACCTATAAAAATCATGCAAAGCTCTATCATAAACCTTCCTGGTGGACACTGCCCAGGACTGCTGAACCAACCTGTTGATCACTGCTACCCAATCCGCCATACCTCATCTGGCACCCCAAACCCCCCACCGCATCAGTGAACAGCTGTCAGTCCTCTATGCTTCAGCATGCTGAGTCATCTGATAATTTGACAACCAAAGATAATTCTTCCTCCAAAGAAAATAACATTAAAAGAGAACTGGCTTCTTCCATAAGAAAATCTGACAATAAAGATGGTTTTCCCCCTTTAGAAAATGACTACTTAAAGATTTGCATTTTGCACACTTTAATACGATAGCACATTATAATCTAATTTATGCTGAAAGAAAGAAAATAACAAAAACATAATCATTACAGTGTCTGACAAAGGGGGGTAGTGCAGTCATTTTAAATGCCACCAATTACTATCAGGAGGCTTACTTACAACTAGAACAACGTAGATGCTACCAAATCCAGTCCTGAATGCTACCACCAAGTTTAAAAAAAAAACAAATTGGTTCTTTTTTAATGTTGGCAAGTCTCAGGGAAGGTATTGGCATATTCATAAATGGAGCCTGTAAAACCAGACATACATGAAGCAATACCATTTGCTGATTCAAAAGAGAGAACTGACTTGATAACATATAAGGAACATAAGCCTAAGAAGGAATATGATCTGTTTTTATTACCACATACACTGGCATAGTCACCATGTTAACAATCTGATTAATCATTCTTAATGTAATTTGAAGGCTGAGGATAACATTTAACCTCTTGTATGCCATTTCAGTACAGGAGAAAGGAAAGCACTAACAGGATTTTTCAGTCACTTTAAGAAAAGCAAGTTCAAAAGCTTGTCACATATATATGTGTGTGTTCAAAAGTGTAATGCTGTGGTGGGCTTCACTGCAATTTGTTGGGACTGCAAAATGGCAGCATTGTAACTGTGGTGTTGGTGTATATAATTCAGGGGGATGTGGAAACAGAGCCCTTACTCCCATGCAAAAGAACATTTTTTGTGTGTTTTTAGTGTTTTTGACTCTGATATTCATCTTTCAAAAACTGGTGAGTCGAAGGAGTATGCTACAATGACTCATAGGAAAAACATTCTCACACATGCCCAGTATTAATAAGCTCATCAGAAATATCCCATGTCTATTCCTACACTTTATTCACACCAGTCCCTATTGGTCATGTTACCCTTCATTTCTGGATGAGTATCCTATGACATTTTTGCAGCCACCCAGTATAGATTACACAAAGATCTAACAACCAGGAAATTAGCACAACGGTTTAAAGATATGAACTGCTTGCAGGGCTTAATTTCATCAACTTCAGTTTGCCTACAGTGTAACCTTGGGCAAGTCACTTAACCAGAAAGTGCTTAGGGAAAATTGGGCTAGGCTCCTCTTAACTCTACTGGACCTCACGCCTAGTAACTACCTCTAAACTGGAACACAATATTCTGTACATCATATACATGCGTGGTCATTGTAAGGAAACACATTACCATACTCACAATTCTGGTAAAATATAATTACACTGAAATGAACAAAACATACAACCTATTGATAGTGTTGTTAGCCATATATGTCAAAGTATGATTTAAAAAGCTAGCATACATAGTGTAAACATTATGGTGCTCTTGTAATGCAGAACAAATTAGTCAAATGTCCTTACACCATTCATCTGTGCCTTATGTATCAGTGCAGAACAATACAGCAATAGAAATCACTTATTAACTAACACAGCTCTGTGTTATAGGCAGAACACCCCGATTATGACCCAGCTGACCCGAGTTTGAATAGTGGCTCACATCCTGGAAGATGTAGGAAGGGACCCATCCTGGGTGGGGGATGAGGTTCTGCTTGACTGGTTGCAAATATACAACTTGTGATTTGAACATCACTAAAAATGGCTAGGACAGATGATATGGGCATGGTGCCCTCAGGTTGGTGATGGTAGTCCTCATTAATGTGTGGATGAAACAACATACACATACAAGGGGATGCTATAAAAGCTCTGTGTTAAGGAAGCTGTCCATTTAAAACCATCAGGTGAGAGGTTGAAGCCTCAGACAGAGATAGAGATATAGTGCTGGTGAGGACATAAATCACCTCCATGGCTACTTATTTGGTGGCCCACATCCAGGGGACTCCCCAGTGGTGGGAGAACAAATGAGCACAATGCACTAGGAAGAGGTTCTGTCAGGCAAAGAGGGAAATAATACTGAATGAAATCACCCATGTACTTACTTGTTCATACAAATAAAATGAGACCTTTATTTTGTTAGCAAAAAGTAAGCAACTGACTTAATACACTGACTGGGAAAGACATTTGAGTCTTGGTCAACACTCTTAAGTTCTGAAATTAAATTCATGGCTAGATAGCAGAGTTAGTTTTATAGTTTTTTGGATGTCAGCAGAAATAGCTAAACGAGGGTCCCTAGCATAATTAAAAAAACATGGGAGCCACAGCTGAGCAGATGAGCAAGTAGAGTCAAAGCAGGATTAAAGGAGTCAACACTATCTCCCCCCCACACATGCACATACACCGACACACAAATATACACACACATGCATGCACACATGCACAGACACATACACACATGCACAGACACACAGACACACACACACACATATGCACACACAAGCACAGACACAAGAATGAACAGATCCAGAGCCCCTGACAGCATTAACAAAGGCAGATGGGCCCTAACAGGATTAAACGTGTGAGGAGATTTCAAAAGGATCAAGAGAGTTGAGAGTCTAGCGAATTTAACAAAGATAAGAAGCCCACATTATGTGTAATAAAGTGAGGCACCTAGACATATGCACTAAAACAGTGGCCTAAGTCATATTAATATAGTAAGGGCCCCAGCAAAACTGTTTCAGAAAACCCACAGTAGAAATTAAAAAATTAGAGGTCTCTAGTATATTTAATTAGGAGGCCGAAAAAATGAGAAGAGTCAAGAGGTCCCATGAGGATTACTAGGCTCAATGACCCCCACCCAACATAATTAAAGAAGTTTGGTGATCCATAGTACCATTAATGGAGCTAGGGACCCCATCACAATTAACAGATTCAGGTATACACATTAGCTTTAGTAGAAAGAACATCTTATCAGTAATATTAACTGTGCCAGGGGCACTAGTTAATAGAGCAGGGCCTCACAGCAGATTTAATGAAATTATACCTTAACAGTCAATCAATAAAAGTGAAGTTGTCCTGCGAAGTAGCAATTTGAATTTATTTTTAGTATAACTGCAGGTGTATTTTAATGATTTGAAGAAATACTAGAGCAAGGACCTCAACCAGGTTTAACAGGGTCAGGGGGAATCCTGTCAAACATATTCAAATTATGAAGCCCTTAGACACTCAGTAGCAAAATTAAGTTTGTCTTTCATGCTAACAATCTAAATTTATTAGGTTCAGAAGTGAGTCTTTGGAATTCTGCATCTGGATTGTAATCTCAGTAGCTCAATAGGTAGCTCATTTGCCTTTGATGCTAGAAAATCAGAAGGCTGTGGGGTCTAGTCCTACATCTGGTAGCTGCTGCACCCCTTTGGATAACATTTTAAACTGATTCCATATCTGCCTGAGTTGTTGGTAGCTCAGGTGGATATAAAAGATCCCATAACACTTATTAAAAAGAACAGAAGTGCCCTGGCCAAGTTTTCCCTAGTCAATATGAATTCAATTCATCCTTGGGTCTCTCCCTGAAAAGAGGTCATTGGCCTAGTCAAATTAGTCTGATAAACAAAGTGCAAATAAATAAAACATTTCTACACATTTTTTTAAAAATTTCTACACATTTTTTAAACAGGACAGCTTGCTCTGTCTGGGGTCGCTTTTAACAAAGGAGGCTAGCAATAAAACCTTTAAGAGCAAAGCTAAAGATGCCTGCCAATGTTGTGATAGTAGTGAGATGGGGATTTTCACAGTTTCTTGGGAAATGTTAATTGGTATACTCTATTTCATGCATGTTTGCATTATATTTATCTGTTATTGTTAAGTCTTCATTTAGATCTTATTTCAATATTTCTTTTTCGGGCATCATGCAGGCAGTCATGAGGAATGTATTGATTTGACTATAACTTCATCCCTGAAGGCTGACATGGACACCTGCAGCACTGCGGAGGTAGACCATGTCCATTGCCAGATGTACTTGTGCTCCCCCTGTGCTTCACAATGGTTGCTGTCATCAGCCTGGGATTGCCAAGCTCACATCTCCTGCCCTGTCCTACATTTACTGATTGCATGCAGGTCTCCACTTACATGGGAGCAGGTTGATTGAATAGAACCAGCAACACCCTCCCCCTAAGAAGGGTTAGCTGTTTTAGGCCACTCAGTCCCATCCTCCTCTGGCTGGCTCTTCCAGCATCTAAGCTGCTCTGGCTCTATGTCTATCATAGTTAGGGCTTTATCCATCCATGCAGCAGGGATTCTGAACAGTGTAAATTTGTTCCCTTATTTTTCTTTTAAAGCTATTGTGACCATTCTTTGCTCTCTGACAATCAAATTATTCTGATCTGTTCATTCAGCCTCATTCATATCATCATAATCATTTTAGCATATTGTCTTAACAGTGTGGTTATATGTCTTCAAAAACTTAAATGGTACAGACTCTTGAAGTAAAGCATCATATGTTTATCCAATCTGTTCACAATCTGAGCTCACAGCAGATCTGAAAACATGCTAGGTGCCAGTCATGTCTCCCTATAGTATTCATCTTGATATGTGTATTTCAGACAGAATTATACAATGTTGTCATTTCCACAGCAAGAGGCCAAGATCTCACTTCCGTAGTGATACTGTGAAATTTTGCTCACATTTTGTACAAGTGTCAGTAACAGGAACAACTTCAGAAGCTATGCCTTCTTCCCCTTCTGCTTATAAACAAGGCTATTATGTAAACCACTGAACCGGTAAGGTTTTGCTTGACATGCAAAAGTCCTTTTAAAATGTGTTATATTTTGTATCTGTTTGCTGTCAATTGCTGTGGTAGTCTGGTGGGGAATATACTATGTAGCCTTAACTGTGAAAGAATGTGCAATAGGAAATGAATGCTATTTAAGTTCTGAAAGGCTTATTTCATGTTACTCAATAAATCTTGATTTGATAAAGATGAAGCTGGTTGCTAATGGTTTAAAGAGAACTGCTGTGTGTGTGTGTGTGTGTGTGTGTGTGTGTGTGTGTGTGTGTGTGTGTGTGTGTGTGTGTGTGTGTGTGTGTGTGTGTGTGTGTGTGTGTGTGTGAACTTGTAATGAGTTAGCATCATTTAAAAAAATGAAACAAACTTGTCTTAAGCTAAAACCTTTCCATTACTTCTTTCTGCTGTATGAGAAAGTTGTTTCATAAAGTGCTGTCTATTCTGTGTCATTTAAAAATTAGTATGCTTCAATGAATGCAGTAGATCTAGACATGACTCCTACAAAATAAAATATAATTGCAAGCTGTTTGCCATTTCAGCAGAAAGAAGTAGATATACAAAAATGAGAAACCTAATATGTACTGTAAGGATAACTTTATCTTGCATCCTGCAACCAGACTGTCTGGTAGAAGCATTTGTCATTTTGCTATATACTAATTATGATACGTGGTCAGAAATGCAAGATGAATAAGTACTAAGCATTTGATATTTATCAGCACCATTATAGAAGCAGTTCATAGAGTAAACTGTTTCCAGATATGTTTTTTTCTATGTATAATTAACACTTATAGAACTACAATAATTATGTCACTTGTGCACCTTCATTGTCTGGTAATGATTACCAGCTTTGCCTTGTGCGAGATGTTTTTGCCTTACTGATATAACTATTCAGCAAACTTTGTTTACAGATTTAGAAAACACCTGATTTTAACAAGAGTATGAAAGGCAAACATTGGTTTAACGGACTATATAGCTCACTAATTTACACAATCTGCAAATGAGTATTCTTTTTCAGTGCTGTGTTTGATACGTATCATTTTTAGTAGTACACTGTGTATGACTGAGGTCAATTAATGAGACTATATATATTGGGTCACCATGAAAAGAAACATCTCAGGCTTGTGTATTTTAGCCATTAATGAAACTGTATGCATGATGAACACGTTTCTTTTTTTGTACTCTGTATTGGGAACCAGAAGAATGAAATAGAAAGGAATAGGGATGGGATGGCAACTTACAGGAAATAAAACACTGAGAAATCCAACTGTGGATAAGGTAAAAACAACATTCACTGTGTGTTACACGAGAAATACGGAAGGAAGTTCTGCCCCTCCCCAACCAACGCCCACTGTGATGTACAGACATTTAGAACAATGTTGTGTTACAGCAGTCACTATCTAGATGGCAGAAAGGATGGGGATAAGATGGTGAAGAACTTAAATAGTGTGTGTGTGTGTGTGTGTGTGTGTGTGTGTGTGTGTGTGTGTGTGCGTGCGTGCGTGCATGTGTGTGTGTGTGTGTGTGTGTGTGTGTGTGTGTGTGTGTGTGTGTGTGTGTGTGTGTGCGTCTATGTGAAATGAAATTACTTAAAAGTCACATGTCCATCTGGTAGTTTTGAAAAATGCATTCAAATTGAGAGTGCAGTAAAAAATGATGTGGTGGTTAGTCTTGAAGCAGGTTTACATAGGTTCACAGGTGTTTATTAGACTAATGACCACAAGGGCCTTTTTAAGCCTAACTCATCACAAATCTCTGACAGTTCTGGTGCCACTGATAACTATAAGCAGGAGTTTTGGAGATGAACCATTTACAAGCACAGACCTAGGAAATGAACCATTTACAAGCACAGACCTAGGAAATGAACCATTTACAAGCACAGACCTAGGAAATGAACCATTTACAAGCACAGACCTAGGAAATGAACCATTTACAAGCTGCCTGTGTCCATTAGAGATATAGGTGCCAAATCAGGGATGACCCTCCTGTTCCCATCCAATTGTTCAAGCTGCACTTGAATTAGGTTAGGGAGGAATTCTGCTTCACGTGGATGGGGAGCCTATTCCAGGGAAGGGGGTAGTCTTTGAGATACACACTCGTTTCTCTATCATGTCCTATTTATATCACAGGCAAAGTTTAAGTTTTTAGAATGGGTAATTCTAGTGCTGTTTGTTTTACAAACATGCAGGTAGTAAATCAGGGTGGGGTCTGACAATGCCTTGTATGCCAGGCATAGATCTCCCCTCAACACCCTGTAGGAGACAGAATACATTTTGAGGCAGTCTGCATAGACATGTTACTTACACCCTGCATTCTTTAGTGAGCAACCTCTGTCAACATTCCAAAGGGGGGCATTGTACTCAATGATAGGTCTGATGAATGCCAAATACAGTGCAACAATGACTTCCTTCGACCTAGATGCCATACCTTTGTTTTTACGTTGTACAACATAGAATGATGTCATCATTACTGTAAACACATGATGGTCAAATGCTAGATTACACTCGATGTGTGGCTCCAAGTCCCTGTCTACTGGGTCAGCTCTAAGGGATGTGTTGTCTATATGATAGTTACCATGGGTGGATGACTTCCCAAATGATCCTGTTATGCACTTCTTAGCATTTCGTTTTAGTTCAAGGCTCTGACACCAGTTATTTGTCTGTGTCAGCCCTTCCAAGAGTATGTCCTAATATCCCTCCTCCTGGTGAGGTTCTATAATTCCAGTTGATGGTCACATCTGTGTTTGAGTCTTGTATTTGTGTGAATCCTGCATGCCAGAGTAGTTATGCTGTAAAAGAATGACTTGATTGCAGTAAACATAGGGTTCATTGTATGACCCATGTATGAGCCACGTTCTTTGCGTACAATCCCTGGTTACCTTGTTCTGTTCACTGTTGTCCATGTATTTATGTGTCTGTGAATCATCTGCATACCATGAATATGAGTTTAATGTTAAAATATTAACTATGAGTGCATTTTTAATTTAGCTTGTTTTTTTTGCAGGCATAATAGTATGAAATGCTCTTAGGTGGATTACAACGATTTGGTTCTTAGCGCAAATTAATTAAACCTGCGAGCTGTTAATGAGCTGTTTCCTGTAGTGCCGCTATTGATTTCCTCTGCCTTCATTGGTCTAATGTGAGGCTGATCGTCATTTTACCAGACCATGCTCCTGGACTGCCCATAAAATGAGATACCAGGGTCCAGAAGGCTGTCCCAAGCTGTTAATAAATTCATTACATATTTGCCTTCTGAATTCCTGCACCCCTCATTTAACCCTTAATTAATGCTTTACTGTACTCTGTTTCACTTTGAACCCCTGCAGATCTGTTGTAGTTTAATGGATTTCCAGAAGTATTTTCAATAAATGTGAGTTTAAAAGGAAAGGTCGTTTACTGTTGCTCATGCTGTCTGTTTTCAGTGTGAGAGCATTTTATTTTGTTCATCAAATGACTGTGAGTATTTTTGCTGTAAAAATTTTAATAAAAGTTTTAAATTAAATCCAAATCTTTCTAATTGTTATAAAAGTAAAGAAGAAAATGCCATACACACTGATAGAATTCAGCAGTGTTTAAAGGTAACCAGGGAGTAACAACCAAGTAATGGGATATTGGTATGGCTGAGTGGCGGGTGGTCCATTACTCTGCCTGATCCAGCTCTGCTGTTATTGTTCAGAAATTACACAGGAATATTTAGACTCTGATGTATGCCATATATTTTTGTTTTCCTATCTTTTAAACCAGGTAACACAGCAACCCAAGAGAACTATCTGGTTAAGTGACCTACTCAGAGTCACACAGACAGATGGAGGTAGAAAGAATCAAACTTTGTACCCCTGACTACAGGAAGCAGCTCACTAAGACTTTAAAGCCTTAATCGTCTGTGCTGTCAAGCTTTTACTTGTGTCTTCATTTTCTGATAAATCACTGAACATTAAAAATCGTTAACATTTTTAGTCAGTCATTAATGCCAGTTATTAAGGTTTCATAGTTTTTGTTGTTCAAGTGTTCAGAAAACTGTTATGTTAACTTTTATGTGAATTACAGTAGCTTGATGCTTATGTGTTTCAGTTCTGTAAAACATCACTGATTTTTTGTCTCATATTTATGCCCTGTCCCTTGTTGACTTCTTTTTTTATGGTAAATCACTGAGTCAGTCCGTAATGCCAGTCATTACAGTTTTATAGTTTTTAGTGTTCAGAAAATGCACTCCCATGCAACACTGATTACCTTTTGCAACTTGAGTTCTTTTTCCTGAGAGTCTCTAATGACCAAAGAACTGGGTATGTTGTAAAACAAGTACAAAGTAACATTTTTAACCATGCTTTGAGCTCCCTCACCAGTTGTTAGTAAATGTTCCACATTATGCCCATTTGTTACAGCCTATGAGAGATAGGATAGTATCCATATTTTGAATATGGAAAGTTGATTACTGCTGCAGTTTTCTTAATTATCTTGCTTGTTGGTGCTATGGATGTTATGGTGATGTCAAACCATACTAAACTGTCGGAGAATGAAGAAGCTTTGGCCTAAGAATTTAAAGATCTGCAGCTTTAATTATCTCAGTCATTAAAATTACAAATGCTTCTGCTTGAACTTGTTCATAGACAGTTATGATAGCATTCAGAAAATCATAACTGCATTATTTAAAATCCTGTATATCCAAAAAAGTATTAAAATCCTGGAAAGAGATATTGTAACCAGACATTCCCTTCTGAGTGCTAACCATACTGATCATCTGTCCCTATCTTTGCAGAATGTGCATGATTTCGCTTCAAATGTTTGTCCTTTCCTTCATAACATTTTTAATTTTCTGGTAAATCACTCATGATTAGTTTGTCAGTAATGAGACAGTCGAGTTTTATTCTTCTTTCTGTTCAAAAATGCACATTTATGCAAAAATATTAGTCTATTCAATTTTTATGTGAAAAAGAGTAATATTTTAAAATTGTTCCTGATTTTATTCCCCCCAGAATTATTTCTGGATTTCTCTAGAATTCTTGACCAAGTAAGTTGCGAGGTACGATGCTACCCAAAGCGTTCTGATTTAAATTATTTCTACGAAAGTTATTTCAACAAACCAGAAACAGACTTGGGAGTTCATGTTGTTGCACTTGCTTATCACTGTTTTTGTCGTTATCAGTGCTGTATTCCTCGGAGGGGACTAGAAAACTAACGTGTTTGTTTGTCATCTCAGAAGCTCAATAGGCAGCGCACTAGCCTTTGGTACAGAAGACTGTGGACTCTGTTCCCAAAGCAGGTACTTTGATTAATTTTCCAGTACTGGCACTGCAGTGCAGCACAGGGGGGGTTATGCACTCTTGGGCATGCTATCCTTTGGATGAGATGTTAAACTGAAGCCCTATCTTTCTGAGTTAGTGGTAGCTCAGATGGATGTAAAAGATCGCCATCCAGATTAGGTAGCGCAGTAGTGCAGCATTTAGCATTGCCACCTCACAGCAAGAGGCTCTCCAGTTTGATTCTCAGCTGGGGTGCCTTCTCTGTGGAGGTCTGCATGTCGTCACTGCATTCATGTGGGTTTCTTCCTGGTGCTCCAGTTTCCTCCCACATTCCAAAGACATGCATCTGGAGCCTTTCTCTCTGGGCCTCCACTGAAAATGGGCTTTGTCCCAGTCAGACATTCCTGGTAAACAAATGGTAAATAAATAAATCCCATAACATGTATCAAAAATAGTAGATGAAGTTTCTAGGTATCCTGGTCACATTTCCACTAGTCAGTATGAATATCACCTCAGGTCTCCCCTGAAAATATTCAAATGGCCTAGTGGGACTAACTCAGGCAACAAAAAGTATAAATAAATAAATAAATGATGGTTGCCACTATTATTTAATTATATCTCTGTACTCTGTTTTAATGAATCAAAATAATTAAGTGGGTATGGTAATTATACCTCAGTGGACCTGCTGCTGTAAAGTGATCTTGGAGTTTTTTCCCTCAGAATCCACTTCAAACCCCCTCTATATGAGTCATGATAGGTGTAAGGAAATAATGTTTTTAGCTTCTGATTAAATAGAATGACAGTAATGTGAGTCACAGGCATCTTGCAAATCTTCTGGAACCCGTTTTCATTTCCTTGCTGAGAACAGACTGGCTGATGTCTTTTCTCCCCCTCCAGAATTACATGTTGGTTGCCACAACTTCAAGGCAGTCCAAAAGTCATTCTCCCAGGCATCACCTAACTCCTCCACACACTAAGGCTTTCAGTCTAGTCATTTATTTATTTAACATTTTGGCTTCCCTCATTGGTAGCGTCAATTAGTGAGTCCTAGATTTACCTCCACAACAAGCACTAACAACATTTTGGCTGTTCCTTACATGTCCATGACATGTCAGTAAATACAAAGAATACAACCCCACAATCCGGTGCACATACTCCCTGTGAGGAAACAGTGCCAGAAACTACTGGTAGGATGTGGTCCATTTCGATAGATAATATTGCTGGCTTGATAACACAGTTACAAAGTGGCAAGGCCATGAAGGTTAATGAAATTCCTCACTCCTCTTTTAAAAGATATCCAATCTGCACTCTAACCCACATTACTACATCCATTTTTCTCTAGTTTCATTTTCCTATCCATTCTCCCTCGCAGTATATTCTACACTCCATTAAGCTAGAAATTTGTACTCTTTTATGCATTACAACTACTCAATTCCTATACCAGGCTAATCAACTATATTCCATTTCCACAATAGTCCACTCAAATTATTCTAATTCAGTTAGAAACCTCCATGTATAATGATTTCAAACTGAACCTTCACAAAATCACTACCACCTGGTATGAGTTATGTTTGTCTTATTGCCAAAGCTTACATCCATTACTTGTAATGTATAAGGATTTCTAACTGAACTTAGACAAAGAAACTTCCACCTATATCAACTTTTCTTTGCCAAAACTAATCAAATGTCATAGGTTTTTGTCTGTACATCGTTCTTAAAAATATTATACATGCAAGCCTCTGGCTTATCTTACATTTGTTTGTGTCTTTCGGCTTTTCCCGGTTAGGGGTCACCACAGCGGAACTCCGGTCTGCTAATGATTGGCAGTAGATTTTTACGTGCTGGCTTGCCGGGCCTAATGCACAACCGCCACTGAAGGAACGCCCATTCACGTATGTCTCCACACAGAAGACGCTCTAACTGAGAATCGAGCGAGCAACGTCTAACTGTGAGGCAACAACGCTACTGAAGCACCACCACTGCAGCTCTGACTTATCTTACATATATTCTCAAAATGACATTCACTCAAATGTAATGTAACATATATTTTATTGTAAAGCTATGACTTCTGTACATTTTGTATTATGTAACATATATTGTTTATTGTAAAGTTGTGACTTTCTGTATTTTTATACTATGTAGTAGAGCTTTTCTCCTCGGGTCTCCACTGAAAAAGGGCCACAAGCCCAGTTGGACTAACCCAGTTAACAAACATCAATAAATAAATAATAATAAATAAATCCAGCCAGAAAATTCATAGTCACTAGAAATAATTCAGGTTTCATGGTTAATGTGCTTTTTTCAATATTGCGTAGAATGTGATGCCAGTACCTCTAGACTGGCAAACTGGGATGTGGTTTTCAGTTTCAGAAAGTGGGTAGAGAAGAGCATGTTCCAGTTATACAGGGATCACATTTCTCAGTCTCCCTGGGAAAGCACACATCAGGATGCTGAAATGAAGACTTCATCTGATAGCTGAATCTCTGATTTAGGAGTAGTAGTAATGTGGATTTCATCTTAGTATAGAACAAAGGATCTGCTCACAGCTATTGGCAGGGTCATTGGAATCTGCTTATAAGACTTGCAAAAGCCTAGAAAATAACAGGTCCACTACTGTGAACAGCAGGTCAGAAGGGATAAACAGAGCAGAAGGGCCACCTTATTTTTTATTTCACTGTGATTTTGCATTGTATTTGTTGACAGAAGTACAGCACTAACCTCCATGGACAATTTTCAGTCTCTGTTCAAGGATACAATGAGTACAATATAAAGACACATATGCTGTAAAATAGGCAATGATAAATATAAGAAGACAAACGTTAGCGGAGCATTCATAAGAGGGGAGAGAGTATAAATAAGATGTTTCACTAAGATAAGAGATATTGTTTTCAAACTATATACGATATGCACAAAATCTGAAGGAAGTTGGAGGGGAAGGGGGTGATATTCTTTGAGTAATCTTATGAGGGGAGATATTCTTTGAGTAATCTTATGAGGGGAGATATTCTTTGAGTAATCTTATGAGGGGAGATATTCTTTGAGTAATCTTATGAGGGGAGATATTCTTTGAGTAATCTTATGTTAAGCAGTGATGAACTATGTTTGATACCTAAAGCAAGTGAAGAAAGGATTTAAGTGACTGCTTCATTATAGAAGCATTTACACTTGTCCTGTATGTAGTTTACACTGGATGTATTTATAACACATGCCCACACTGGGAGCATGCTGGGACTTCCAAATATATCATGAAGATAATTGAGGTACAATGGTATTATTATTTTTTTTTCTGTAGTCGAAAGTGATATGATACAATATTCAAAAAAGATTGATATTCACAGACAAGCCTGCAAATCCCTACAGTCAATTTACAGATCATATAACTAACCTAAATTAGTGATGGGGTTCAAGGCAACAAGGCATAAGGAATGAGGTGGAAACACAAGTAATGAAAGAGCCACTCAATAAAGAAAACCTGTGGTGAGACGAGAAAGTAGAAATGGCTATATTATGTGAAGAAATCAGCACTGTCACTTGGATGATTTTAAGTCTATGCTTCAGGGTGTACATATCTCTCGCTCTGCATGCACATGTGCAATCACTGACCTATTATACCAAAATGTGTTCAGTTTTCTAATTTGTGTTTAAATACACTCGTGGAACTCAGTATGATCAGATGACAAGAGCAACTGTGACCTTTTTCAGCTTTTGTTTTCATTATTACTTTTTTGTTGTTTTGTTTAAATTATTGCCATTTGTTTCTTTGATGAGTTCCTTTAGAATTCTGTTGTTATTAATATTTTCTGAGCTGCACATCCTTTAAACAACTCAGTACAGAAATAAGAATATGTCAAGTTTCTATTGCAACTGAACTGCAGTGACAGAATATCATCCAACATAGAAAAGAAGCCCATGAAATAAGGAATTTGTCCATGTCTATTTCTCTTACTTCTCTGGCATACTGCAGACATGAACAGGGGGTAGTGGGAGGGGGCCGGGTGCACCAGAGCGGTAAACATAAAGATAAGACGGGTTATCAAAGCAGATGAAAATGATGTGTTCAACACTTGCTGGGTCAAAACTGAATAAACAAAACTAAGAGATTGTGGGTTCTAGAGTCACTAGTATGTAAAGGAAACTCTGTGCAGTTCCAACATGTTAACAGTAGATAGATTATTGTTCAAACATACACATTCTCTTTAAAACAAACCTTTCTTTATTGTACAGTGGTGATGCACTCCCAGCTCTTGCATTCCTGCTACATAAACTATGTATCCTTGAGTTTAAACAAACAGTGGCACATACAGATGAATCGGAAAAAAATCTGTGCTCATTTAAGCAACAATCTAATTAGAACTGCCCTACTTACACCAATGCTTACTGTCTTCCAGCAGTTCCTGAGAAGTTAAAATGAAGACATTCAAGTTAGTGCTTCATTACTGCTTTAAACAGCACCTCCCTTTTAAATGCTACTCAAACATTTTATAAGAAAATCTAGAATGTGCTGTACATTTCAGATCCTCGCAGTATCCCAGGGAATGCAGAAATATCTGTACCATGCACACTCCCTTGTTTATAAATACACTTTTGGGACTCAATATGAACGCACACACACACACACACACACACACACACACACACACACACACACACACACACACACACACACATACACACACACACACACACACACACACACACACACACACACACACACATAAACCTACACACACACACTTCTAATTTGGTTCTGCCAGTATAATCCGAGAGAGCTGTAATTTGGCAGACCAATTGGGACTTGTTATAGTTGTGCCTGTTATGTATTTTTATCTCTATGCAAAAGCACTTTTCAGGAGTGTAAAATTATTTTCAAACAAAACAGCCTTGGCTTTGTCCATGACATCTCCAAAAGTTAGTGTACTGTGAAATGGAGAAGTAGAAATACTTATTTTGAGTCAATGTTTATAGAATGTACCACTATGAATGCATACAGAATAAGTGTGGACTGTAGTACTTTGAGATTGTAGTGAAAACAGAATAAATCAGATTACCCAGAAAACCCAGAACAGAGGATGTGTTTTGTCCAATATAAGGAAAACCAATAAAGTTATTTTCTTTTATTTATTAGCTAGAGGATGAAGCACTTAGTAGTTTCAAAAATATGTGATATTCCATGACTGCTATCAACAGCTACTCTGTACAAACATTAATAGGTTTTAAAAAATCATAGCTTTGGAAGACTCCTAGACCATTTCCCATACTATCACCAGGGGTATACTGTCATGTGAATTCTGGATATGTGGATGATATTTTATACATGTCCTTGCATGCCATTAGCCTTTCAGAGTTGGGAGATGTTAAAATGATTTAAAATTTTAAACAGCCATGGAATGTAACTAGTCTGGAGAAAAACACACAGCGTTGACTAAATAAGAGTTTAGTCGGCTGCAATGGAGGTTCTAGGTCTTTTTAGTTGTATGGGAGATTTCAGATGAGATAAAGGAAAACATGGAATAAAACAGATGTGGGGACAGTCTCAGGCACATATAGAAGTTCTAGCATATGAAGAGATGCATGGGATAAAGTCACCAAGCTGAACATGTTTAACCAATAAGGAATCCTGCTTCTGTTTAAGCATCTGTGTTCCTAGATGTGCCCATGTATTCAGGCCCCTTATGCAGAGGCTGAACATAGTTCAGAGACAACTTGTGACTGGTTCTTACCTCCTATATCTTAGTTCATTCATTCATTTAGCCTTACCTTGTCACATATTGGTTTGCTCATTTCACTAATTCGCAGCTCAAAATTATGTAGCAGACTTTTCTACTCTCTGTAAATGTGGTTGACAGTGATAACTACACCAAGTGTGTGTGCTGAGGGAGGCGGTGCTGATGTTTGCAGCATAGAGCGTTAATGGTTCTGTAGAAATAATGAACTTACTTGAATTATTTATGTAAACCTAGTGGACACTGATTGATAAAAGCTGACTGCAGGTCTGTTCAAATAGATTAGCTAACCTTCTTAGTGAGAAGTGTATGGCACTTGCAGTCCTGACTTATAACTCATGGAACTGCAGAAACGACTGAGGAAGAAGTGGTGGAGTTGAAGGCAGAGGCAGCTGTAACTCAGGATGTGTTGTTGACTAAGCATTTCTGCTGGTGTAGTTTCATGAGACAGTTCTTAAGAAAGTGACTAAGGAAATGCAAGCTGGCATGCTTAGTAAGTCTGGTTTCCTCACATTTTTACCTTTCTGCTTGAGCAGGAATATCTCAAATTTTGCTACGGTCTTATTACTTTTTTTGTATAACTAGTGAGCTTTAAGTGTGATTTCCTTTTCTGAGCCGTTGTTCTTTTAAATATTTGTCACTGTTTTCCATATGTCTGTCACAGTCAGCCCTTTATTAATGTTTACATCTTTAATGACTGTTGAAGCAGTACTTCTTCATTATCATATCAAAAACTTAAAAATCGTAGCTCATTTAATTTCTAAAACTCTGATATTTTTAATTGATTTTAAATTTTTCACTGGTCAATAAATGTTATATTTACTTCCTACAGTGCATTATTTTACTACATTATTTGTATTATTTTTTAATTTCTGTTTGGTGTGCATCTCCAAGCTCTGTACATAATTTTTGATCAGTCTACTTGGCCACTTCCCACTTACTATCAAGCCACGAGCATGCGCCCCTATTCATTCCACTCAACTGCTGACATTAAGAAATATCAGAATGGAGAGGCAAAAGCCACTAGCATCAGCTGTCATCATATAGGAAGTTAAAAAATATTACATTTTCCAAACAACCAGACCCCATGTTGGCCAGCAGGCAGAGTGCCATACCTACTGTAGCTACTCCAGTTTCAGTAAGTATAATTCTTCTGCATTCCCACAATGCTCTGCAGAAGAGCATATTATACTTCTTTGGTCAAGCTTACAATTCCATTTCTAATGAACACTGGAATTCAGTGCAGGGTCTTCTTCAAGTCAACATTTCTCAGATGAGAGACAAATTAATCTTAGCTTCTTACTACCTGCATCCCTCCTTGACTTGCTCCAACAGTGTCCATCGACTAATCACTGTTAGCTTTTCTGGGTGTCGACTGAGCTCCATCTTTCAACAATGCAGAGCCAGCCCTCTGTACCAAATTCTTAGACAGGCATTATGCTCCATGTGTTTCTGACATTATTCTCTATTCCCTCTCATTGAATGCAAATATAGTTCTCCAACTTTTCTGATGAAGGAAAATATTTTCAGATGTTCAGAGGTACCAATCCCAAAACCTAATAAAGGCCCTAAAAGAGCTTGCCTCCATCAAAAATAGGTTAAAAACCCTCAAACCTACCCATAAATCCAAACTGTATATAAACGATCCAATAGTCTCTGATTTCCTCACTCCTAAAGGAATTTTATTCCACTATACACTTGTTCTTCCATAGAATTATTCTATATAGATATTTTCCCTTACATATTATTCAACAAATAGTTATTATTTCTTGTATTCATGGAGTGAACTATTTTATATACTCCCAAACAATTCCCAAATTTACAATCTTTAGAAGACTTATACATAGTAATAAGGTCTCACCCCTAACCAATCTATATTTTACTGTGTCCAAGGACACGACCTCATGTCTCCTATAATAGTTCAGCCACTCCATCCCTTGGATTCTCCTGGTAAATTGTCTTTGAATCCTTTCCAGTTTATGTAACTGCATCTTACTATATACACAGTACATATGTTACCCTCTTCAGTTCACAAATCATGAATCATGTCACATCTTACATCATTATGTGTGATATTATTCCCTTGTTTCTTCAAAAGATTGCTGACAGACATGACTTGAATAAATGTTTGCTGGGAGAGTTCAATTGCAATTCAGGATTATCTTTTTTTTTTTTTGCAGCAAGGTTATTTGCAGTTCTTAACATATACCACCTTGGTTTTCATTTTTGCAATATTTTCCCTCTTCTTTTTAACCTTTCATTTTAATATACATTACATTATTCAGAGTTATTATGTTTATAATAAGTCATCTTAGTCATGTATTATTTTGTCTTGGCATTTAATTTACATCCTATATGATGTATTTGTGATTGCCTGATATGAGGCAATGTCATATAGGTTCTTATAAACTTCATTTCTTGCGTCTACTGAAAAAATGTTGTGTAAAACATTATTACTACAACAACGGTAACTTGGATAGGTTCATAGGTTCATAGGTTCATACTAGGCTATCTGCCCGAGGGCATTTACAAGCCTAGCCCATAGTTTTGTGGCTTACGCCACCCCTTTAGTATGGGGAACTATACCCATTATTTTGCTGTGCCTCTGTTGAGCAGTGACACTGAGGTAATCCCTGGGGTATATCTGCGATCTCCCATCCATTGGTCAAGATTTCTCTTGAACAAGGCCAGCGAGGTGCTCTGCCTCACATATACCGGGATTTTATTCCACAGCATAGGGAGTCTTTGGGTGATGAATCTATCCCTCCAGCACGTCCTATTAATAGCCGTGTCGAGGTTTAAGTCTCCCCCTTGTGGCTCTGACGGATCTAGATTTTTGAGGTGAAGCATATTCATCAAATCTGGGTTTGACATGGCCTTGTATGTTAGGCAAAGGTCACCTCTGAGCAAGCGGTAAGCGACTGAATAGAGCTGGAGTTCTTTCAGTCGGGCAGCATAGGACAGATGTTTGAGACCCTTTATCCTTTTGGTGAGGAACTTTTGTGGCCTCTCCAGCTGCTGCAAGTGTCGGGTCAGATACATTCGAAATGGGGCATTGTACTCAATCATTGGTCTGATGAGTGATGAGTATAGGGAGACTATGACCTCCCTTGATCTAGATGAGAATCCCTTCATGATAAGGTGGGCAATGTAGAAGGTCTTCCTAACTACTTTAGCTACATGGGTGTCGAATGACAGACTACTATCAACCTGGGTCCCCAGGTCCCTGATAACTTCTTCTGTACTCAGTGGATTGCCACCTATTTGGTAGCTAGGGGTAACCTTGTTTTTCCCGAAGGGTATGACTATGCATTTTTTGGCATTTAACTTTAGGCCATGGCTCTGGCACCAGTTATCCGCTTCTGTGAGACCCTTCTGAAGGATATCTGTGTCAGATGTGTTTTCTACTATGGCCCAGTTTGCAGTCATCTGCAAACTTTGTCAGCCATAACCCTCCTGTGTTTGCTTGTACTGAAAAGTAGATGCCAAACAAGAGTGGGCCCAGGACTGAGCCCTGTGGTACACCACTTGTGACAGGCTTTGAGTCTGACATGGCGCCAGCAACTCTGACCCTGTGGGTTCTGTCACTCAGCCAGTTTGCAACCCATCTTGTGATGTATGGGTTAACATTTAAGCTGATGAGTTTTTCAATGATACCCGAGTGGGGTATTGTATCAAAGGCCTTCGCCAGATCGAGGTAGGCTGTATGGACTGCCTTTCCCTCATCAATGGCTTTGGTGACTGTTTCAAAAAGTCAACCAAGTTTAGAAGGCATGATCTGCCTTTGACAAAGCCAAACTGGGATGGATCCAAAGTCTGCAAATTCCCTATGTCTTTATTTATGAGGTCCATTATGATCCTCTCCATGGCTTTGCAGATAAGGCTTGTCAAGCTAATGGGCGGTAATTTCCAGGGTCGGTGGAGGCACCGCCTTTGTGAAGTGGGACCACAGTTGCAGTGCGCCACTCCTGGGTATGTATCCAGAGGTAAGACTATGATTAAACAGCTGTCCTAGCTGTGGGTTTAATTCCTCGTTGAGTTCGTGGAGCACACAGCCGGGACACCATCAGGTCCCATGGATGCTGTGTTTTTTGCTTTGGAGAGAGCAGTTCTTACTTGGGGTTAGGAGATGTTTGGGGGGCTGACACCGCTTGGTATAGATAACTCTCCCTTTGGGGAGGGGAGGTTTGCACTGAACCTGTCAGCCAGTATGTTGGCAATGTCTGTAGGATCAGTAATCTTCACATCATTTTGAACTAGTTCTGAGCATATCTGGGAGTTTCCTCCCAGGTTTCTAACATAGCTAAAGAAGGCCTTATGATTGTCTTTTGAGTCTTTAGCTATTTTTCTCTCAAAATTTGCTTTGGATGATTTTATGAGAGCTCTTAGTTTTTTACTTATAGTGATCAAGGGTGTCTTACCTTTTAAGGATTTTGCTCTATCTTGTAGTAGCTTCCTCCTTTTGTTGTAGAGTTTGTTTATGGCTGGGGTCCACCAGAGTGGACGCTTGCCTTTGGTACAAAGAGTCTTTGTTTTGCTTGGGATTGCCTTATCCATGCAGTCCTGCAGGTGCTGGTAGAAGGCATTTGTAAGTGATTCAGCGGCTTGAATACTGTTTTCCGTCGGCTCAGGGGCCTTAAAGGAGACCACATTAGTCTTTAGAAGTATGAAGTCGGCTTTCGAGAAGTTCTTTACTGTGGTCTTTTTTATTTCAGGTGGGGGTGGGATGAGGACCTCCAGCGAGATTAGTTTGTGATCTGATCTCACCAGTGAGGGGTATACTTCCGGTGTTGAACATTGTGCTCCCATGTTCGTGATGATGAGATCAAGTATGTTTTCTCCTCTTGTGGGGATGGTGACTAGTTGTTCCATGGCATTTGAGTTTATGAATTCCAGGAACTTTTGGGCTAGGGTGTTTGGGCTTGAGTAGTGTTCCCAGTCTATATTAGGGTAATTGAAGTCACCTAGTATGATGGTGTTTGGTGATACATTTATCCCTCTAGTGTTTTCAGGAAGGCCATGTGAGGTTCCTGAGTTTGTGAGGGTGGCCTGTAACATGCTACAATTTGCAGAGCAGTCTTGCCTATGGTTAATTGCACCTGGATGGTCTCCGATGCATCGTGCGTTGCCACCAGTCTTGAGGTGTGGGTGTCTTTGATGAATATGGATACCCCCCCTCCTTTCTTGGTATTGTCCGGATTTTGGGGCCGGAACGCATGATAAGAGGTAAAACCTGATAGTGCTGGGGTGCTCTCAGGAGCCTTGAACCAGGTTTCTGTCACTGCACAGACATCGATGTTCTCCATACTGAGAAGGGCCTCGAGTGCGTGCATTTTGAGATTTAGACTTCTGGCATTGAGCAGCATTACCCTTAGTTTTTTCCTTTTTGTGTTCTAGGGTGGTAGGTTTAGAATTTGAGCCTTGCCTAAAAAGGCACTATGGGGTGGCAAGAGCCTTTGCCAATATCCGGAATCCCAGGGTGACAGGTGCAAGCCGTCCCTCATGAAGCAGCGTGGCTTGTCCAGCATGTCATCCCAGGCAGACAGACATTGGATCCCCTTTGAATGACACCAGAGTTTAAGCCAATTGTTAAAGCTGATCATCTTATCTCTGTATTGTGGCATCATTCTTGGTGAAGGTAGGATACTGCTCAAGGTCAGGGTCATACCTGCCTGGGCTACATAATCAGAGAGCTCCTCAATGTCTCTTTTCATGTAGTCCAAGGAGGTACGCCTCAGGTCGCTTACACCAGCGTGGACAATGACTGAGTCATATTTGTACCTGCTGTTGAGAGACCTGAGTGCTTGCGTTATGTGGCGGATTCTAGCGCCCGACAGACAGCTTACTGTGACCTTCTCCTTACTCAGTCTGGTGAGCGGGACGCAAGTGTGTCTGACTATGGAGTCACCAATGACTAGTGTGTCTGGCATTGTGTTTGGCCTTAAGGGCTGTGACTGTTTGACACTCTGACTGTGAGGTCTATGTGTTGCAGGTGTTGTGTTCTGAGGTGGTGGTTGTTTGGGTGTCTGCTTTGGTGGCCTCTGCTGTTTTGGTAGATTTTTGATCAGAGCCGCTGAGTATGTCTTTGTGTGTTTATGTGTATGATTTGAGGTTGTGATGGTACTATGTGAGACTGGGTCTATAGTGTGTGTGGTAACCTTCTCCTCCTGACTGGTCTTGCCAGTCCTATGTTGAGAGAGCTCAGCCTCCAGTTTGGCCGTATAGTTGCATCTCTCGCATGTATTTGTGTTTTGTGGGAGGAGGAGAGGGTTGTCTGTGTACATGAGGCAATTGTAACATTGCCTCAATATTCCCAGGTTCACCAGCTGAGCAGGAGAGGACACTAGCAACTGATCCCTCGACATGCTAGAAGGACTAGACAAAAACTTTAAAAGAGATTCCGGGGACGTGGTGACCGAGAAATGGGGGTTTGCCTTTTGGGGTGCTATCTATAAGAGTGCCGTATCAAGGTAATAAGTACTGTAGGAGCAAGTGCTAGGTTTAACAGATAGAGAAAAGTCTACTTGGAGTCAAGTAGAGATGATCTTTTAGGTATTAGAGAAAGTGCTAGTAACAGGGATGCTTAAAGGTAAGATTGAAAAGAATGCACTCTGCAGTGTGCACTAGAGAAGTTAGATATGAAAGTAGGTAACTTGAGTTTTACCTGTTTAAAAGTTAAGGTTTAGTGGAGAGTTACTATTTTAAAACAGCAAGATGGACTGAAAGGGGTGGTTACTTTTGTATTTTGGTACTATGAAATACTGTAGGATGGCCAATAAATTTAAATAATTGAAGGTGGGATTTCAAAAGTGATGGTTTTGTGATTACTCACATAAGCCAGTGAAAGTAGAGAGAAATGAGATATATGGTCAGATTAACATAAGAGGCGGGCAACTAGAAAGACAGTGGTATTTAACAAGACAACTTAAATGGGTGGGAGGGAGGGGAAAAATTCTGCCTGACTCAGAACAGAGAGAGCTGTGGTCTCTTTTGAAGTTTTAATATGCTGTTAAACAGAATGCAAGCAAAACACAAGGTAAAGAAAACAAACTACAGTATTCAAAATATAGAAAGGCAATACAGAAATACAAAAAATAACAGCAAACTAACCTTTCCTTCACAGCAAAGTGTAGCAGAGTCTGGATGAGCCTTTCTGGATGGACTTATTATAGTCATTTAGTTATTTGGACCGTCTCTAATTTTGAGATAGGTGGCGTTTATTTTGAATGGGGAAAATTTGGCAGTATATCAGGAAAAGTAATTTTATTTATTTATTTTTTTGTTGGGGTGGGTATTCTGGAAGAAATTTTACTGATAGTGGTCACAGAGATCACATCCAAATCTGCTGATTGTATGGTGGAAGTTTGTGGTGCTGTAGAGTCCATAATTGTTGGACTTGTGTTAGTGAAACCGGTACCTGGGTGATGAAATTGAACAGTCCCTGCTGCTTCAGAATACTAAATATGATTCCTTCCTTCAGAATGCAGTTTAGCCATTATGAAGCAAGGACACTCTGTACTACTTTGGATACCATAGGAGACAGAAGTGGTGTGATGAAGCAGACATCTTGGAAATGGCAGGAGCATGTAATGTGCTTGACAGCTCTTTTGGTGAGTGAAGGCAGACTGAAAACATTCAGCCAAAACAACTTTTACCAACAGATGAGTTTTTTTTCTTTTCTCTCCTGTTGTGTGACCTTGACATAGGAATATATAAGTTTGGGGGGGGGGGGTCTGAGTTGTCCCTCCATGGTGCAGGGGGACTTGCCCACAGGGAAAAAAAAAACATACCTCTAAAGTTCACTGAAAGTTGTTTCAGCCATTTTTTTTTTTGTTAAATCTATTAGCATTCAGGAAAAGATTTGGTGAGGAATCAACATGAACCTGAAACAGCAATGATGGATCAGTACAGTGATTCTACAGGGAATGACTACCAACGGAGTTAAGGGTTTTAACTTGGGAGGATATGGCAGCCATGTTAACTAGTTACATGGAGGCTAGTTATTCAACCAATCTGCTACAAAAGCCACTGCAGCCGTTTGCTGGCCATTGTTTGAGGCTGATGAGATTGAAAGGTAGAAGAGCAGGGAAAAATAGTTATAGTAGATTTTCTTTCTCTAAAACTGGCCAGAAAGGTCCTACACTAAAATAAAAATGTGTTAACATGGGACACAGTGTTATTACATTTTTTAAAATGGTTCTACACATTTTCTAAAGGTAGGGCTTTTGGAAAGAAAAGCACTTCAAAGATTACTATTTTTTATTAAGAACATACACACTTTACTGAAAGTTAGGTGGAAGAAAGTGTATGATCTGAACTTTAAAAACAGAGAAAGGAATGTAATACTTTTGGAGACAATATGAATAGCATATAGATTCAGAAATGTATGTGCATTTTCAACCATATCCTGCATTTGCTGTTATTATTGAAAACATTGCCATTTTTTATGAAATGTGTTGATTACTGTTACTAGCATTGTTTTTCACAGAAGAAAAAATAATATAATTTTGGGTAATTCTAGATCTGTTTTTGATGCAGACTTTTGAATTGCAGGTGAAAAGCTCCAAGGTAAAGAGATTTCAAGTAAGGATGGTATTCTTATTAACTATATAAATGTATTTGGTTATTATTAGCATGTTAAAAAGAATTAACAGAAGGTTAGGGGACAGGAATGCAACCCAGGAAAGGAACTACTTTATTAAATAAATTGGCTGCTTTCATAACAAGAGCATATTGACTTCTGAAATGTGCACTTTAAAATATAGACTGACATGTCTATTATATAATTTGTGGCATTTGGCTTTACCTGAGATGTTCACACAAAAACAATTGTTGGCAGTAAGGGAAGAAGCTTTATGCATATTTTACATGATTTAAGACAGTTATTTCAAGAAGGAAACATAGAACCATATTTTATTTGGTGTTATTGATTAAATGCAGACATTCTTTACAGTTAAGAAAAATATATAGTGAGGAACAAAAAGAGAAGACACTAGGGATACAAGTGGACTTCTTATGGGGGAAACAGAATATTTAATAAAAGATTACCTTCATATGTTTGGTTCAGTGGCATGATAAAGAAATATGTTAAAATGCAAATGAGGGTAGGCTATAACATCTCTTAAGCCTTTCTTTACATTTTCACATCCATTAAAACTGTGTTTATGGAACTGAAAATAATTACATATGATACAAAAATAAATATTTATTTGTGTATTATTTGGTCAAAAACATCACTAAGGTACAAGTTCACAGAAGACAAAAGAAATGACCTGGACAGAAAAATAATAGAATAGGTTAGGGAGATTAATAAGGAATGTGAGACGTAGAATGCAGGCAGATAATAGCTACTCAGCAGCATTTTATAGGTAGGGTAATGTGGGAGAATATTCTTGAGCCTAAAGAATATTGAATTAGTGTAACAAAGGTTTGGTGTATTGAGAAATATGTTAATAGCAAAGACAGAGTGAAAACAAAAGAGAAAGAAGGGTTCTGTAGTCAAGGATCAATTTCCATTCTAAACATGGATATCAAATTATTGAAGAAAATTTCTGCTACAAAGCTGGGTAAAATGTTATCAAAGATTATACAAATGTGTTAAGTAGTCAGATAATCTTTGTTTAGGAAAGGCGAGGGTACAAAATTAGTAACATGTAGTACGACTCTTGAACAGATGAAACGGGAGAAGGTAAGGTTGCCTAGTTCTAATTTTGTATTCGTTTGCTTTACATAAAATGTCCAGTCCCATGAAGTGGCATTATAGTTATCATATGAAGAGTAACAGATTCTGTAAAAGGTACAGCAGAAAGATAAGACAATGGTGTACGGAACAAAACATGAAAGCATTAGTAAATTTAAAGGAGCCTTGTATTAGGCACACGAGAGGGATGTCCTCGCCATCATGACTATTTCTAATAATGGTAGGAGTCCTGATAAACAGAAGAAGAAGGGGAAGGGAAACAACATGGTGGTGATGGAATAACTGGGATCAGACCAGAGATAATCTGAGGGGACCCATGCATGGGATAAAGGATTTAGCATCTGCCTCCATCCATTAGTAGTACAGGGGGCAGTTCTGGGGTAAACTTTCTGTTTTCCATCCAGAGATCTAAGCTGTGCTTGAAAATGGACAAGGATGAATTTTGTTTTATGTGGATGGGGTGTCTATTCCATAGCAGCGGTATCCTCTGCGAAATATACCTCCAAACCATTCTGTTGATGTTACAGAAGAGGTATTGATCCCCAGGCTGAGTATTTCTGATGCTATTTGACTTGCTGTTGTACAGTAAATTCAACTATAATGGATCGGAGGATGCCTTGTATGCCAGACATAGGTCACCACTTAACAGTCTATAGGATACCAAGTATAGTGACAGGGCTTTGAGTTGGTCCATGTAAAACATGTTGTTTAGTTCTTGTATCTTTTTAGTAAGATATATCTCTATGGGTGTTCCAGTTGCTGCATGTGTCTGGACTGATATATACCAAAGGAGGCATTATATTCAATGGTTGGCCTAAATTGAGCTAAGTAAAGTGGGACAATGATATCCCCAGATCTAACCATAATCTCTTTGCTTAGAAGCTATACAATAGAGAACGGCTTTCTTACAACAATAGACATATGTTGGTCAAAAGTTAGGACAGTATCCACATAAGTTCCCAAATGCCAAACAACTGGGTCAACTCTTAGGACAGTATTGTCAATTTGGTAGTTCCCTTCAGTAGATGACTTCACAAAAGATACAATAATGCATTTTTTAGTATTTAGTTTCAGATCATGATTTTGACAGTGGCTATTTATTTGAGACAAATCTTCCTGCGGGATGACTAAGTAATTTCAGGATTCAATGACTGCTCCTAGCTTACAGTCATCTGCAAACTTAGTCAGCCAGAGCCTTTTGGCACTGGCTTTTACTTCAGAAATGTAGATGCCAAACAGGAGAGGTCCCACCACAGAACCCTGGGAACTTCACTAGTGACTGGTTTCTTTGTGAAGGTAACGGCCCCTATTTTGATTAACTGCATCCTATACATGAGCCAGGTGGCAATCCAGCAGATGACATTGGGGGTTATTCCCAGTTTATTTAGATTTTCTACTACGCTGAGTGGGAAATTGTGTCAAAAGCTTTGTCCAGGTTGAGAGTGGTGTTTATCATTTTGCCTTTATAAGTTCATAGGAGATTACTAGGCTAATGGCTCATGAGCCCTTACAAGACTAGTCAGTTTATTCAGATTTTACCCAAATTTCTATCCCTATTGGAAAGATAACATGAGTCAGCAAGTGGTATTTTTGCAGACTGCCTCTGTCCATAAGAGACATGTGCATTACCCCAGGGGTAAATTTGTGATTTTCCATCCATTGGTCCAGATTGTGCTTGAAGATGGTCAGGGAAGAGCTCTGCTTCACTGGAATGGAAAGGCTATTCCAGAAGACTGGCAATCTCTGGGACCCATATCTGTCTCTTCAGCATGATCTATTCATGTCAGAGATCAGATTTAAATCTTTGGAGATGTTAACCTTCATGCATTTAGTTTTGCGAATATGCAACATTTCCATCAGGGCTGGTTCAGAGTTTTGTGTAATACAACAAGTGAGATTTGACCCACAAGGTAGAACATTAGATGTACATTTGGATATAGATGAACTTAAATGGCAGTTAAGATTGGATGCAAACCATTTTCTGGGTATTAATGATGCCATCAGTATAGCACCTGTTTTAAAACTAAAACATATTTTAGGTAGATGATTTTAACAAATTTAATAATATTTTATTTTTATTCATATATTAAATATGTTTTTTTACATTTTTATGATATATATTCAACAAGGTTAGTTATATATATTTTTCACAAAAATTAACTAAAATTAAGTGAGTTTTATTTGATTGTGATTATTAATGTTTGCAGATGTTGCACAAAGGATCTAAATTTATATATATGTATTCAAATGATTTTTGACTTTTTATTCAAGGGGTTATGTGAAAATGAGCTATTTCTCTTTTAAGTTCTTGTATTGGGATTAATTGGTGGTGTAAATGTACTGTTTCTATTGGTTTATTATTCATTAGGGTGGGTATTTAAACAGACAAATGAGTTTGTTCTTTGTTCTGAAGAAGTCTTTTGTGCAGACGAAACCTAGGTCAACGTGGTATTGTGTTTTCCAATGAATAAAGTGGCTTTATTGGATTGGAGACTGTATCCCAGTGTGTTCTTTTGGATTGTTGGAATTGGTTGCCAGTTTGTTTTGCTGGTTCAGAGAGTCCCTTTTAGGTCAGGCCCAGATCACCTCTCAGTAATTGGTAAGAAACTTAATACAGTGATAGAGCCTTTAATTGATCCACATATGACATGTTGGTTATACCCTGCATTTTTTTGGTGAGAAACCTCTGATGATGCTCTGACTGTTGCAGGTGCCTGGTGAGGTACATGCCAAAGGGTGCACTGTACTCGATTATTGGTCTGATGAGGGCTGAATACAGGGGTGTTCTATCAATGTTGTAATTTGCATGGGGTGTTTGATTTCCCAAAGAGAGTTATTATGTACTTCTTTGCATGTAGTTTGAGTCCATTAGTCCGACACCAATCATTAGTCCGACACCAATCATTAGTCCGACACCAATCATTAGTCTGCACCAATCATTAGTCCGACACCAATCATTAGTCCGACACCAATCATTAGTCTGCACCAATCATTAGTCCGACACCAATCATTAGTCCGACACCAATCATTAGTCTGCACCAATCATTAGTCTGACACCAATCATTAGTCCGACACCAATCATTAGTCCAACACCAATCATTAGTCCGACACCAATCATTAGTCTGCACCAGACCTTTCTGTAGGAAATCAACATTGTTCGGGAAGTCAGTGATTGCTCTCAAATTGCATTCATCAACAAATGTGGTCAACCAAAAGCCACCTAAATTTGCCTTGACATCTGAGAAGTATATTCCAAACAGGAGGGGACCCAGTACTGAACCTTGTCATACTCCACTGGTGACTGGCCTCTTGCCAGATGTTGATTCCCCCACTTTATCAAAATGTGCCCTATCAGTGAGCCAATTGGTTATCCATCTAGTGACATAGAGGTTTATGTCCAATTTTGTGAGTTAATCTATAATAAATGAGTGGGGTATTGTGTCAAATGCCTTGGCCAGGCCAAGGTAGGCCATATGCACTGTCATGGCCTTGGTGACCTTCTCAAAGAAGTCCACTGGACTGAGCAGGGAGGACCTACCCTTGATGAAGCTGCACTGGGTTGGATCTAGAGTCTGGAGATTTCCTATGTCATTGTTAATCAGATCCATGCTTATTCTTCCCATAGACTTGCAAATCAGGCTAGTCAGACTTATGGGTTGGTAGTTTCCTGGGTCAGTTGATGGTCACCCCCTTGTGCAGAGGGATGACTGTTGCACCCCTCCACTCTACTGGGACAAAGCCTTTCTGGAAATTGTGGTTAAATAGACATCCAATGGGTAGGCTAGGTCATGTTTCAAGCTATTTAATAGGCGGCACCCTGGGATTGTGCCAGGACTCATTGTTGCCATGTTTCTAGCTCTGGCGAGCACAGTCATGGCCTGTTCTTTTGTGATAACAGGCAAAGGAATTATGGGTGGTATTTCATGGGGAGTGACCTGAGATGATGGGGGGTGCAATTTGAGCTGATTTTATCAGCCAGCAGGTTTGCTATTTCTTCTGGCAGAGTAAGTGTAGTGCCATTTACAGCCAATTCAGCACATTGTTGAGTGTTTCCCTTAAGATTTTGGACATAACTAAAACATTCTTTGTGGTTATTATTTGCTTGGGAAGCTATTTTAGTCTCATTTTTAGCTTTTGAAGATTGACTAGTTCCCTGATTTGCCTGTTGCGACTAATGAGGGATTTTTTTTTCTCTGTTGTGCACCCTAGGAATTTCTTTCTTCTGTTCTGTAGTCTCTTTATGCCATTAGTCCACCAGGGTCATTAGTTTTTCTTGCTCATCCTGGGTTTAAACTTAAAAAAACTATTTGAAAAGCCTCCAAATAAGTGAAACAAAAATAAAAAACGAAAATGCAAAAATCACTTTGATGGAACGAAACAGAGGATTACAGTGAGACACGCTGAGGGAGGCCTTTATGCAAGGTCAAAAATGCTTAATCTATTTTTGTCATTAAAATAATTTTTTTGCGTGTCTCAGTGGAGTCCTCTGTAACGTTCCATCAAAGTGATTTTTGCATTTTCATAGTCCTGGGTTTAGTTCAGTCAGATAGTGCCATTCTTATCCCATTAAGTAGTTGTATATTCATATATACCTTTGCACAGGGCTTCATGTTTTTGGAGTTAGGAGAAGTTTTAAAATTACCTATGTTATCACTTAATAGAAGGTAATTTGCCTTGGAAAAATTCTTTAGGATTTTAGAGTTTGATGGGGGTTCTACCATTACATTTATTTCAAAGTAGACCAACCATTGCTTTTCTGACCTTTTCAAAAAATCTCACAGGTTGAGTAAGCATGACCTGCCCTTGACAAATCCAAACTGAGATGTGTCCAGTGTTTGGAGGTTCCCTATGTCCTGACTGATTAATCCCATTATAAGTCTTTCTATGGCTGTGCATATCAAGCTGGTCAGACTTATGGGACTATAATTGCCTAGATCTGTGGAAAGTCCTCCTTTATGTATAGGCATGACTGCAGCTGTTCTCCATTCACTTGGTACAACACCTGTATGGAGGCTGACACTGGACAGTGTTGTTAGGGGTGTGGCTAAATCGTGCTTCATGCTATTTAAGATGCATCCAGGGATAGTGTCAGGACCCATTGATGCAGTATTTGTAGTTTTTGAGAGCACTTTGAACACTTGGTCTTATGTGATAGCTGGAGGTGAGCCAGTTTCAGGTTTATCTTGAGGGACAGATGGAGGAGAGAGAGGGGTAAAGTTAGAGCTAAATTTATTGACCAGTAGGTTCACTATATCTTCAGCCTCAGTGTAGGTAACATCATTCACAATCAGCTCAACACATTGCTGCACTGTGCTTATCAGATTACAAACATAACTAAAAAAATGCCTTGTGGTTGTCTTTGGCTGTGAGTAGCTATTTTAATATCAAATTTGCCTTTGGTGGATTTTATTAAGTGCCTGAGTTGCTTGTTTATTTCAGTGATAAGGGCTCTAACATTATGGGAATTGCTCTTCTTACTTTTAGAAAGAATCTTTTCATTTTATTATAAAGTTTATTAATATTATGGTTCCAACAAGGATTTGTTTCTATGGTTTGCCTTGCACTTGTTCTTATGGGGTACAGCTGCATCTGTGCAGCTGTTTACATGCTGGTGTAGTGCAGTGGTGTACATTTCCACATATGCAGTGGAGTTTACTGGCTTTGGTGGGGATTTGACAGTGTATCACTTAGGAGTAGGTAGTTCATCTTAAAGACATTTCTAAAGGTAATCATAAATAACAAATGTAACAAGAATTACACGTTTTGATGAATGATTGCGCCAGCCTAAAATCACATACAGATATTATGTGTTTCTAATGTATGGACAGCTCAAATTTGGGATTGACTTGCATTTTTGCAGGAAAATAGAAAATGAATTGCTCCTGTTCATGGAATGGTGCAATGTATTCAGTTTGTGCAAGCATGTCTGCCATTTCCCCAGCTTCTAGTAAGTGATAGCATAGGCAATTTTAAAGCTTCTCCTAACCCCAAAAACACAGAGGCCTATGCAAAAGCATACACAAATGTTCAACCACTTAAACAATTGCATAGGAATAGCAATACCTGATGGAACTAAACTCAGGTCTAGCCAGATAAACAAGGGACCCTGGTGGACTCTGGGATAAACAGACTATACAACAGAAAGAATAAATTGCTGTCTAGAAGTAAGTGGGATGGTGCACAACATTATTCTTAACAGGCAAATCAGGGAACCAGTCAAGTCTTCCAAAGCTAAATATGAGGCTAAAATAGCCTCCCTGCCATCATGCTTTCTTCAATGTTTTCCTTAATGTATGTTTATGTCAACAATTTTGCTACACAATGACATTTGTTGGCTAAACCTTTGGGATTCTGCCCTGTTTCATTCTTCTTTATGTTAAAACATCCATAATATGTGCCATGGTATAACCTTTGATTTATGATTTCTTACCTAAAGTACAATCATTTGTTACAAACTTTGATCTTTGCAAAAACATAGGAATAAGTTAAGATGAGCAGAGACCTGTGTGTGTTAACCAGTAACTTTGCATTTACAGACTACAGAACAGTGTGTGTTTTCTGGTCCAGGATTTGGTCTGTGTCATGGGATCTAAGCTGCAATAGTAAGTGCAAAATCTAGGTACCAACATATCAAGTTCAGGACAGTGTCCTAAAATAAGTTGAATTCTAATTAAGGAAGCATTACCACAAGATAAACCCTTGCATTTTTGGAAAGATCTACTATTCTGTATGGAAAAAATAAAGTTATGGCTTTTAGACCTCAGGTCGGCTCTTTTTCTTTCGAATGCTAATAAGTAAATATATTACACCTTTTTCCAAGCTATATAACTGCATAGTGGGCCAGGGAGGATGAGAGTGAATGACCATTGCCATCTCGCCCTTCCTGGGGGGGTTCTGGCTCACCACGAGGGTGACATCTAATGTGAGTATGAGGTGTTCCCCCATGGGTCTGATCCTGCCAAGAGCATGTTATCCTGGCACAAAAGTTAAGGGAAATTGGACTGCAGAGGCGTGTCTCTCCATAGGAGACAGACATGACAGATATTTGAGGTGCTACCAAGAACCGAGGGCATCCTCCCAGGGAAGAAGGCAGGCCACCCTCCAGGACCATTATACTGGTCTGCTCCCTACCATTCAACTCTCACTGGGGAATGGAGAACTGACTAGAATTTCCAAACAGAAATGGAAGTGCTGTAGCAGGTTTTCCTAGCCGAGGGATGCCTGAATGCCATACACTTGGAAAAAAATGGACCAATATGTATACCAGTAGTGGAATCCTCAGGCAAAGTCCTGGGGGAGGAAAAACAGATATCACTTGCACAAATCTGTTTCATTTCAAAAACTGCCTTCATTAAATTGAGCTGCCAGCATCATCTGACTGAGTTAGAATTCTGGTACTAATTCTTACTAGTTCTTAGAGCATTACTATCTTCTGTTAATTTTGACTAATTGCAAACGTTAGTAAATGTTATCTAATCAGTTATTAATTTTATGTATTTTAATGTTTTGTATTCCTGGAGATTTTCTATATGGCAAAAAAAAAACCTCTTGTCTTATGGAAGCACTGCTTGCTCTAGCCATGTTATAATTCTCATTAGCTACACTTGGAAAATGGACTTATGGGTTTGTTGCATTATCAGCAGATCCAAGACTACTGCAATCTGCCCTGCAGCAATAACATTATAAAACACATCTGCTTTACTGAAGATAAGTACTATGGAAATCATAGTATATTCTCTTATTGCCTTAAGCTAGTGTTTTTACTGACCATTTATTAATGTATTTAAGGCAAAATAAACCCATGGGGTGCATTTTTATCTGAGCAGCTAGAAGGCTATTGAACTTAATTGGTACTCTTTCCGTCTCTAATAGTCAAGATTACCTCATTATTTTTGTTGAAGGTTAACGGTTAGTAAGTATACAAACAGGAAAAATTGCACCCTCACAGTCTGCTTCAAAGTTTATATAACGTTATACTTTCTGTTGCCCACATAGTTTCCCTGTTTGACTAGAACACAGCAGAAATGAATGTCTTATAGTGACAGCTTTTGGTTGTCTGGATTTGCATGTACATAGGATTTACAGACTTGTGACTTTTTCTTCTTCAGCTTTCTCTGTTCAATGTAGCACAAAGATTTAAACTCGGAAAATGACAAAAACCTGCAAACAAAAATGAATTACGAACTAAGAGGTCTAACAGTTTGCCTACACTGTTAAAGCACACCATCTTACTTTACCCAGGCTCATGTTAATTAAAACCCCTTTCTGTTGAAACATATGGAACAAGGCATATGAAATGGGAGACAAATCTAAAAGCACTTTTACATTTTCTCAAGTAGACTTTGGTGATTGGTAGCTTTACTGTTTCTTTAAGAAATAACTGTAAATATATACCCTGACATTTTTTTTTTCCATTTACTCCAGGCTGAAGGTATGAAATTTCAAGCTGACAGCTTAGCTTAAAACAATAATGTTTCCATATTTTGATGAAATCCTCCTTAAAAAACTAAAAGCTAAATAAAGTTGGAAAATCCCTACAGGATGATTTTAGAAAACAGTGCCAATGTTTTAACAGGCACAAATTAATAGCAGATTTATCTAAATCATAAGCAATGTTAAATGGCACCTTGCAAAAGTTCAAAACTTCTTTCACTTCACATACTTCGGATCCTTCAGTAACAATATTTGATATCTGGGACTTTATAAATATCCTCCATGTCCATCTTGATTCTAGTTTCTTTCCAAATTCTTGTGGAAGTCTTTACCAATAAGATTCTCAGACTATCCAATAAATGACATAACTATCTTTCAACACAAACATGCAAATATATCACTAAAACTGTACTAATGCAAAAACCAGAATATATTCTGCCACTTTTTGCCTGTGGTAACTCTCGAAACATTACTTTATTACAAAGGTTATGGGTTTATAAGCCTTGTTGACTTCAGAACTCATAATTGTTCACTCGTTATTTCAACAGGTGGACTTTTTGTCACGAAAAGATTGAAAGTTCTCTTCACAATAGCTATTTATAAATTATTCCTGCCTAATATCTACTCAGACTAGCTCTAAACTTTTCACTTCTAACTATAACTATCCATGTAAATCTCAACAAGCATGTGCTATTACATTCCAGAAGCCTCCTTCCCCTAAAGCAGTACTGGGTTTTCTCTACACTTAATTCCACCATCTCTCAGCCCCCGTTCTCTAGCATCCCATCTCCTCCTTCATTAAAAAAATCCCTACCTTTTCTCTATTTAGTTATGTTCAGTAATCCTTATATTAGCCTCACTATTTAATGTCTCAACTTTTTTCCCAACAGGTTTATTACCAGCCTGCACTGACTCTTACTGTATTTCTGTTTGAATCTTCTATCCTTAAGTGCAATAATGTCCTTCTCTGTGAAACATTCACTGTAGCATTTTATTCTGTATAGCATGTTAACCATTTTTCCACTATTCATCTGATACCTCTGATTATCTTTCTGCATATCCCTATATCTGTACATAACTCCCTTATCAATACAACTGCTAACACATTTTTTTCTGAATGTGGTTAGAATTACTGTTTGTGTTTGCTGTTGGTCCGTCCAGGTTATGGCTGAAAAGAGTCCTTGGGTAAGCCCATTCACATGGCTACAATATAAATAAATATTATTTCAAGACTATTCTCTACTTCTACTTTGGTTAAAAAAAATCCCTGTGCATTCGCTATTTTTAAAATACACTTGTTTAATCTCTGTTTGTGAGTGTGTATATGTTTCTGTTTGTTTGTCTGTGCTGGAGGTGTATGTATGTGAAAAAAAATATTTGCCTTCTCTCTAAGTAAAGGCATTTTTATTTGTGTGTTCTGGGCATTTGTACTGTGTAGCATAGACTAGACACAGATCCTGCTGTGCCTAGTTCTGTTTGTATTCGAATTGAGCACTAATCCCCAGCAAACTTTTTCTGGAGAGGGCCCTCTGCAACCTTGTAGCAGGAGGTGTGTGGCTAGAGACCCATCCATTGAAGCTTGTTGGGCTGGGGCTCTGTTCTGAGCTTCTGATTGGCTATTTTGCCCACCAGTAAGGTTTTCTCATTTATTTTAAAAGCCCTGCGTTTGCCTGGGTTTGCACGATGTTCAGAGCCACACACCATTACTCATTAATGCGCAATAACTCACAGATCTGATTATTGTTTGCCGGGTGTAGGAATAGTAAATTTTCTCTTAGCTGTAGTCTGTTTTCCAGTGGGGACTTTTTCAGTCCACAGACCAAAGCAGCCTCTGAACCACTCTCTATTGATCTAGTAGATTAACCTAGCACAGAAACCCCATCAGGCCATTTCAGGTCAATCTCTGTTACCAACCACACCTCTTACCTAGCAGTATGGAAGGACAATACCTCACCATTTCTCCAGCCCACCTGGTCGAATTAGGTATCCTGAGGCAATGTAGCAATTACCTCATGTACACTGACAACCCACTTCTTTATGGTACTCAAACTCAACATGTGAAAGGTGCATCTACATAAAAAACATAGAATCAACATGCCCTCCCTCACCAGTCAGTATACCTGACCCCGAGGAGATTGTCAGCACTCACATACCACCACCCATACCCACCATGCAGCTGACATATAACCCCGCAAAAGCACAAAGACATCACAAACACAAGCACAACACACATAGATCACATGTAGATAAACACAGTACACATAAAAGCACACATGCCAGTTTCTAACCAGCTAAGCCATTAAAGTTTAACCCAGAACCAAATTTACCAGTCATAGATTACTCTATTGTGAGATCCATTGATGTGCCACTGACCAGGTTGGATAAGAAGAAGGTCACGGTTAGCTACCTGTCTGATGCCAGGATCCAGAACATCACACATGCACTCAAGTCTGTCAGCAGGAAGTACTGTTATGACTCTGTCTGACTTGAGACATACCTCTCTGGACTACATGAAGAGAGACATGACTGAGCTCTCAGATTATGTGTCTCAGGCAGGTATGTCCCTAGCCTTAAGTAGCATACTACACTCACACATGATGATGCTGCAAGACAAGCAAAAGATGATTCACTTCAACAATTGGCTTAATTTCTGGAGTCATTCTAAGGGGATCCATTTCCTGTCTGCCAGGGTTGACATGGTTGATAGACCTCGATGCTTTGCCAGAGACGATCTCCAACAGTCTCCCCTAGGTTTTCGGCTAATGGCAAAGGCTTTTACCTCCCCCTAGTGCCTCTTTTAGGCAATGTCACAAGTACAAAATTTCCAAAGTAAAATTTTCGTCAAAAACCAACATCAGGGTCATGTTGTTAAATGCTAGGAATCTTAACCTAAAACTACACTTATTGGAAGCTGCCCTCATCTTGGAGGAAGATGACATATGTGCAGTCACAGAAACCTGGTTCAAGGTTCAAGGCTGTAGGGAGCATACCAGCTATACCAGGTTACAATGTTTTCAACTTGCTCTGACCATCAGATGAGAGCGGGAGATCCTAAGGAGGAGGAGTATATATTTTTATTAAAGACAAATACTCCTCCAGATTGGAGTATATATTTTTATTAAAGACAAATACTCCTCCAGATTGGAATGTCTAAATGAGTCCCTCGAACTTCTCCATATACAATTCTCTGTAGGTAGAACTCCACTTCAGATTATAGCCATTTATAGGATCCCCTTCATGAACTAGGAAACCAACAATGCCTATCTGGACCTCCTGGAGTCCCTCAATATACCACCAAACACCTTGATTTTGGGAGACTTTAGCTGCCCATCAATAGACTGGTAACTATACCTGTATCAATGTTCTCACCCAGAGATTCCTGAACTTTGTAAACACCAGTGCCCTGGACCAGTTAGCAGACACCATTACTAAGGGTTATAACATCCCTGATCTGGTACTCATGAACATGAGTGATCATTGCACCACCCCAAGTGTACAGTCATCTCTAGTGAGATCTGACTACAGGTCAGTCACACTAGAAATAACAATAGTGTCTGGCCCTCCCCAGCTGGAACTAAACTAAAGAAATTCTCCAAAGCTAACTATAATCTATTCCGAGACAATGTTACTAGTTTCATAGCCCCTACCCCTACTGATGGCAAGGATGCCTATTGCAAGGTTTATTCCATGCCTTGTATAAACACCTCCACAGTTGCAATGACTCAGCTGTACTCAGTAGGATAAAATTAAGTTCCTCACATAAGAACAAGCATGTTTGCTGGACATCCACCATAAACAGGCTACATAACAGGAGAAATAAGCTATTGTCCAAAAGCAATATAAGACAATGCCCAAACTCAATGGACTCCATTATTGGACTAAATAAGCAAACTAGACACCTGGTGAAAAACTCCAAAGTCGACAATGAATTTAAATTGGCCACATGAGCGAGGGTAACCACAAGGCATTCTTTGGCTACGTCTACAACCTCAAGGGTAAATCCCAGATTTGCACTGAACTTGTTGTAAATTACACAACATACAGTGGATATATAAAGTCTACACACCCCTGTTAAAATGCCAGGTTTTTGTAAGATAAAAAAATGACATCTCAATAAATCATTTAAAACTTTTCCCACCATTAATGTGACGTATAACCTGCACAATTCAATTGAAAAACAAACACATCTGTTAGGGGAAAAATATAAAAAATAAAAAATGTACAATAAGCTGGTTGCATAAGTGTGCACACCCTTAAACTAATACTTTGTTGAAGCACCTTTTGATTTAATTACAGCATTCAGTCTTCTTGCATAGGAGTCTATCAGCATGGCACATCTTGACTTGTCAATATTTGCCCACTCTTCCTTGCAAAAGCGCTCCAAATCTGTCAGATTGTGAGGGCATTTCTTGTTCACAGCCCTCTTCAGCTCACCCCACAGATTTTCTATTGGATTTAGGTCTGGGCTCTGACTGGGCCATTCCAAAACTTTAATTTTCTTCTGGTGAAGCCATTCTTTTGTTGATTTATATGTATGCTTGGGGTCACTGTCATGTTGAAAGGTGAAATTCTTCTTCATCTTCAGCTTTCTAGCAGACGCCTGAAGGTTTTGGGTCAAAAGTGACTGGTATTTGGAACTGTTCATAATTCCCCCATCTTGACAAAAGCCCTAGTTCCCACTGAAGAAAAGGCACCCCCAAAGCATGTACTGCCACCACCATGCTTCACCGTGAGGAATGGTGTTCTTTTGGTGATGCAAAGTGATGTTTTTGCACCAAACGTACCTTTTGGAATTGTGGCCAAAAAGTTCAACCTTGGTCTCATCAGACCATAACACATTTTCACAGATGCTTTTGGGAGACTTGATGTAGTGTTTGGAAATTTTAGCCGGGTCTGGATGTTTTTCTGTCTAAGAAACGGCTTCCATCTTGCAACCCTACCCCATAGTCCAGACATATAGAGAATACGGGAGATTGTCACATGTAGTACACAACTAGTACTTGCTAGAAATTCCTGTAGCTCCTTCAGTGTTGCTGTAGGTCTCTTGGCAGCCTCCCTGACCAGTTTTGTCTTGTCTTTTCATCAATTTTGGAAGGACGTCCAGTTCTTTACAACATCACTGTTGTCCCATATTTTTCCACTTTTTGAAGTCTGTCTTCACAGTGTTCCATGGTATATCCAATGCTGTTGAAATTGTTTTGTACCCTTCTCCTGACTGATACCTTTCAACAATGGGATCCCTTTGATGCTTTGTAAGCTCTATGTGAACCATGGCTTTTGCTGAAGCAGGCAACTTAGTAAATGTCAGGAAAACCTTACTAGGACAGCTGAACTTTATCTGAGGTTAATCACAGTCTCTTTAATTGATGACAGGTGTGTACCCAAGAAGACTGAATGCTGTAATTAAATCAAAAGGTGCTTCTACAAAGTATTAGTTTAAGGGTGTGCACACTTATGCAACTAGCATATTGTATGTTTTTATTTTTTATATTTTTCCCCTAACAGATTTATTTTTCAATTGATTTGTACCAGTAATATTTCACATTAAAGGTGGGAAAGTTTATAAATGATTTATTGTGGTCTCATTTTTTATATCACAAAAACCTGGCATTTTAAAAGGGGTGTGTACACATTTTATATCCACTGTATATTGAACCTGATGATATTGCTAACTTGCTGACAGAAAGGTTCAGTGAGAACTTCTCCCCATTGTCACTGCCCAATATACCACAAAACAGTGCTCCCACAAGTCGTCCCCCAGAAATCTCTAAGGAAAAGAAACACGGCCTCTATGAGGCCAGACAGCATTCCTGACTGCATCCTAAACTGCCTAAAACTGGAGCTAGTGGCACCTCTGAGTACCCTCTTTCACTACAGTCTAACCACTGGGTATGTTCCTGCAGATTAGAAAACTGCCACTGTCATCCCTCTCCACAAAGGGGGCTCCTCTGCAGACCCTGGAAATTACAGAGCAAGGGCATGGAGAGAATCATCATGGACCTCATCAACAAGGATATGGGCAACCTCCAAACACTACACCCATCCCAGTTTGGCTTTGTCAAAGGGAAATCATGCCTACTAAACTTGGTGGACTTCTTTGAGACAGTCACCAAAGCCCTGGATGAAGGCAAAACTGTGCATACTGCCTATTTAGACCACGCGAAGGCCTTCAACACCATTCCTCACTCAGCCATCATTGACAAACTCACCCAGCTGAACGGAAGCCAGTATATAGTCCGGTGGGTTGCTAACTGGCTCACCAATAGAGCACACACAGTTAAAATAGGGTTTCTTCATCCACCACCAGACCAATAGCTAGTGGAGTACCACAGGGCTTGGTGCTGGGGCCCCTATTTTTTAGAATTTACTTTTCAGAAGTACAGGCCAAAACAAAAGGCATGTGGCTAACAATGTTTGTAGATGACTGCAAGCTGGGCACAATCATTGAAGCCCTAGTGACATTGTTACCCTTCAGGAAGGTCTTACTCAAACCGATGATTGGTGCCAAAGTCACGGCCTCAAGCTAAATGCCAAAAAGTACATCATTATCCCCTTCATCAAGGGATCCCTGCAAAGTACCACATTAACAACAACATCTTAAGTACCCAGTCCATGGTAAGAGACCTGGACACACATGTTGACAGCAACCTATCCTTCGACCATCATGTTTCCACAGTGGTAAGGAAAGCCTTTTACATTGCCCATCTCATTAATAAGGGCATTGCCTCCAGAAAAAAAGAGATTATATCCCCTCTGTAGTTCTCCCTTTTTAGACCAATTATAGAATACTATGCGCCCTTTGATATGTACCTTGCCAGGCACCTCCAACAATTGGAGAGACATCAGAGGTACCTTAAAAAGTAAATTCAAGGTGTCCATGTCCAACAAATGTCCCATGCTGACAGACTAAAATCCCTGTCGCTATACTCTGTGTCCTACAGCCTATGCAGTGGTGACCTCTGCCTAGCCTATAAGACAACAGTAGACCCTGTCCTGATGGAAATCCTACACGTTAGCAAAATAAATGGTACTCGCTGAACTCACTCTAGTGACCTCAACATGAGAAGCAACATTAACAGGACCTGCTGGAGAGACAGGATCATCTCCCAAAGGCTCCCCTACTCTGGAATAAGCTTCCAGTCTTAATAAAACAGAGTCCTTCATTAAACCTCTTCAAGAATAATCTGGATAATTGGATGGAGAAATCACAAATTCCCCCTAGGGTTTTACCTGCACCCCTTCTGGACAGGGGCAGCAAGTGTTGAGTCAGGTCTACTAATAACACCATTAAAAGAGGGAAAAGGCTTGGTTAGGCTTGTAAGGGCCTCAGGGCCATTAGCCTAGTAACCTCCCATGATCCTATGCTCCTATGTGAGGAGCACAGCCTCTCCACATGGCAGTGTAGGAAGCTTTTATGCCTTCACTCTGAAATACCCCATTTGTTAGAAAAGCCAGTGGAAAGTATTAAACATTGCAGTCAGTTAAACTGGATAAGTGAAATCAATCATTTATTTTATTTTAATTTGTTTATATTATCGACCCCTTCTTTCCATTTTTTTACATGGGGTTGGGGTTTCCTGTTAACTGTTGCCCCTCTTTCTATTCAGTACCACTCTTCTACACTCTTTAACATTCATGCCTGAAGTAACAACCACTTCAAGTAGTTTATTTAGTTAAGTAGTAGATGGACAAGTGTTTTTGTTCTAGAGCAAGAACATTTGTCCATCTCCCTACTTAACTGAACAAACTGCTTATAACTTCAACAAGGCATCTTCATTCTGCCCATAGGAAGGGCTTCTGAGAGAGAATCTCCTCCAAGATTTGCTAGATAAAGCGATTTTATCTGGACTAATCCTTAGTACTGTTTCTTGTTAGCCTGTCTCCCTCTGGTTCACTTGTGGGATACCAGACCTGGCTCGAGCTTTTTGGATTACCTCTGTTTCATGTGTCAGATGTTGCTGCACATTTGACATTTATTACCTAATATATGCAAAATCACATGATGGATCTTGTGCTTAATGTACATGAATTCAGTTCCATAGGTTCATAAGTTCATACTAAGCTGTTGATCACAGGGGCCTTTTAAGCCTAGCCGTGCAACCCATATCTCCAAAAAGTTCTATTATCCTTGGTTGTGTAAGCAGGGACTTGGGAGATGAGCCATTCATAGACAGCCAGTGTCCATTAGAGACACAGTTGCCAAATCAGGGGTGAATTTCTTGTTCCCCATCTCTGCTCATTTGTCCAATATACACTTGCAGAAGGAGGGAAGATACAATCACCACTCTGCCTTATATTCTTGGCTGCTTTTACCACTGAGACAAGCTTTTTTTTTTTTTTTTTGCTAATCATTTTCATATGGTGATTTAAGAGGAATAGGAACCTTTGGCATGGTAGTAGGGAGGGAGTATATGCTGCTTTGTTTAGAGTGTGCCCACTAGTATGTGTTTAGTCCCTCTTGCTGCCCATTTTGCAGAACATTTACTAGGTTTCTAATCCTGGAATGTTATGGGGCACCATGATAAAGCCAAGAATATAAATGCTGTAACATATACAGTGTTGTTTCATTGGAATGGTGTGGACATATAGTATATCCCTGGAACAGTCCCAGTGTCACAGATACACTTCAGTCAAGCAGACATCATATCACAATACTAAAAGCAGAGAAGCTTCGGTCTGTCTTAATTCCTCTTTGTCTTATAACTGATACAGTCTGTGGATCTGGTCTTTTCCCATGACCCGGGGTAGGTGAGAAAACTTACTGAAAAGCATCCAAACCCAGTACTATTCTTTGTAAAGAAGTCCTCAATACATATAATCAATAAATGTATAATCTCTTATTAACAAAGTTATCGGAGGGGAGAATTGGAATTGTCTGATCATAAGAACAAGCCGATAAAAATATAAGTCTGACACTGCAAGGCAGTTTGACCCTGCAGGTATATGATTTCATTCAGAGATCTGAAGAAATTAACCCTTGAGATGATCTCTTCTGCTGTTATTCACAGCTGCAGTTATCCCCTCCAGTTTACAGAATATTTTATCAGTGAAACCCATGATGCAATATGCCCATCTCAGTAGTTCCTCCAGGATTTTTAACAAGCTGTGTTTCTCTCACTTTTACTGTAAACATCTATACTGTACCATTTTTACTGTAAACTTCTATACTGTACCATTTTTACTGTAAACTTCTTTAAGTGTAGCAATGTATATAGGATGCTACAGTCTCAACTGCCGCAGGGTCCTGTGAAATGACTCTACACTGTTTCATGACATTTTCCTCACCAGACTGAATCTAAACAAACAGATAAAGTGGCTTTGAAAACTGTTTGGAGACTGACTACAACTTCCAATTGGGATTATTACATACAAATGCTAATTGGGAATATGCCGCCATTTCCTCGCCAAGTAAAGTAAAGTAAGAATTGTGTTTTATTGCACATAAATATCATATCCTAACTCAAAATGTATTTTGAAAACAGGCAACTGTAGCAGGTGCCAAAAACCCAGAGTCTCCAGGGTCTAAGAATAAAAAAGTCATTGGTACATACCTGTAACTGAAGCAGGAGTATACAACATTACATGATACACTGGAGTAACTGTAGCATGTTAATGCATTACATTAGATGACATACTAGAGTAACTGTAGCCTGTTACTGCATTACATTAAATGACACACTGGAGTAACTGTAGCCTGTTACTGCATTACATTACATGATACACTGGAGTAACTGTAGCCTGTTACTGCATTACATTACATGACACACTGGAGTAACTGTAGTCTGTTACTGCATTAAATTACATGATACACTGGAGTAAATTTACCCTATTACTGCATTACATTAGATGACACACAGGAGCAAATGTAGCCTGTTACTGCATTACATTAGATGACACACTGGAGTAACTGTAGCCTGTTACTGCATTACGTTAGGTGACACACTGGAGTAAATATAATGTGTGACTGCATTACATTACATGACACATTGGTGTAGCTGTAGCCTGTTACTACATTACATTAGATAATATACTGGAGTAACTGTAGCCTATTACTGAATTACATTAGATGACACAATGGAGTAACTGTAGCCTGTTACTGCATTACATTACATTACATGACACACTGGTGAACTGTAGCCTGTTACTGCATTACATTGCATGATATACTGGAGTAAATGTATCCTGTTACTGCATTACTTTAGATGACACACTGGAGTAACTGCAGCCTGTTACTGCATTACATTATATGATACACTGGAGTAAATGTACCGTTACTGCATTACTTTAGATGACACACACAAGTAACTGTAGCCTGTTACTGTATTACATTAGAAGACACAATGGAGTAACTGTAGCATGTTACTGCATAACATTAGCTGGCACACTGGAGTAACCATAGTGTGTTACAGCATTACATTGCATGACACACTGGAGTAATGGTAGCCTGTTACTGCATTACATTAGATGACACAATGGAGTAACTGTAGCCTGTTACTGCATTACCTTAGATGACACACTGGAGTAACTGTAGCCTATTACTGCTTTACATTAGATGACACATTGGAGTAACTGTAGCCTGCTACTGCCCTATTTATGCTCCTCTTCATTCTTGCTCCAAACAATTTGGTAGCCAACAGTTTGTGAATATTCATGTGCCATTATTACCACAGCTGGGTAAGAACCAGTTAAGGAGTCCATCTTTGAAATTAACATTTCTTTAACTCCCTCAAGTTGGACAGAACTTCGACAGTTAATGTGCTGCCCATATATCTTAATGATCTGTTTTTAGAGAACTGTACCTCATGCTCTTTTGACTTATATAGCCATTGTTGAAAGGTATCTTCATTGACAGGTCTGTGTTACGTGGCATTTCTCTGTATAAGGGATACTCACTGGAACCAGTCTGTATTTTAAATGTAATGCCACCATTGTTACAAAAAGAGGACAAGGCAAAACTGCAAACAGCCTCTTCGTGTGTTCTCACTATAGTTTGCATACAGGGTAGGTGGATATACTGCTTTTCAAAATATTGTATAGCTAACATACTAAATCATTACAGTTTACAGTGCATTAGACTAATTCAAAGCTTTTATTTAAACTGGTCTGAGTCAAAAATATAAAACAGTCATTTGTACTGAAAGATTAGTAAATTATATGTTGAGAAGAAACAACAGAATTGTTTAGTGAGTATCAGTTTAGAAGACCCTCAGATATGTTTTTTTTTTAAAAATAATAGTGTAGAAGTGCAAATGTTTTGGGGGTATTTACCTTTTCTCTTTGTCATCCATATTGTTGAATGTTGCGATTTCTTCCGTTTTTTGATGGCTGTCATAACTTTACTTTGGTGACACCATCTGACACAGTTTTTTTCATTTCTGAAAAAGTTATAGAGACTGCCAGTTAGTGACTGAGACCTTTAAAGAGTTTCCTTTCCTCTAACTCATATGTGACAGAAAATCAAAGTGGCATGTTTTTTGTCTAACTGTACTGTTTTCAGAGCATTGCATTTATCATTTAGGTCTGCACTAAAGTCACAGACAATTTAGCATCAGTAGTAGTACTAGTTGCAGTAGTAGTATTATTTGTATCCCGTGATGTCTAACAACTTGAACCTGTCATGTAAGATGAAAGAGATTAATCTTTTCACTACATTATTCATAATCAGTATGACATTGTCTCTTTACATATAGCGCTATAAATTCCAAGTTAAATAAAACAACAGTACCTTTAAATTTACATAATTATGGTGGGATAGATGATCTTTGAACCTTTGTCAGTAGGAATGAAGATAAAAACTTCCATTTCCAAGTATTTTCTGGTTCCTGACACTAATGCTTCGACCACAATACCAGAAATGCCTAAGTAAACATGACTTTGTAAAAGATAAGCAAACTAGCTGTAGTCACCTACTAGGGTATATATTTAACACCTCTGCAGGTAGTCACCTACTGGGGTATATATTTAACACCTCTGCAGGTAGTCACCTACTAGGGTATATATTTAACACCTCTGCAGGTAGTCACCTACTAGGGTATATATATTTAACTCCTCTGCAGGTAGTCACCTACTAGGGTATATATTTAATGCCTCTGCAGGTAGTCACCTACTAGGGTATATATTTAACGCCTCTGCAGGTAGTCACCTACTAGGGCATATATTTAATGCCTCTGCAGGTAGTCACCTACTAGGGTATATTTTTAACGCCTCTGCAGGTAGTTACCTTCTAGGGTATATATTTAATGCCTCTGTAGGTGGCCTGCAGGCAGAAAGAAGTGGTTCGCAGTATGTGAAGAAGCATGAGTAATGTGGTAACAATCACAAAGTACAAAACACTTACATATTCTTCCACATGCACTTTAAAAATACACCACTGAAATGAGACATAGATACAGACATACATATGTGTATATGTATGGGTGTGTTTGTACCAATATATATGGATGCTATTTAAGTGAATATGAACACATCTGATTGGAAGTTGTCACCTGTCTGTCACTATATCAAATGAAATTTCCATTAAATGCTTGCTGGCATTTTTATGTGATGTTGGTCAATTTTGCTCTGTGTGAGATTGTGTTACAGGGTGGATTTGAGGAAATATAATTTACCTGCTATATTCTGACATCAGAGTTGGTATATATAATTATCAGGGTGTTTGGGGGGCTGTGCCCCCTTCAGAAAACACTTTTTATGTAGATTTTGGTGGTTTGGTGCATTTGTGTGCGTGTGTCTCTGCGTGTCTGTGTGAATGATGAGTGTAAATATCGATATGTGATTGTATGAGCTTTAGATGAGTCTCATTTGATGAAGTGAGTGTTGTTTGTGTGCTTAGGTATAGTATCTTACACTTATATAGAAGTGTGTGTGTGTGTGTGTGTGTGTGTGTGTGTGTGTGTGTGTGTGTGTGTGTGTGTGTGTGTGTATGTATTCATGTGTGTGTGTGTGTGTGTGTGTGTGTATGTATTCATGTGTGTGTGTGTGTGTGTGTGTGTGTGTGTGTGTGTGTGTGTGTGCATGTGTATTCATGTGTGTGTGTGTGTGTGTGTGTGTGTGTGTGTGTATGTATTCATGTGTGTGTGTGTGTGTGTGTGTGTGTGTGTGTGTGTGTGTGTGTGTGTGTCTGTGTGTGTGTATGTGTGTGTATCTATCAATCTATGTATATCACACATTCCAGCAAGGCTGTGGTGACTGAAGGATTTGACCCAACATTCAAAGTTCCCCACATCAGAGAGATCTTACTGTTTCAATTGCCTAATACAAACAGGCCCGAATAACTTATTCTAACCAAGAAGTAGAACAATGTTGAAATGTTGCATCCCTTAATCTTGGTCGTTAGCTCTGGGAACATATTAGGAAATTATATAGCATGCTGAAGGACAGAGGTAGGGTAAATAGTAACTCATATGAAATAGGCCTAGGACAAAGCAATATGACAGTGAATGTACGTGAGTGATGCTCATGCTCAAAGTCAGCTGTAATGGTGGGGTTCCAACAGAGGGTACCAGAACTTGTAAGCCAGTAGGCTTCAGTATCAGTATCCCAAGACTCCTGCAACTTTAATTACCAGCTGCATAATGTGCTGATGTAACCTTAACTTTCTAAGAAGAATGCATTAATATCTTGTGCAGTCATTCTGGTTAATGGAAAGGGAGAGTTTAAAAGGACTGTCTCATTGCTACTAGTATACATAGAAGGCACCTGTTCCTGAAGAGCATACAACTATGGAAAGAAACTTTAGCCTCTGTATGCAGATTGGTTGGTGCAGATCTAAGTTTGACAGTAAGTACATAACAAAACTGCAGTGGAACTTTAACAACATTAAAGTAATTCAGCTAATGTTGTTTCTAATGAAGCAGTGCTTGAGGCATTTAAATTAGCGTATGCAGCTATTCAGTCCATCATTGTTTGGCACTTTGCCATACCTCACCATTTAAAACAATTGTTAGCTGGAACATTTAGTGTCCAACCCCACCACAAAAAAAAAAAAAAAGAAAACAAAAACAAAAATAGTAGTTGACACTGTATAATTATAAAACAGTAATGTGTTATAACAGTAATAAATGTATCTCAACAAATATGCAGGAAAGAAGAAGTAACAGAAATTGTTTATATATATTGTTTGTGTGACATGATAAAAGAATAAGCATTTGTCAGTGTGCTGAATGGTGGCTTGCACCAATGATGGACTGCAACATTATGGTAGGAAGGGAGAAAGAACATTGTTGGACAGCATGTATCATACAAGCCACAATGTAAAGAAAGGAATTCATTCTGTAGGGGGGATTTACTGAAGGTAGGATAACTTATACTGCTGCACTGATGCATGAAATATAAACTACATCATCTGCAATGCTAAAAATGATAAACCATTGTGAAGCATGCTGTTGGTTTTCTTTGCTAACTATTGTGATATTATCTGGTATTAACATTAAATTACACAAAGTATATTGGGTTCCCATCATGATTTTTTCCGTTGCCTTCAGTGCAAGTTGAATAAAAAAAAGTATGTTTCTGATTTCTCTAGATGCCATAAGACTAATGTAGGAATGCCTGGATCGAACCTGTCTCAAAACCCTTTCTCAATGAAAAAATGGTTGTGGCTTTTTATGGACTCCCTTCATTATGAATATAGCTGAATAATTTATAGTTTCTGTTTTTTTTTCTTTATCACTTGACTGTGCTAGTTAATATAGGTATGGCAGACAGGGAAGGCATGGCAGGGATAGGCATAGAAGCTTGAAAATGTATTTGCTTTAATTTATTTATTTTTATTGTATTTTTAATATTCATAAAAATAAAGTAGTAACATGCTCAAGGTAACAGCAAAGCAAGCAGTTAGAGGAAGAAAAGCTTAACGTGTGTGTGTGTGTGTGTGTGTGTGTGTGTGTGTGTGTAATGACACTCAACAATATTAAGGAAATCAATATATATCTTTTATATTTTTATATATATATATATATATATATATATATATATATATATATATATATATATATATATATATATATATATATATATATATATATATATATATATATATATAGATGGAATTTACACTTCTTCGAACTTCAAAAACCCGACTCCACATTAGTGAAACTGCACTTCCATGAAAACGTACTATTCCGAATCATGCTTTGTCAAAGAATGATCACTATTGTTGGTACCATGTAGGAGAAGAGATATGGTGCTTTTTCTATTTTGTTCACTGTAGTAACTGCAGTGGAACGTATATATCAACTGGAGCTTCTTGATATGGATCGCGGTACAGTAAGGATAAGGAAATCTACCCTTTTCCCCACTGTAGTGCGATTTTGGAGTTGGTATATATAATTTGAAAGGGGTGTGGAGGGCACAGCCCCCCACATGGGAGGGGTGCAGAGAGGCTTTCCCTTCCGCAAAAATGTGTATGTAATGTAAGTTGTACTGGTTATAATTTTGGAGAAGTGTAGTTCAGAATAGTGCGTTTTTGTGGAAGTGTAGTTTCACTAACGTGGAGTCGGGTTTCTGAAGTTTGAAAACATGTAAATTCGGTGACGAGAAGTAGACCCATATATATATATATATATATATATATATATATATATATATATATATATATATATATATATATATATATACACACACACATACACACACATACACACACACATACACACACACACACACACATATATCTGTCAACAGTGACAATCATATAGATTCCAAGGTTCACACTGTCAGGTGGCTAGCCCTGACATGGTTGTTCTTCCATGCCACACACACACACTCACATACACACTTACACCTATGGACAATTTGGAGTGTCCGATCCACCTACTAATATATAATATAATATAATATGTATGTATATATATATATATATATATATACACACACACACACACACACACACACACACACACACACACACACACACACACACACACACACACACATATCTAGCAACAGTGACAATCATCTAGAACCAAGGTTCACACTGTCGGGTGGCTAGCCCTGACATGGTTGGTCTTCCATGCCACACACACACTCACATGCACACTTACACCTATGGACAATTTGGAGTGTCCAGTCCACCTACTAATATATAATATATATATATATATATATATATATATATATATATATATATATATATATATATATATATATATATATCTACCAAGGATTCTGCAGGGAGTTAAATCTCACTTTTCCTCTGCAGTCTGCCAATGGGCTTTGATAGCAGAGTTGGGTTTTGCTTAAAAAGTTGCTGATAAGCTATGATTCGATGATCAACTCTTTGTCAAATACCATAGGATATATAGATATAGATAAAGATATAAAATGTCTGACACCTTGTTGAACATAGGTATACTGAAACCATAATACCGAATAACACATTTTTAAATATCAAAATGTTGAAAGGTGAAAATGTTGAATTCCCTGTAAGCATAACTTAAAGCATGCACTAACATGGGGTCTGCAGAAGGGCAAGTCCACTCGTTGCATTCATGCTGCACACATTTATTACACACCCAGTTCCTGCAATGTTTTAAATTGATTACATTGTTTTTTATGAATGAATTGTCTAGCAGGTGGATTCTCTACTATAGTTTTAATATACTTTTTAATCTTTTTTTGAAAATTTCTCTAATTTTTGTTATGTTTAGTAATATAGTGAGACATAAATTACTATGTGTTGGATTTTTAATTTATTAATGTGCTTTTACTTCTTTAATATAATTTAGTGTACTTTTTTAGTTTTAGGCTTGATTTACTGATAATATGTATTTGTTCATTGGCTTCTTGTAGTTGTATGTTTGCTTTATATTTTATTTGTTACTTTCTACTTTATATTTTTGACTATGGCTAGAAGTTGCTTCCCTGTGTTTTATTCTGGTTTTGTGATGTTGTTTGTGGGGGTTTGTCCACACTTTAAAGAATGCAGTGGGTAATTTTTTCCCTTAATGAATAGGGCTGATTTTGATTGACTTCTATGCATAGGGTGGTGATAAATACCTGCTAGAATGTGCAGACTTTTCTTCCAGATAAATATACAGTGTTTTAATGCTTATTTAATGGTTCACATATGTATGTGCTTGGGAGCTATAACCTTGTTTCAGTGAAAAAAAATGTATTTTTTTTATTTTTGAAAGTGACATTTCCTTAAAGAAATTAGCATTTGAAAACAAATTTCTTCCCAAGTATTTTTTTTTAGGGGGAAGATTGGCTTCACCCCCCTTCACCCCCACACCACTGCTACTTACATGTATTGAGATACTGCTGTTATCTTGCTCAAAGGTGAAATCACTCAGATGCTGCAGTCTTGACCATTAAAGCATTAACACTTACTGGCAGTCAATTAATTAGATGCAACATTCCTAACTGCTAACAGGCTAGATTGCAGTTATCCAGATCTGTAAGTCAGAAACAAAATTAAATGCAGTAAAGTATTTTCAGCTGAACAAGAAATGCATCTTTTTTGCATGTGTTGTTCAGCTAGAATACATTTTTAAACATTTAATGTGTTTACTCTTGGCACTGAACACTGTGAATTCAATACCATGATGTAGTTATAGTGAAGCAAGATAGATATGTATGGTTTGGTTTTTCAACTATTGTTACAAACATGATTAATACCACAAGCACCATCAGTGATAATGAATTAAATGCAATACACACAAATTGCACATTAATCCATGCTAGGGTTACCTCCATGGTGGTGTAAACATTGACACTAGGTGATTTGGTCACATGATCACTGTTGATGTAACGCCTCAGGCCATGTAAAAAAAAAAAAGATTAAAAGTGGATGATGATGATAATGGTTGCATATTAGGCTGTTGATCACTGATGTATCACATTTAAGTCGGGCACCTATGATATCCTTGTACATGGAGTGGGGAACAAAAATCTAATTATCTACAAACCTGTTAGCTTAGTACTAGTAGCAGGGGAAATTCATCTATTTCTGGAGGACAGCAGCAAACATGAGTTGATTGCCTGAACGACCTGTTAAAGACAGCTGATCTACTCTTTTAAGTGGGTTAGAAGAGAACTTGAAGGGGAATATCAGTAGTCGCATCTTACCAGAACTTCAGTAAGGTCTTTGTCTCAGTCCTGCACAGCAGGTTGCTAGAAAAACACGAGGCATTTGTTCATAGGTTCATAGGTTCATAGGTTCATAGGTTTATACTAGGCTATCTGCCCTAAGGCATTTATAAGCCTAGCCCAAATGTTTGTGGCTTACACCACCCCTTATATGAAAAAATATTGTGCCCATTAGTTTGTTGTGCCTCTGTCCAGCAGTGACACAGAGATGATTCCCGGGGTAAACCTACGATCTCCCATCCACAGGTCTAGATTTCTCTTGAACAGAGTCAGCGAGGTGCTCTACCTCGCATGGACCGGGATTTTATTCCACAGCATAGGGAGTCTCTGAGTGATAAATCTATCCCTCCAGCACGTCCTATTTATATCCGTGCTAAGGTTTAAGTCACTTGCTCTAGTGGTTTTGGTGGATTTGGATTTTTTGAGGTGGAGCATGTCCATTAATTCCGGGTTGGACATGGCCTTGTATGTCAGGCACATGTCACCTATGAGCAGACGGTATGCGACTGAATAGAGCTGGAGTTTCTTCAATCTGGCAGCATATGACAGATTTTGGAGTCCCTTTATCCTTTTGGTGAGGAACTTTTGGGGTCTCTCCAATTGCTGCAGATGTCGGGTGAGATACATCCCAAATGGGGCATTGTACTCGATCATTGGTCTGATAAGTGAAGAGTACAGGGAACAATGACCTCACTAGATCTGGATGTGAATCCCTTCATGATCAGATGGGCAATGTAGAAGGTCTTTCTAACCACTTTAGCAATGTGAGTGTCAAAAGAAAGGCCACTGTCAACCTGGGTCCCCAGGTCCCTGATAACCTCTTCTGTGCTTAGTGGATTGCCACCTATATGGTAGCTTGGGGTTAGCTTGTTTTTCCCGAAGGGTATGACTATACATTTTTTGGCGTTTAACTTCAGGCCATGGCTCTGGCACCAGCTATCTGTTTCCGTGAGTCCCTTCTGAAGGATATCCGTGTCCGATGCACTTTCCACTATGGCCCAGTTTGCAGTCGTCTGCAAACTTTGTCAGCCAAAGTCCTCCCATGTTGGCCTGTACTTCTGAGAAGTAGATGCCAAACAATAGGGGGACAAGGACCGACTGTGGGACACCACTTGTGACCGGCTTGGAGTCTGACATAGCGCCAGCAACTCTAACCATGTGGGTTCTGTCCTTAAGCCAGTTTGCAACCCATCTTGTGACATATAGGTTTACATTTAAGCTGGTAAGTTTTTCTACAATACCCGAGTGGGGTATTGTGTCGAAAGCCTTTGCAAGGTCAAGGTAGGCTGTATGGACTGCCTTTCCTCATCAATGGCCTTGGTGACTGTTTCGAAGAAGTCGACCAAGATCAAAAGGCATGATCTTCCCTTGACAAAGCCAAACTGGGTCGGGTCCAATGTCTGCAAGTCCCCTATATCTTTGTTTATGAGCTCCATTATGATCCTCTCCATAGCTTTGCAGACTAGCCTTGTTAAGCTTATGGGGCAGTAATTACCAGGGTCCGTGAGGCGCCTTTGTGGAGTGGGACCACAGTTGCTGTACGCCACTCCTTGGGCACGTATCCTGTGGTAAGGCTGAGATTAAACAGCTGCCTTATGTGCGGTTTTAATTCCTCATTTAGCTCAGGTAGCACACAGCCGGGACACCATCCGTCCCATTGATGCTGTGTTTTTAGCTTTAGAGAGAGCAGCTTTCACCATTTGAGATGTCCAGGAGGCTACACTCGGCTGGGATAGTTATCTCTCCTTTAGGGGAGAGTTTGCACTGAACCTGTCTGCCAGTATGTTGGCAATGTCTGTGGGTTCAGTGATTTTTGTATCATTTTGGACTAATTCTGAGCATATCTGGGAGTTTCCACCCAGGTTCCTAACATAGCTGAAAAAGGCCTTATGATTGTCCTTTGAATCCATGGCAATTTTTCTCTCAAAATTGGCCTTAGTTGATTTTATGAGTGCTCATATTTTTTACTAATAATGATCAGGGTGACTTCCCTTTTATGGATTTTGTTCTATCATGTAATAGCTTTCTCCTCTTATTGTAAAGTTTGTTAATGGCTGGGGTCCAACAGACTGGACGTTTGCCCTTTGTGGAAAGAGTCTTGGTTTTATTTGGGATTGCCTGATCCATGCAGTCCTGGAGGTGTTCATAGAAGGCATTTGTAAGGGCTTCCGCAGCTTGGGTTGTGGTTTCCACTGGCTCAGGGGCCTTGAAGGATACCACACCAGTCTTGAGTAGTGTGAAGTTTGCTTTAGAGAAGTTCTTCACTATGATCTTTTTTGTTTGGGGTGGGGGCGAGATGTGGATTTCCAGTGAGATTAGTTTATGATCAGATCTCACCAATGAGGGATATACTTCCGGTGTGGAGCATTTTGTCCCCATGTTTGTGACAATGAGATCTAGTATATTTTCTCCTCTCGTGGGAACAGTGACTAGCTGTTCCATGGCATTTGAATTTATGAACTCCAGGAACCATTGGGCTAGAAAGTTAGGACTTGAGTAATGTTCCCAGTCTATATTCGGGTAGTTGAAGTCACCCAATATGATGGTGTTTGGAGATACATTTATACCCTCCAGTGTCTTCAGGAAGGCTGTGTGGGGTTCCTGAGTTTGAGAGGGTGGCCTGTAGTGTGCTACAATTTGTAGAGCAGTTTTGCCTATGGTTAGTTGCAACTGGATGGTTTCGTTGCCACCAACCTGGAGGTGTGGGCATCCTTTATGAATATGGATACACCCTCCTTTTGTGGTGTGGTCCGGGTTTTGGGGCCGAACGCATGATATGAGGTAAAACCTAATAGTGCCGGGGTGCTCTCAGGAGCCTTGAACCAGGTTTCAGTTACAGCACAGACATCGATGTTCTCCATACTGAGAAGGGCCTCGAGTGCGTGCATTTTGAGATTTAGACTTCTGGCATTGAGCAGCATTACCCTCAGTTTCTTCCCATTTTTGTTTTCTAGGGTGGTAGGTTTAGAATTTGAGCCTTGCCTAAAAAGGCACTATGGGGGTGGCAAGAGCCTTAGCCAATATCCGGAATCCCAGGGTGACAGGTGCAAGCCGTCCCTTGCAGCGTGGCTTGTCAAGCATGTCATCCCAGGCAGACAGACACTGGATCCCCTTTGAATGACACCAGACATTAAGCCAATTGTTAAAGCTGATCATCTTGTCTCTATATTGTGGCATCATTCTTGGTGAAGGAAGGATACTGCTCAGGGTTGTCATACCTCCCTGGGCTACATAATCAGAGAGCTCCTCTATGTCTCTTTTCATGTAGTCCAGGGAGGTCAGGTCGCTCACACCAGCATGGACAATGACTGTGTCATATTTGTACTTGCCGTGGAGTGACCCGAAAGTGCTTGTGTTATGTGGCGGATTCTAGTGCCCGATAGGCAGCTTACTGTGACCCTCTCCTTGTTCAGCCTGGTGAGTGGGATGTCAGTGTGTCTGACTATGGAGTCACCTATGACAAATATGTTTGGTGTTGTATTTGGCCTTAAGGGCTGTGACTGCTTTGCACACTGCTTTTGTGGTTTATGTGTTGCTTGTGGGGTGTCTTGAGGTAGCAGTTGTTTGGGTGTCTGCTTTGGAGGCCTCTGCTGTTTAGGTAAATTTTTACTCAGAGCCTCCGAGTATGTCTTTGTGTGTTTATGTGTTTGATTCAGTGGAGTGTTAGCATTATGTGAGGCTGGTTTTGTGGTGTGTGTAGTTGCCTTCTCCTCCTGTCTGGTCTTGCCAGTCCTGAGTTGAGAGAGCTCAGCCTCCAGTTTGGCTAAATAGCTGCATCTCTCGCAAGTATTTGTGTTATGTGGGAGGAGGAGAGGGTTGTCTGTGTACATGAGGCAGTTATAACATTGCCTCAAGATTCCCAGATTCACCAGCTGGACCGGAGAGGAGATTGACAACTGACCTTTGGACATGCTAGAATAATATTGGGAAATCCTTAATTGAAAACAAGGGCCAGGTGGGAGTGAGGGTGTAGTGCTTTTAATTTTTAGTGCTGACTTATATAATTGCTTTAGTGAGCAAGTGCCAGGTAACTTGAGTGCAATGTGTTACAAGTAACTAAATGCAAAAACGACAACCAGTAACTTTCTTTCAAGTGAAACAAGGAAATAAGTACAGTAAGCAATGCAGATATCACTAGTGATCTACAGAAGCACTGAGAAGTTGCGTATTAGGTGGAATTAGCTTCCAGGGAAATAACAAGCAAACAAACAACAAGCATATAAACAAAGCTAGATTCAGCAGGCCTGGATCTAGTCTATGCTAGAGCAAACAAGGTGTACCAATTTCAGTAAGATACAGTTCAAATATTCAGGCACTATAAACCTTTAACCAGAAATTCCCAGCTCAGAAGGGCAGAGTCCAGCCTCTTCTCCCACAAGAGTGCAGACCACGAACCTTCTTAATGTAAAATAACTGGCCTGAAGCCCAAGTGCCTAAACCAGAACTAATACACTTGGACACTGGGCTCTCAATCAGCAGTTCCCAACTTAGAAGGATGAAAGCTACCTGTCCTGCCACCACAGTACTTGCCACAAACCTTCCTAATGTAAAACAACTGGTCTGAAGCCCAAGTGCTTAATCCAAAAGACTTAAAATTATAGCTACACTTTAATCAAGTTACAACCAAGCAGTAATAAATACCATTGAATACTTTAGAGAATGTCTGGATTAGTGCTCAAGTTACACAAACAAAGCTAGATCCAGCAGGCCCGAATCCAGTCTATGCCACAGCAAACAAGGCGCACCAACTTCAGTAAGAAACAGTTCAGATATGCATGCACTATAAGCCTTTAACCAGAAATTCCCAGCTCAGAAGGGCAGAGTCCAGCCTCTCCTCCCACAAGAGTGCAAACCACGAACCCTCTTAATGTAAAATAACTGGCTTGAAAGCCCAAGTGCTTAAACCAGAATTAATACACTTTTAGAATAACAGACACTGAGCCCTCAATCAGCAGTTCTCAACCTAGAAGGATGTAAGCTACCTGTTCTGCCACAACAGTGCAGACCACAAACCCTCTCAGTGCAAAACAACTGGTCCGAAGCCCAAGTGTTTAAACCAAAAGGCTTAGAATGAGTTACACCGAGCAGTAATAAATACAATTGAGTATTTTTAAGATGATGCAAAAGTAAAATGAAGTAGGTAGAAACACAAGTACAGTAAAAGCAGATGAATTTTTTTTTTTTTTTTTTTTTATCTGAACAAGTGCTGAGATCAAAGAAACAGATTTGAGTGCTGAAACTAGAAAACTGGCTAGTTATAAGAAAAAAAACAAGCTAGAAGGCTTCCCTCAAACACAGAAGGGCTTGGGGGCTCAGAAGCCTACAAATAGTCTATACCACTTAACAAGAAAGGCAGGAAATAAGCTTAATTTTTTTTTCTGTTTCCCAGATGCTCTCTTTGTACACAGTAGGAGTGCCTGAAATCAGAATATGATCTCACTGCACTCAGTTGAGTGAGCAAATGAGATGGGCCCAGAGGCAGGCTGAGGGGCGGGCAGTTACAATGCCACTAAGATAACTGAAGAGCAGAATAACTTCAGTTAAATATTCCTTCAACACTCCTTCAACACAGTTTAAATCAAATTAAATACTGTATTTTTTTTTTTAAAAAGTGCAGATGTAAAAGACAGAACTAGATATCTGAATGGCTGAATGATAGGACTCAAAAAGTTGTGATGTTAGGTACTAGGTCAGGAATTAGAAAACTGGTTAGTGGAGTACTACAAGGATGTGTCGTGGGTCCAGTATTCTTCAGTATGTTTGTCTCAGACATATCTGCGAGAAACGTGCACAGGAACAACCTCTTGCTAATGACACAAAAGTGCAACAGTGGAGGAAGGGGAAGGTCTAGGGAAGAATTTGGAAAGGCTGATCAAGTGGACAGAAAGGTGGCAGTTGAGGTTCAGTACAAACAAATGCAAAGTCTGGCACTTGGGCAACAGCAGAGATTGTGGCAGGTTTCAGCTGGGGAGAAGGAAACCACTGACAGCAGAGGCAGAAAAGGAGGGGTATTGATCACACATGGATATACCACTGGTGAGAGTGAGAAGGAGGTGCAGCAAAGAGAATGCTAAGGTGCATCTATAAATGTATAGACTCCTAAAGCAAAAAGGTAATGCCCCCACTCTACAAGAAGCTGGTCAGAAAACAATCTGTCTATAGTTCTGGAGAAATAGAAGGACAGGGACATTGGGCTACTGGAAAGAATCCAAAGGAAAGTCACCATAATGGTTGAGGGGATGTAGGGAAAGGGATATAACTAGAGGGAACCACTACTAAATCCCCAAAACCCACACTACTGATGCCCAAAATCCCGAGACCAAATACCCGAAACACTAAAATACCGAAACATCAAAACCAGGAAATTCAAACTACCGAAAACTACACTTAGCATACACTACACACATACACATACACACACCTTCCCCCAGAACACAAACACACAAACCTAAACTACAGACAAAAAGGGGGGAATCCTCCCTGCACCCCCCATGTGGGGGGCTGTGCCCTCCTCACCCCCCTACTTAAATATTCTACCACTAGGTCGCACTACATACACAAACACATGAAACACCACCACACACCTGCATTCCCCTCGCACACACACATCACAGTCACAACATGCACTTACACACTAAACCCCTAACCAACACATTTAAACAAAGATACTTAATTGACCTTCCACCATATCGCAACACCAGAAGCGTGAATGTAAAACTCCCGATGATCAGGATTTTGAAATTCGCGCTTCTGGTCTTTCAGTAATTAGGAGTTTTGGGTATATGGTCTTGAAAGTTTGAAATTCAGTATTTCAGACTTTCGTGATTATGTAGTGATCCCAACTAGAAAATAGAGCACCAATGACTCTTCTTGCTTGAGACCGTAAGATACTGGGGGGGAGGCATGATACTGGTACACAATATAATGTCAGAGAAATGTGAAAATGTGAATCTTTGCAGAGACAAAAGGGACAGAGGCATCAGGTTATAGGGAATAATCACTCCCTGAATCTTATTTCTTCACAGAGAAGGTTGCAGATCCATGGAATGGACTAACAGAATCGGTGATGGTGAGGGAATCTGCTAAGGCATTCAAGATGGTATGGGGCAGCTAAGGAAAGGCAAAGAGGAATGTATGGATGAAGGGGAGGTAGAATGCAAAATGGACATAAAGGACAGAATAGATAGGCTTACCTTTCCTTTTTAACATCAAGGAAAAGTAATCTAATGCAAATGTCAGTGTTCTTGCTAAGATTTAGATAAAGTCATCTAAAAGTACCTAAAGGAATACACAAAGCTGGATGCCCGAATCAAGGACAGCAGCAGGTTCCAAAAAACAGAAGGAAGGTAGGCAAAAACTGAGTTTGCCGGATGTTTTCAAATGAGTCCATGGAACTTATCTCATTACCTGATGATCTGAGGTACCTAGCTGGGGTATGGATGTCTCAGCAGCTCCTTTAGAAAAGTAGCAACCTGGCTGTGAAGGACATTGTAGGGCTGTCACAATTTTAAATACTCATTTGGGAGCAATTATCAGACATGTAAATCTCACAAAATATACCTTTCATATTAGCCAGAACATTTTTTCGCTGAGTAGTTGTCTGTTCAGAGTGTATATGTGAAAAGCAGTATCAAGCCCGCATTTCAGAGCTAATTACTTATTTACATAGAAGCACTGCACCACAGACACAGTTTGGATACATGCAACATTTTAATGCATATAAGTCAAATTAAAGTAAGACAGCTACCATGTAATAACAGGTTGTAAAGGGGAGAGTCCAACACGCTAGCAGTATAAGAAAATAATGACATTTATATGCATCAGATAGACACCACATTCATTTATTAATCTTAATTTAACATTCTAATGCACCACACATTTTAACCAACTTGACTGCAAAGTAGATAATATAAAAACAACATTTTATACTTTTAAAATGTCAGTTCTATAACTTTAGTTAACATTGTAGGGTAAAAGAAGAAAATGCAATGAAGTATATTCAGTTTCTGACACAATATTCATTCTTACAATTCCATTCTTGTTTGGCATCTACTTCTCTGAAGTACAGGCCAACACTAAGGGACTCTGGCTAACAAACTTCGTAGGTGACTGCAAACTGGGAGCCATTATTGAACCCCCAAATGATGTGGATATTCTACAAAAGGGCCTTTCAGAAACAGATGCTTGGTTCCAGAGCCATGGGCTCAAGCTCAATGCCAAGAAATGTATAGTTATCCCCTTTGGGACAAACATGTACCAGTGAAATACCACATAGGTGGCATGTACCCATGAATTACCACATAGGTGGCAGTACACTAAACATCAAAAGAGTGATAAAAGACTTAGTTACACAGGTGGATAGTGGTCTCACCTTCGATAACCACATTGTCCCAACAGTCAGGAAATCCTTCTATGTGGCACACCTCATCACTAAGGGCTTTTCATCCAGAAAAAAGGAGGTCATTGTCCCACTGTACTCATCCCTCATTAGACCCATTATAGAATACAATGTCCTGTTTGGTATCTACCTCTCAAGACATCTGCAACAACTGGAAAGGCCAAAGAAATACCTCACTAAAAGAATCACAGGCCTAAAGCAGATGCCCTATGCTGATCGTCTAAAAAAACTCCAGCTATACTCTGTCACATAGCGTCTACTCAGAGGCGATCTCTGCTTAACATACAAGGCCATGTCAAACTCAGAGCTATTGGACATGCCACAGTTAAAGAAATCCCAGTCCCTCACAGCCACATGCTCCAGGGATCTAAACCTTGTCATCACAATGAACAAACCATGCTGGAGGGATAGGTTCCTGACCCAGAGACTCCCCAGACTCTGGAATAGACTGTCCATACATGTCAAGCAGAGCACCTCTTTGGCCCTCTTCAAAAGGAACCTTGACGATTGGATGGGAGATAGGAAATTCACCCTGGGGATCATGTCAGACAGGGGTCCAGGGAAGTAAATATTGTGGGAAGAAATAGCCAGGAAATTGTTATGGCTAGGCTTGTATAGGCCCTAGGGCCGATAGCCTAGTACCAACCTATGAACCTATGAACCAGTGCATTGGGCTAATTAGTAAAATATGATAGTCTGCTGAAAAATACACAAAAAATAAACACTATGTTAAACCAATCAATGTTATAGACTTGTTTCTAAGTACATAGGAAGTATTGTTTTTGTTTTATATATATATTCCCCATTGCTTATCATTTCAAATATTTTTTATTTTATTTGTACAGAAATCAATATTTCTTCTGTAATTAAAAAGTGCAAATATGTAGTATTACTACTCATTCACTTTTTCCACTATTCCAGTCCACTCATCATCTGTCCCTTCTTATAGCTTCTCATTTTGCTAGATATCAATTATCTCAGTAATGACTTTCAATCACTCATTCATTTAAAATCAGCTGACCAGATAGTGCACCAGTAATGTGTTACGGACCTAACTAAGGGATGAGGGCTGCAGGGCTACATTTACCCCCATTACACATGCACGAGTTACAATCCTGAGAGGTCACCTTATGCATGTTTAGTCTTTTTCCTCCAACCAAACATTTAGTTTCATTAGTTGTTTCTGTTTTTATTATCCTGTGTTCTACAAGTGTGAATCATGAAGCCCTGTTACTATGCACTTGTGGTTGTGTTAGTATTTTTTTGCAATTGTTTACACATTGGCCTGCAAATGAGCTGAAATAAAGGCTCATTTACTTAAAATATTTAAATATTACTTTCATGTAGCATGAACATTCCCATGCAGTCCCGTGCTTTGATTTTCAGTCTGCTTCTTTTAATTTCCTAGACTCGCTAAGTTATTGTGGAATGGATGTCGCACAAACAAATCCTGCCTGCATTTTCACTGCACTATATAGATCTAGAACTGTCTACAAAAAAGAAGAAATTACTATGTTAACATAACTGTACACACCACAGCTGGTTTCAGTGGCCAGTCATTTATTGAGCTAATGCACTGAACATTTATGGCACGTATTTTTCAGTATTTCCTGCTAGCTAGCAGTGGTGGCTGTCACAGTCAGAATGTGTCATAATAATATAGCTGCTGAGCATGCATGATTGTTTCGTTATAGTTAGCTCAATTAAACAAAATATGGATACATGCCTGACCTGAGGTAACAGGCTGTAATAATATAGCCCATTCACAAAGTGCGAGGGGGATTCACATCAAACTCAAAACAATTTTAGACCTGTGCGCTTGACAGGTGTTTGGTGTAAAATCATGGAACGAGTCTTAAATGGGCTCCTCCAGAAATGTTATGGGGACTAATTTCTGTTAGCTAGTGAACAGTTTGGTTTGTTAAGGAGAAATTTTGTCTTTTCAGTCTTGTGGCATCTTTGAAGAGGCAACAGCACCTAGCATTGTAAATAAATGTTGACTCGTTCATGAATCATTGCAAAAAATACATAGATTATGATTACAAAAATCTGGGTAAAACCACAAAAACATGACAAAATAGTCTATGTGCAGTGGTAAACAAGAATTTAACCATTGATCAATTTTCATCTACCAAAAAGCAAATTCTTTAGTGCATTTAATTCTACATCTAGTCACTCCGGGGAAAATCATTATACATTTTATACCTCACTTATTATTACTTTGAACAGGCCATCTGAAAAAACTTGAAAATGTACAACAGCTCCTTAGAAGAAAAAAATTTATTTATTTATTTTACATTTGAAAAAAGTTATCACTCCTGCTGTAGCACAGACCAGACTCACAAGTGTAGCAGCAATGTTTTAATTCCACAGGTCAAATAGAACACAGCAATGTAGTAAAAGTCAGTAAGTAGAATACTTCCAAAAAACTTCAAGTAGAACCACAGCCAAGCGCTTTCGTCATCAAGACTTCATCAGAACTGTGTGTATATTCAGTGATATGTCCTTATATAAGAACACTCCCCCTATTAACCCCTTCCAATTAATTGTTAAAATGGTACTACAACATTGTGTCCCCACTAAAAGATGAACTGTTAACTTAAAAAATAAACAAATAAATCAGGCATAAAACACTGTGATGAAACTAATTAATGTAGAACAAGAAGGAATACTTTTGAAACAGACTGATATTGTAATCTAGTTGTCCTGAGTTTTAATTCAGGTTTGATAGAAATATTATCGTTAATACCTGGGGTGACTGTGGCATTCAACCTTAGTTGCCACCTCGTTTCAGCCCTGTCTAATCTGTTTTTCCAGTCACCCCCCCTAAAATCCTTACCAACCACTTCCAATATACCAAACAAACAGTTGTGGTCAGGGTTAATTTTTATATGTCGAAACAGTGTGTTGTTTTCATCCTGTTTGTTGATACTATAAAGGTGCTCGTAGATCTTTCTACTAAACCTCCTCTCGGTTTTACCCACATAAAAATCTTGGCAAACCTGACATACAGCAATGTAAACAACCCCTGTAGTAACACAAGAGCCCATAGCTAACCTCACCACTAAGCTATTTGTACCAACTTGCAAGGTGGGGGTAGTAATAATACATTTACAGTCACAAGCCCCACAACTAGTGGTCCCCTTAGGGGTCTTAATTTTGTGCTCTATGGGGTGTTCCCACAGTAGTTTTAAGTTACTGTTAGTCCTATAGGAAAAAGTAGGTCCATCACCTAAGAGTTTTTCATTTCCTTTAAAGAGTACCCAGTTTATCTTCAGAATATCTCCAATTTTATCACAAGTTTCCCCATATGTTAGTACCATTGAGTAGGAATAATCCTTACCCTTTAAATGGGGATCAACTACTTCTTTATTCTGGGTTACCCCTAATAGTGGTTTGTACCTAGTTCCCCATTCTCCAATTACTTGGTCACATATGGGTAAAATGAACTCCAAAGGGTATCCCCTTGCTACAAATAAGTTAACCAATGTACCCATTTCAACCTTCGCTATATCGAGGTCTGAGCACATTCTTGCTATACGGACCATCTGCCCCTTCACAATATTTCTTTTAACATGTTGGGGATGACTACTCTTAAACTCAAGATAATTATTTTACATTTGTTTACCGGGGAGGTCCGACTGGACAGAGCTGTCCATTTTCAGCAGAGGCCTGGGTGAGAAAAGCTCCAGAACAGTTGCTAACATACTATACATAAGACATTTACATGAGCATTAACAATTCAAAAGGACATTTAAGAACAATCATGCTATTCTGTCTCTTATAGGTTACCAGGACGTGACCTATGCTTGGTTTATAATGCAATGTCTGATGTGGCTTTAACTAAAGTTTTTTTCCTGAAATGCAGAACTGGAAAGTTAATATCTAATATTAAAATAAATAAACAAGTGCATAAAAATATGATAGATGCATTGCATCACACATGCCAAGATTATGGAATAAGCATTCCCTTACAATTAAAGTCAGTCATTAACTTCTTTCAAAAATAAACTTCTAAGCATGGAAAGAAGAAAGTTCCAACAAGAAATTATGGTAACCACATTCTTGAAGGACAGTATCTAGTAAGCTTAACAAACAAACCTATGACCTTATGAAGCTGTGTGACTGTTTACTAAAATTGGAAATACATGCATTTGCCCATGATAAAACATGGATATCACACATTGCATACACTGTTTTTGACCAAATAAGCACACACACACACACACACACACACACACACACACATATATATATATATATATATGGGTCTATCACACACACACATTTTAAAATATCGAAGACTTAACCGACACGAGAATGTCGAAATCACACGCACCGCAGCCAGAAGATCGACGAGGCAGAAGACCGACGAGAGAAAGACACCGCTGCGCTGAGAAGCTGCGATGGGGGATATGTAAGTCTGGCGTAGGTGATAGTAACGGTGCTAGGTAAGTGTAGTGTAAGGGTGTTTAGTAGGTTAGTAGGGTAGGGGGTGGGAAGTGTTAGGTTAGGGTGGTGGTGAGCTTAGAGTGTAGGGTAAAGGTAAGTGTTGGCGTTGTGTAGGTGTAGGGATAAGTGGGGAAGGGTGAGTTAGGGGTAGGGGGATGTAAGGTGTGTGGTAGGGTAGGTAGGGGGTGGTAGGGGAGTTGGTGGGTGGGAGGGTGAGGGGTGGGAGTGGTGGGTTGGGGACCTTGTGGCAAGGGTCAGGGTTGGGGTGAGTGTGTTTGTTTGTAAGGATATTGTTGCTTGTGTGTTTTTTGTGCTTGTGTTGTGTGTGTGTTTTGTGTGTTGGATGTGTTGTTTGTTTGCGTTTGTGTTGTGTGTTGTGCGGTGTGTTGTATGTTGGATGTGTTTTGTTGTTTGTCGATGGTTAAATGTTAGTTTCACGTCTTTCTTTAAATGGTTAATTCGTCAATTTTAATTCTGGGTGAAGTCAGATAGACCCATATATATATATATATATATATATATATATATACATAAATATATATGTATATGTATCTATATCTATCTATATATCTATCTATCTATCTATATATGTATATATATATATATATATATATATATATATATATATATATATATATATATATATATATGGTTTACTATTAAAATGTGGAACAACACTTACGCAAAACTGGAATGGATGAATGTATCTTTTCAAGTTTCCGTAATGTCTTTCTGCAAATGTTCGAATGCACAGCAGCGAATGGCAGTGTACATTCACTAATGTGCATTTGATGTTCTGACAACAGATCACACTGCAGTGGGGATCTAAAAATTTACCCTTTTCCTCATTGTAGTGCAATCTCAGAGTTGGAATATACAATTTGCATGGGGGTAGGGGTGTAATGGGGGCATGCTCTCCTGCAAAACTGTAACTACTTGTGCTATAGATGTACAATTTGTATAGCAGCTTCAGCACAAATGCCTGAATGGCACTTAAAACATGTCATAATGGATGCAGTGTGGGAGATGTTACATTACCAAGAAGTCAATTAAAGACTCCAAAGACCATGTCAACGCTTCGGATTTCTCATTCGAGTATATTGACATTAATGATCTAAAACCCATTGGAAAATAAGCATTTGACAACTATTACACTTAGAAATTTTGAAATCAACATTTATTTTCGACATTTTGATTAAACATTATTTTGACATTCCAGTTTTTAATAGTAAACTATATATATATATATATATATATATATATATATATATGGTCTGTATTAGAGCACCGAATGCTTAAAAAAGCGAACAGTGATTAATTGACCCTATATAAGCGAAAGCGAAACTGTCAGATGTTCCACCAAAAAAAAAAAAAAAACACTTTAAACATTACGCCCCCCACACACCCCTACTTAAATATACCAACTCTGAGACCACACTACAGTGCAGAAAACAGCAAAGTAACGAAGCAGCCAAGCAAATTCTTTTCCAGGGAATGAATTTGTTTAAGAACCGCTTCAATATTTTGCCGTTTCAGGCTTTTGAGTTCGACCAAGACGCATTTGAAAGAATGCATCTTCAGTCTTCTAATAGGAACCTATGTATATATATATATATATAAGAGAGAGAGGGGGGACATACACATGCATATCTACATATGAAGTATAACTTACAAGGCAGAATTCTGTCATAATATGCATGAAGTGCAATTTAAGAATGAAATTCAAATGATGCATTCAGTGCTGAAGGTAACAAGTATCTTGTAGCAGTTCAGCTTATTATGTGTATTCATGTTCAGAAAGAAAAACACTTAACTAGTAAGAATTGTGGGAGCAATCCAACATTCACAATACATTTGGATAAGAAAATGGGCAGCAATGGTTAGCAAAGCAGATTTTTTGCTGCAAGCTATAAAATCATTAAAAGCCGTTACTCTTTTCACTTTGTTTTCTAGATGCAGGCTTAAAACTAAGCAATGCAGTACTTTTTAAAGGACAAATTTTACTGTACTGAGCTTTTTGAAAAATAAATGAATTCATTGATGGTGATAATTTTAGTAACTATTTATACTAGTTTACAACACTGTCCAACTCTGCACGGCCAATTTTCAGTTGTGTCCCCGACAGGGAAACTATACAAAAAGAGTGGCAGCAACATACAGTGAGAGAACAGAAATAAAAGCAGCAGCTTTGGAAATTCGAGACAGATGTGTATAATTAGGAGAAAGCATGTCTGTTAGTAAGATGGATGAATAAGCTAACATCTTTAGCTTATATTTTCTGCACTAATAATTTATTCTTCTGAGTATTTTACATGAATTGTATGCATGTTGCCTCTTGAAGCAGACGTGACAATATAGTTTAATACCACTATGAATACCAATCCTGTATTAGAATGTTTGAAGTCAATGAAGTGAAGGAGATGAAAGGCAAAGGTGTTTTATGCATTTTATAGCTTTTAATAAATGTACATTTTGTTCAGGTGGTGAATTGTTTCTGTTATTACTGCTACTGGAATATAAAGCTGTTTCTATGTCAGAATTCTGTTGAATGTGTTACACTGTACTGTGCGTCTGGCTGCCATGCTCTGTAGCCCAGATGTACTTCACAAACTAAATAGTGAAGAAATTGTAATGCACTCCTCATACACTGTGCTGAAGGAATATATTTTTATTTTAATAATTATTCATGAATCTAACTATAGTAAGTGTGACTTATATGTAAATGAGTCAGCTAAAAAGGATACCAGTACTGGGGTATCCAGTACATTAGGGATCTGAACCCAGTTCTTCACACTAATTAAAATAATGAAATACACATATACATTATATAGTTTTGCTGAATCAATGGTCGGTGATCAGTGCTTGATGGACATTGGTCCAAAACTACTTAGAGTGAAAAGGAAATAAGGGAATACTAGGTATTATATGTGTGTGTATGTGTGTGTGTGTGTGTGTGTGTGTGTGTGTGTGTGTGTGTGTGTGTGTGTGTGTGTGTGTGTGTGTGTGTGTGTGTGTGTGTGTGTGTGTGTGTGTGTGTGTGTGTGTGTGTGTGTGTGTGTGTGTGTGTGTGTGTGTGTGTGTGTGTGTGTGTGTGTGTGTGTGTGTGTGTGTGTGTGTGTGTGTGTGTGTGTGTGATAGAATGTGTGTGTGTGTGTGTGTGTGTGTGTGTGTGTGTGTGTGTGTGTGTGTGTGTGTGTGTGTGTGTGTGTGTGTGTGTGTGTGTGCGTGTGTGCATGCGTGTGTGTGTGCGTGTGTGTGTGTGTGTGTGTGTGTGTGTGTGTGTGCGTGTGTGTGTGCATGTGTGTGTGTGTGTGTGTGTGTGTGTGTGTGTGTGTGTGTGTGTGTGTGTGTGTGTGTGTGTGTGTGTGTGTGTGTGTGTGTGTGTGTGTTTTGCACTATACATATTTTATATTACATGTATATGTATATCTCTGTCTCTATGTATCTATATGAATATAAAGATATCTAGAGATATAGATAGACAGATATATTAGTTTTGGACCAGTTTGAGTCACCTGCACTCCTTCTGTTTTCCTTGCCACAGCTGTTTTTCTTTGTCCTCTTATTAACTCATTTAATGTGCTACCAGTTTATTTTCTTGTCTCTTGTTTCTGCTGTCAAAGGAGAATAACTAGTGGACCTTGTTCTGGAAACTTCAGAAATATGCACTGTGATACCTTCCCTCATTACCCCTGGAGTGCTCTTATTCTTCCCAAATTTTGTACTGTGACCAAACACTGAAGAAGAGACTGTTATTTCAGTTCTGCTCATTTAATGTAAGAGCCTTTACCATACTGGGTTGCAACAGCTGGATGGATTTCATGAAGCATCTATACTACCTCCATCTTAGACAGAGACAGTTTTGTTTGTATTACTGGAAGGAGTACATTTACGCCTCTCCAGCTTATCATCAGGCTAGGGACCACCCACTGCAGACAGACTTTTTTATAACAATGCGTACAATTTCCAGTTCTGTGGCAGAGAGGGAATTGAGCTATCAAGCTCTGACTACAACTCAGAAGGCCCAAGTTTGAATAGGGAAAATAGACTTGGTGCTACAAGGTGTGACAGTAGCTTTCATTAACTTGTGTGTAGGAGCTTGCATATGTTCCAGGAGGACAAAGTAAACCCTTACAGTGCTGTGTTTGCGTTCCCATGTCAGACACCTGTGGGTGTAGTTCGGATGACAAATGCCCCTATAAGCTGCAGCAGGAGATGCTGTTAAGGGCCCAAACCACCTCCATGGCAGCCTGTATGATGCCCCTTGAATTCTGCTCTCTCCCCCAAGCTGCAACTCCCCAGTGACAATGGAATGAGTGGACTCAAGTCTGATACAGAGGGACTTGGTGGTCAGCAGGCATGGAGGGAAGAGGCAGCTAGAAAACAATAACAATGAGCAGAAGGCCACACCCTGGAGTCTGAGACCACCCCACGCAGTCAACCAGTAAGCCACATCTGACTTTTAATTAGGACATAAATACTGGTTTCTTTTTTTTCCTCTTCATATCTTAATGTAGATGTTGATCTTTCCTAAAACTTTGTATTGGTCGCACTGACTACTGTACATGCTTCAGTCATGCAGGACATTATTTCCTCAGAGACTCACACTCCTTAATTAGCCCTTCTGCTCCTGGGATCACTTTATCCTAATTCAGATAATCATGATGTCAGATTTGTATGCATTATAATTGATAAGTGCTATGCCATGGTGTAGAGGGGTAAAGCCCTAACTGTGGCCCAAGAGATCTGGGTCCGACTACTGGCTCAGGTGTCTGCGCTGTGGCAGGGGAAGGTTGGACATGCCTTTCTTGGGGGCAGGTGTACACCTTCATGCTCCTTACATTAGATCCCTGGTGGAGGCTAGGGACATTGGTAGAACTGCCATGGACAACATTATATGCCACATGTCTGCATTGCACATCAGCTCACAGAAATGACAGGCATGCATACAAGGGGAAATCAAGGAGTCATGGCATAAAAATTGAAAACTCTCTTTACAGCACTATAACACTGCACCAGCATGCCTTGATATTCTCACTGGCTCTGAGCAAAGGTCACAGTAAGTTCAGGGGTGTTAGGAGTGCCCAGTGGGGGGATGAAGAAAGAAACCAGTGGTAACAGTAGTCAACTCCAGGGAGAAAAAAAAATAATTGTTGAGTAAATCATCTACATGGCTAACTGTCTCAACAGGAATTAATTATTTTGCCTCTCATATAGAGTTTATCCAAATAATAATGCTGTGGTCTTTTCTATATTTAGCTTATATATCCTAATAACTGTACCCTCTACTACTCTAAGGAAGCTTTCTAGTTTCCTAATCATTAAAAGCAAATCATCTACACAATATATCAGTTCTACCTTCCTAATGGACCCCATTATTCTTTATGGCTCTCTCAATGTCTTCTGCCTGGAAGCAGTACATATAGTGCTGAGTGGTCACCCATGTCACATCTCTTTGGTGACTGCAGCATATATTACAGTAGTCCTTCACTTCTGTATACATTCAGTGCATTTGCTGTGCAATCCTCTCAGGGAAACTCTACTGTACTCATTTCCCACAGAAAGACCAACTGCACAATGAATACTTCAGATCCTGTTGTTCCCCATGCTAACCAAAACCACTGGGAGGTATTATTATTTGACTCCCCCAATCAACTCTAGTACCCTTCTGATTGCTGGCTACCTTGCAACATATCCATTGCCTACTCCTTTCTAAGTAGTCTGCACATCAGCATTCCTGTGGGAATGCATCATCCACAATGCTAGCAAGGTTAGCCTAGATGGTGGTACTAACTCTTGGCAGTGATAATGATTTTAGTATTCAACTAACTTCATCTCCCAAAATAAGTTGGCCGGTAATGGGGCCACTTTCTCCCTTCATTCTTACCTTTTTGATTAAAATCAAGGATTGGCAAGTCTCCCTACCCCAAAATTTTCATGTTTCTAAACTTATGTAGTTACTAATACTTTTTAATAAATAATTAATATTATTAATCGCTCCTTTTCTCTGCAGTAAGTCAGTGAAGTTTAAACTCTTCATAGATTTTATTAAAAAGATGCAGAAGTGTGATGTATTTTCTGTTCAGCATCTGTAAGGTTGCATGCAACAGTTAACTGTCTGTTTTAAAACAAATGAAAGGGAGCACTGAAGATAACACCAGCAGTTCGTGTTAGTGGGCATATGCAAATATCATATCTAAGCATCTCAACTGGAGCTGCTCATCTTGCCATAATAGAAAAGAAGGGACCACGCCATCCACTAGTTCACACTTCAGAGAAGTACATGTTAAAACAATGCCATGCTGTAGTATGCTGAGCCTCTTTTGTAAGTGCTGCCTTAAGCAACAGGTTTATTGTGTTGCAATGTACAATGGTCTGATTCTGATATACTTCTCTGGCACATCCATCCTTTGTGAACAACAACATGGTGTGGTTTCCAAAGTAAGAAAATATAAAGAATGAAAAATGCTACATATGATAATACCTCTGATATTATCAACAACTCGGTCAAAAATCTTTCTGTTAAACAGTATCTGCTTAAACTATTTAAACATGAAAGGCTGCTTTTATCTCAGTAAAATTCAACTTACAGTTCTTTTTAGTGGCTGATAATAATCATGTCATAGCACTATAAACATCCTACATCAGACCCAAGCAATATTACTATCAGAATCATGTCATGTAGCTCATGAAAATAGTGTGTTCAGAATAATGTTCAAAGAAATCCCCATATTCAATAGCTTCTGTCTGGAGCAGAAAAACATGCAATTTAGGCAATTATATAGTTAAAGTTGCAGAAGATGACTGATAAGTTGCCAGTATACCCAACCTTACGAACGAAAGTCACATATATGGTATTGTGATAACATGAATGACTGATGGATGTTTTCAAACTGCTGTCACAAAAAACATAACTTTTAATGACTGAGCATATCACAGATGTAGCAAACTAGGTTAGAGGAGTGTGCTAATTTGTCATAAAATGGATACACCCTATCTTAATTGGTATTTCATGAATCATCTTCTTTTCCCTGAAAATGATTGCAGTCAGACTTATGCAACTAGATATTCTGTAATGGAAATATTAACAAATGATGCAGAATAAAGACAATGTGTAACAGACTCAACAACATTTGCTGTGTATAGCTTATCGTTTCTGTTTACAAATCAAACCCTGCATACAAAACAGTGAAAGTATGTATTTGAGGCACGTCTTGTTTAATCCTCCCTGGCGCTTATATTGACTGTGAAATCTTTCTGATGCAACACACCTGAGACTCTATTGCACTGAATATTATACAATATTGTATGAAAATAAAAAGGACCCTGCTGCAGATTTACGCATCAAAGGCATTGCTTGCAAGCTTTTCTGATGTAGTTTATTTTAAATCTTTGTGCTTATACTTTGCAGTTTTGATTGTTTAGTACTATTGTTTCAGTTGATTGGCTTATACTATATTTTTTGGATTTGTTATGATTCTATCTGTATGAACTACTGAAAGTGCATTTTTACTCAGTATTACTTAACCTCTTATTTTCTGCCTTTTTTTTTCAAAATTTGTTCTATCTTTTCAAAAATTGTAAGTGCAAAGTGCATATTAGCAAGGTTATACATCTGAACGGTATTTTAAAAAATGTACACATATGCTTACTTAAATATTATTACCGCTGAGTTCACACTACTCAGAAGTAATGTCTTCTGGCCTGTAATCCATCTTTTTGCCTCGTAAAATTCAACTGGCACTATTATGTTTTGAAAGAAAAAACAGACCACAACTATTTTTGCATCTTTGGTACTTTCCTGTACAAAGGTTACAACTCTGAAAGTATTATTTTGTAGAAACATTTTCTGGGTAAGTTATGTTACTATCTAATTATAAATTGTAGTCATGCTGATCTTCCATTTATGAAGGCAATTGAATGAATGTATCTCAAAATTGTTAGGGAAATTTTTTTTATTTCTTTTTATTCTGGCAATTATAATCATTGAACACAACACTTTAGGGGCAGATTACTACAGTGTCAACTCTGAACTTATAACAAGGTAGTGTAGATATAGTGTTGATAGGTTCATAGGTAGGTACTAGGCTATTGGCCCTAGGGCCTATATAAGCCTAGCCAAAAAGGTGCCCTGGTTTTCGCCACCCAAGAAAATTATTTTCCTGTGTCCTTGTCGAGGTGATCTCCGGGGTGAATTTCCTATTTCCCATCCAATCATCAAGATTTTTCTTGAAGAGTACTAATAAGGAGCTTTGTTTGATATAGATAGTTAGTTTATTCCAGAGTATGGGAAGTCTCTGGGACAGGAATCTATCCCTCCAGCATGTTCTGTTTATTGTGGTGACAAGGTTTAGGTCTCTAGAGCATGTAGCTCAGAGGGATTGGGATTTCTTTAAGTGGAGCATGTTCAACAGCTCTGGGTTTGACATAGCTTTGTATGTTAGGCAGAGATCGCCTCTGAGTAGGTGATATTCATCGGAGTAAAGCTGGCGTTTTTTGAGATGGTCTGCATAGGGCATCTGTTTGAGGCCAGTAATCCTCTTTGTAAGGTATTTCAGAGGCCTTTCCAGTTGTTGTAGATGTCTTGTGAGGTATATACCAAAAGGGGCATTGTACTCTATAATGGGTCTAATGAGTGGCAAGTAGAGGGGAACAATAACCTCTTTTTTCCTGGATGAGAAACCTTTTGTGATGAGGTGTGCCACATAGAAGAATTTGCTGACTACTGCGGCAATGTGATTATCAAAGGAGATACTTTTGCCCACCTGTATTAAGTAGACTACCACCTATGTGGTAGCTCATGGGTACAGAGTTTTTACCAAAGGGGATGACAATGCACTTTTTGGCATTGAGCTTGAGGCCATGGCTTTGACACCAGCCATCTATCTCAGTGAGGCCCTTTTGTAGGATGTCCACATCGTTAGGAGTTTTGATTATGGCTCCTAGTTTGCAGTCATCTGTGACCTTTGTTAGCCAAAGACCTTCTGTGTTAGCCTGTACTTCAGAAAAGTAGATACCAAACAGGAGAGGACCCAGGACTGAACCCTGTGGTTCTCCACTTGTCACTGGTCTGAAGTCAAATTTGGAGTCTGCTACTTTCACAGTGTGGGTTCTGTCAGTGAGCCAGTAGGTGACATAAGGATTTATACTTACTTTAGTGAGTTTATCTATAATTCCAGAGTGGGGGATGGTGTCAAAACCTTGGCGAGAGCTAGATAGGCTGTGTGAACCACCTTACCCTCATCTACAGCTTTGGTGACTGCTTCAAAGAAGTATCAGTAATCAGATTTAGGAGACATGATCTGCCTTTTACAAACCCGAACTGGGTGGGGTCCAGAGTTTGGAGATTACCAATGTCTTTGTTTATAAGTTCCACAATGATACGTTCCATGGCCTTGCAGTCCAGGCTCATTGGACTAATGGCGCTGTAGTTCCCGGGGTCTGTGGTGGCTCCCCCTTTGTAGAGTGGGATAACCGTCACTGTGCACCATTCAGTGGGCACAAAGCTTGAGGTGAGGATATAACTGAACATGGTGCTTAGGTGGGGTGCCAGGTCATTCTGTACTTCATGTAGAATGCAGCCTGGGATGTTGTCAGGTCCCATGATTTTGGCTTTGGACAGTGTGGTTTTTACCTGTGCAGCCATGATTACAGGAACTTTGCATTCTTACAGTATAGAGATGAGCCCTTTAGGGGGTGAGAGGGGGGTAAAGTTATCACTGAACCTATCTGCCAGGATGTTGGCAATATCAGTTGGTTCTGTATATTTAGTGCCATTGTGCTGTAACTCAGAGCAGATCTGAGTGTTGCCATTGAGATTCTTGACATAGCTATAGAATGCTTTGTGGTTGTCTTTAGAATCAGTGGCGAGTTTGTTTTCATAACTAGCTTTGGAGGGTTTTATGAGGGATCTCAACTTCTTACTGAGGTTGACCAGGGAGTTCCTCCAATCATGGGATTTTACTCTTTTTTGCAACAGTTTCTTTCTTCTGTTGTAGAGTTTGTTTATGGCAGGGGGCCACCAGCTTGGCTTCCTTTTTTTGGAGGATAGCATCTTGGTTCTGTTAGGGATAGAATGATCCATGCACTCATGTAAGTGCTTATAAAGTGCATTTGTGTAGGATTCAGCAGTTGTACCTCTATTGTCCATCTGCATGGGTGTCGTGAAGTTTGCCACTTCTGTCTTAAGAAGCGTGAAGTTGGGTTTGGAGAAATTTTTTATGGTGGTTTCTCTAATGGGGGGGGGGGAGCGGGATGTGGATGTCTAGGGTGATTAGCTTGTGGTTGGATCTGACCAAAGAGGAATTAACCTCTGGTGTGGAACACTGGACGCCCATGTTGGTAATGACCAGGTCTAGGATATTGCTGCCTTGGTGGGGATGTGGATAAGTTGATCCAAGGCGTTGGAATTTATGATTTCCAGAAAACATTGAGCAAAAGAGTTGGTACATGAGTAGTTTTCCCAGTTAATGGTGGGGTAGTTGAAATCACCCATTATTAGGGTGTTGGGTTGTACCCTAATACTTTCCAGTGTATCCTGAAATGAGGAATAGGAATCCTGGGGCATGGTGGAGGATCTATAGCAAGTTACAATTTGGATTGCAGTCTTGCCCAGAGTTAGTTGCACTTGGATAATCTCAGATGCATTATGCTGAGTAACTAGCCTGGAGGTGTGGATATCCTTAATGAATATGGACATGCCTCCACCTTTAGTGTTTTGGTCTAGGTTAGGTGGCCAAAAGGTGTGGTATGAATTATAGCCTAGTAATGTAGGGGTGCTCTCTGGAGCCTTGAACCAGGACTCTGTTACAGGACAGATGTCACTGACAGATGTCAGTAATAGATATATATAATAGCCTAAATAAATATAATCAAGCATAGTATTCATAGTCATTACGCATTAAGCTATCTGCACTGTCCACGAATGAGCATGGGAAATCCACGATTCATAAAGGCCACTTAAGCTAATGCACGATGGCTGTGAATAAGTCTAAGCAAATGAAGTCATACTGAAATGTAAAGAGGAATGATGTAAAACAGTGTAGGCTAATGAAGCATTCTCTCGCCTATTTGCAATCCATAGTGAAATTTTCAGACTTTTCTGCATCGTCCCCAGATACCTTATGTAAAAAGGAGTCTCTTCTATTCAAGCTACTTTGCAATCTGCAAAAATGCTGTCACTTGCTGATATTTTCCATTGTGATCTGCTTGTCTTGGCTGAGGCAGAACCGCTTGTGCCCAACAGTGTTCGCTGGTCAAGAAGGCTGAGATATAAGAAGAGAATAACACACTATCATTTTGATAATCAGGAGATACAGGATAAGTTTAGAGTTGACAGGGATATTATAAGGGTCTTAGTGACCATGTATGACTCCAATATGGGTATTCAAATAATGTATGGACTTCCTATCCCTGTGGATACTAGAGTAAGTATAGCCCTCATTATAAGAGCCACGGGGAGCTTCCAGAGAGAGACTGGGGACACACTGGGGATCTCACAGGCTTGTGCCTTGATGATACTGCAGCAGTTCCTGGAAGTACTCTTGGCACTTGTGGATCAGTGCATCTATTAACCGGAGTTACCTGAGGACTGAGCCAGGACAATGCATGCCTTTTATGGGCTAGCACATTTCCTTGAGATACTCAGCGCAGTAGATTGCATGCATGTTGTAATAATCAGGGCTTGGCTTCTCATGAATGCACTGCAGAAAGCAGCAGAGTCAGCAGCAGTCCTGAGCAGTACTCAGCATGCCATGGGAATGCACAGACAGCCTCAGTTATGCTAGAAGCTGAATATGCATAGAAAAAACAAAATGGAATGATATGCATGAGAGTTTGCCTGCCCATGTTACATCATCTGGTACATCTTATCACCTGAAAGCAGTCAACATTTGCTAAAAGTTGATACTTACACACAGGAATATTTATTTCTGCAAAAAGAACTGCCCCCCCCCCAAAAAAAAATGAATATCATTGCCATGTTGCATGAGGCATGTATGCATGACATTCAAGTGTAGGACTCCAAGAAAGGTAGCTAAGGCAATGCACAGCAGCAGTAACAATTAAGTATTATAAATAAAAATTAGGATTGCCTAGTGACTTTCATCTACCATATAGATGTAATGTGAATACATTCGTTTAAAAATGTATATAATATTTAACCAAACTTGCCAATAAAAGTACCTGTTCTAATGCCCCTGCAGGTTAACTGGGTTTGGTTAAGGCGATGTCACACTTAAGAGGGAGTGGCTCTAAACCTGTGAACCACACCTTGCCCATACATTCTTCACTCTGGTTCTGGAACTTCAAATGATGGCAGCACCTGCAAAGGCACTAGGCCTCTCTCCAAACTGATCAGTTAAAGAGACCAAAATTATGGGCTACCTTTTTAGTGAGTCATACCTGGATAAGATCCAGGTGTGTGAAAGAGTCAGTGAGTGGAATAAGATAGACACAGGGCAGGGGTTAGGTGAGGGCCAGTTATCCCTGACAGCATTCACCTCATTCAGGCCAGCAGTGCAGTCACAGGTACAATGGATTACAGAAGCATACTGGCCAAGTGGTTTGACCAGGTAACACTGGGAAAGCCAGAGTTATAGTGTAAGCATCACATTTTTTCAAATTTTTAGGTCATATTAAACATAGATTTAAAATATAAACTATAAGAAGGTTGCATAATTGAAGGTATATGTTAGAAAAAAATATGTGTAACTGCAAACATGTATCTATAATGTTATTGTAATAATGCAGAAGAAAGCATAAACATATCTATAGACAGAACTGCATCTGAATATGAATATATTGAATGTTTATGTATTACAGCTTTCGTGTAGCACTTCATATGTACCTAATGCTTAACTTTAGGTGCTATATGCTTTTGGTATAAGCATTTATGCTTTTTCAAATTGCCTTCCCTTTTCCTTGTTCAGTGTGAATAATCTGTCCTTAGCTTATTTGCATATGAGTGTGGTGCTGCTTTTCATAGATAACAGCTATGCAGCTATGAAATCTTGGCCTATGAATACCAACCCACATCTGACATATGCCTGCTGACTGCTAGATTCCAAGGTCCATCTTGGACTACTTTGGTGACACACAGTTCTAACTCTTTTTTCTTTCTGAACACAGTGTGCTTACAAATGTCAGTCTGTAGAAAAATAAATACTGGTTTTGATTTTCATGTTATAATGTTATAATTTTAGTGTTCACTGTATTTACCTTAGCTGGAGTAGTTTAAGGGTCGTGGGGTCTTGTTTCTGACTGAGGATAGAGGGGATATGAAGACTGACCAGCAGATGGTACATTGGTGGCAGTAATACAGGTGTTGCACTTGAGTGTGGTTTGGTAGTGACAATGCGTTATATGATGAAGCTGTCAGTGTCCCAGTCAGTCTATATCCCCATTGTTAAGGCCATGAACTTTGTGTAGCGACTGAAATTGACATCACAATTACAGGCAGGAAAATAAATGTAGGTTCCTTTATAGAGCAACTGGGCTTGCTCTGCGTGGCAGAGACTGGAGTTTGATAGTCAGGGTGAATCTACAAGTATAGACATTGCTCCTCCTTGGGAAAAAGATCATTTTAAATGGTTGGATAATTTTTGAGGCTGCTCATAGGGTGTTTCCTACTGGAGGTACATGAGGGACATCTTTCTGTAAAAGCAGGCCATGTGACAGACACAGGATATATTGGAGGGAGCCATACCTCGCAACTGTACAGATTTTCACAGAATGTACACATTCGTGCTACTTATTTTTGGTCTGTCCCTCATAATATTTGTGGTTTTCAACTCATTGAGGATTGATGCCACTGAATAATAACAGCAATTTGAGTTTCAGACTTGATTCCTTCAGAAAATTGAAAACCTTTTAGTATATTAACTTTCTAAATTTACAAGAGCAATATTTAAAAATGGTTCCTATTGTTGGGCCTTTGTCCCCATTATTTTTGTCTTTTTCCAGATTTCTTGTGCTTACGTGTTGAAAGGTATGGGGGGATCCTGTCTCTCAGCTTGCCTGGAAAAACTTGATGTCATCAGAAGATGGGTTTCAGAGTGTTGTTGGGAATAGGAAGCCCAGTCTCCCCTGTGCAGCTTGTTACCACCATGATCGTCACCAAAAAGATTATGTTGAATGATGTATGTACCTTCCTGAGAAAAATGAACATGCATGTTTGCTGTGAACATAAGCTGATGAAAGTTTGCAGACTGTCAGATTCTCCTGTTCATCATTGTCTAATTTTCATATTTCCCTGCTGAGACATATATCTTAAAACCAGTCTAGCATTTTGTAATAACATTTTATAAGAAGATATTTGGGTCAGCATTTGCAATTTAAATGGATATAGTTAGATAATTCTTTGCTGACTATGCTCATACTGAGTTTTTATTCACACAATCAGCAGAAGAGATGCATGTTAAATGTTTGTGTTACAATTAAGAATTCTTTGAATTCTTTTTTTCAAGCCAAGCACATATCTAGAAACATCACCTTTAAGGATAAGTAGATACATCATTTATATCTATTGCTATAAATATGAAATATATTTACGATTTTGAAGCACATTTTACGTGCTTCAGTGATAATAATAATAGGTGCATTTTTTGAATGAAATATGATGAAAGTTGCAAACTGTCAGATTTCAGTGGAAGCAAAACTGCAATAGATATGCTATGAAAACACATCAATAAAATAATAATAAAATGAAAATGATGATACTGTTAGTTTTATAAACACACAGAAGAACTTAAAATTAAATATGGACACAGACAACAAGGTGGTCAGAACAAAGGTGATATGCTTAATGAATTTTTATATTTGCAAAAGATTTAGGAAGACAACATTCTGAAATTTCTCCTGATCAATGAAAGATAATATAAAGAATATCTTTTTCACTCAAAGTTATACTGCCTCAAGTTTGCTAGAGCAGTTGACTATATGACTGACTGACTCTGAAACACATTCCCGAACAGTGCTAAAACTACAAACAGGGCATTAGTGCTGGCTTTCTGATACTCTGACAAATAATTATCTCTTGTGCTATGAGCCATTCTTGGCTGATAAATGTGAAAGCTTTGCACAATAAATACAACACTAGAAAGAAGGAAGCCATGATGCAGAATTGAAGACAAATTATACCAGACACAAAGACAAGTGCTATGCTCATCTTCCCTTTGTGTATACTGATCAAACCATACACACATAAAGTACTGGCAGTGTTTATTCAAGGCATATCTTATGTTATCCTCCTTAGCTCATGTCCAGATTATACAACTGTTCTGCTGCTGCACACCTAAAATGTTAATCTATATTATGTGTAGAACGAACAAGGACCCTGGACCAGAATCACACATCATATATGTTGATCGTAATGCGTTTTTTTCCCTGCAGTGTACTACACTCTTTGCACGTAGAATTCACAGTTGTGATTGTTTTATGTATGTATCCTTTGTTGAATTAATTAGTCCCACTAGACTCTTTTTAGCTGAGACCTGAGGAAGTATTTACAATAGTAGGGGAAATTTAGCAAGAGCATCTAGGAATGTCTATTACTCGTTTCAATAGATGTTGTGGGATCATTTATATCCATGTGAACTACTACCAAGTTAAGCAGATGGGAGCCTTAGTTTAACATCGAATCTGAAGGGAGCACTCTGTGGAGTGCAGCACTCCCCTTATGCTGCACTAAAATGTCTGCAAGCGATTTACAGGGTGTGGGAATAGAACCCAACACCTTCTGCTCCAAAGACGAGTGTACTACCTGTTTTGTCATTGACACTGGTACGTAGTTTTGTCTCATTTGCTTAACTTATACTATATCTTTTATTTGTATCAACTATTGAAAGTAGTGCATGTTTTTTTCAGTATAGCGCTTTAATTTGTTCATCCATCTTTGTTATGTACTATTATTGAGTGTGTTATCACCATTTTTATATAACATGAAAGATGAAAACAGACATGGAAATAAACTGCAGATAGATAGATTTATATAGCACTGTTTTGTCATTTGATCCCTAAAATGTAATCCACACATGTAGTCATACATTACAGCAATATGTGGTTTGATCCCTGAGCTGTCATCATGTAGCCCGCCCTGTGTTACCATAACACCTGCCATTTATTATTGGGATACCCACTGTGTGTTAACATGATGCCTGCCTTATGTTACCATGACTCTGACCTACCTGCATGAAGTAGCTTAAGATACATTTTTGTTCTGTCTGGCATGCATCCAGTAAGTCCTTAGTTGATGTTGTCAGTGTTTAGTTTCTTGCACTGATCTGAAACATCTGGTTTGCTCTTGTCATGGGGCTGCATATGCTATAACAGAATGCAGAAGCTGATTTGATTTGTCTGCACCCAGTCTGAATGGAAAGTACAAAATAATCATCCATGTCAAATAATGAAATCATAATCCTATCAATATGATGAAATGAGTTACTGTCAGCAAATATTTTCTCCATGGTATGGACTTATGCAGTTCTCTAATATTATGTATGTGTTTTACTTGTGTTCAAACTTAGATGAAATTTAAACAAAATGGCATTTCACACCAAAAATATCCCTCTAGAATAAATGGAATTTATATAGTGTCAAAATTCTTTGACTAGTAGTAAGTGGAACAAAGGGGGATACTGCCAGAAAAGCTATCTGGAATTTTTTAAATAATTATATGTCATTTGTGAATATCAACATGACTCATATAAGATGCTTGTGTTACAAATGTATTATAACTGTATGTTATGTGGTTATCAAAATTGTTTGCACAGACGTGTGTTGAAAAAGGTTTTTGCAAAGTACTTGAAAGGTATCCACAGTGTGCCCTACTAGAATAGAACAGAAATGTACATGCACTATTGTAGCTGTTTAACTGTATATATTTTAACAGTGGAAACTGGAACACAGAAGGTTAACTTCAGTCCAGCAAAATGTCAGAAACATAGCTGAAATTAAATTACTTTATGGCAGCAAGAGATGGGATGTCTCTACTAGGGAGCTCTCTGTATTGTCTTTAATGAGAAATAATTATTAGGCTTGAGATTTGGAGGGATGTAATTGTTTTATGACTTACAGCATCTGCCAACTATCTGAGGTCTATGTATTTTACAGGTAGATGTTAAATACTGCTAGTTTCCAGCAGTGGGAGTTTCACCTGGGATAGAGTCGGATGACAAGAAATGATGTCATTCTGCAACCAATCCCAGCAGTAATATTTGAGCTATTAATTTGGGAAGTCTCTTAGAGAGGCACATCATTCTGTTTTCTGTATTGGACCTGACAACAACATCAGCTCGAAGATCCATTCACAACATCTGCCTTGCTCTTAAGTAAGTTAACTAGTGTATAGTCATTCTGTTAGATTCAGTCAAGAATATAGTGAAGCATAGTTTAGATGTTTTTCTTTATCTAAGACTGTCCTGCAAAGTTGTTTTACATATTTCCTGTGGTTTTAAACTCTGGTGTCACTGTGAATATATACTGACTATTTTCTTGTTCTTTTATTTATTATTAAATATATTTAAACCTTTCATTGTGACTAATCTTTGTGAGACATATTTAAGCTTTGAGAGCACTTGCATATTTATTTGATGACACTGTATGGTCCACTCCTAATAGCCTTGCTCTTGATCAAACTGCCATTTGTATTAATATTACTATTACACAGTAACATTGGACACCCTTTGTTAAGGGCCTTAAAGTAGCTGATGCCAGTTGGCTGGTGGTAGTGAGAACTAACAGATAGTCTGGGCAAAGTGGGGCATAGCTAGTAAACCTGTGCCGGCCTTTCCCAGTTGTGTGTGCAAACCTCAAAGTGTGTGTGTGTGTGTGTGTGTGTGTGTGTGTGTGTGTGTGTGTGTGTGTGTGTGTGTGTGTGTGTGTGTGTGTGTGTGTGAGTATGTGTGTGAGATACTTGGGCAGAGACATGAAGCACTGGTTGGACAGAGAGGGTGCTGGAGGTCCTGGCTTGGCCACTCAGCTGAGATCTCAACTTTATAAGTGTGCCAGTGGGCAGTCATACTGGGGATCTGAAGAAAGAGGGAGAAACCAGTCCTCGAATGACTGTGGTCTCTGTGTGCTCTTTAGGAAAATTGCACTTGATGCAGAGACCTGCATCTAGAAATACTGCATGTGTACCTGTTATACTCCCAATGAACATCCCCTACAGTTGCTAGTGGTGAGGAGTGAGGCTCCTTAATTACTGGCCCAGTGTTGGGGTGTCACATTTATTGGCTGGCAGTGGTGGGATCACCACATCACATATTAGGATTCAGTGGTTTGGATACTGAACTCCTGTAGCCTGTAAATGTAGGTCACTAAAGAAGGTGTTTGTACTCTCAAGTAGCCACATGGTAAACATTCAGAGTTTCATATCTTAACAGTTTTATTTATTTTTTTGTTAGCTTAGTTAGTCAGGAAGGCAAGGACGTCAGCAGAGGAGTATGGCAAGCCAATAAGGAGCCAGTTGGGTGAAGTGTGCCAATACAAAGGATTGGTACATGCCAACCTGACTAAATCAGAAATGATTGCAGCCTTAACCACAGCTGCATCACAGACCAAAAACCAGGAGGACTGCCAGACTGGCCTTTGGGATTACAACTCTCAGAAAATGGACAGTTCAACTTTGCTTCAGAGGAGTTAAAATCTGTCTGGATTTAAAGAGACTTGAACTAGAGACCAAACATTTGGAAATTGAATCAGGAGAGAGACTGCAATGTTTGGAGGCTGAAGAAAAGGAGAAACAAATGGAATTAGAATCAGCAGACAGACTGAGAGTGGGTGGTCGTGGTGGTGAGGCAATTAGCATTGCTGCCTCACAGCAAGAGGTTCTCCGGTTCGATCCTTAGCTGGGGTGCCTTCAGTGCGGAGTCTGCATGTCCTCCTTGTGGTCGCATGGGTTTCCTCCGGGTGCTGCGGTTTCCTCCCACATCCCAAAGACATGCTGTAGGTGGATTGGACACTCTAAATTGGCCCTAGGTGTGAGTGTGTGCATGTGTGTGCCTTCTGTGGAAGGTTGGGCACCATGCTGGCAACTCAACACTGTAAAACTCCACTGTCAATTATGAGCAGACAGATGACCCGCTGTGGCAACTCCTAACTGGGAAAAGTCAAAAGAAGAAGAAGAAGACAGACTGACAGTCTAGAAGCCAAAGAAAATGAGAGACTGAGACATTTGGAGGCTGAAGAAAATGAGAGGCAGATGCAACATGAAAAAGGAAATGCTGACTCTTCACCAGGATCATGGAGGTAATGGAGAAGGGAATAACCAAACCTCAGAAGCAAAAAATGTCAGTAAATTTCTTCCTCAATTTACAGAGGGTGATAATTTTGATAGTTTTATTCATATGTTTGAAAGGGTATGTAAACAGTATAATGTTGACCAAGGGCTCTGGGTATTCTTCCTGACCCCCTTACTCCATGGTAAAGCTGTAACTGCTATTTCTAAATTTTCTGATACTGATTGCTTAAATTTTAATACTGTTAAAAATTTTTATTAGAGTGTTTTACATTAACACCTGAAGCTTATAGAAAAAAGTTTCTTGAGCATAGACGCAAGGCAGATGAAATTATGTATAAATATATTGCTGAAATAAGCACTTATCTTCATAAGTGGGTGAGTGGGTGTCAGGTCACCACTTTTGAAGGGCTGGCAAACCTTTTGGTGAGGGAACAAGCCCTTAGCACTTTGCCTGAGGATGTGGGAATCTGGTTGGCATATAGGGAATGCAGTACCACAGATATATTAGGGAAAAAGGGAGACATATATCTGGCAAGCAGGGCATCACTGCACAGGAAAGGGCTACCTAGTGCTGCACATGGGTCTAAGGGAACCCATGGTGGGCAGCCTAAACCACCCCAACAGAGTCCACCAGTAACAGAGGAAGCCACTAGTTCAGGTACATGGCCAGAATCAAGGGTTAAATATTTTAAATGCAACCAATTGGGCCATGTTGCATACAGATGTCCACAGAGGCAAAGTGGGGAACAAAACATGGGGGAGCCAGTAAGTGTGAATGACAGAATGCCAGCAGTAAATTTTCTGGAGACAACAAGGGTACCAAAATACCACAAGAGGTTATATCCTATCTTAGTAGATGGGAAACAGGCCACTGCTACAAGAGACACAGCCTCTGACCTAACCATTGTGAAGCCTACAATGGTTAAAGAAGAGCACTACTTGCTTGGGCAGTCTACTTCAGTCAGAGCTTTAAGAGGGACCCCATTCCAATATACATTTGGCTAGGTTTCATCTTGACTGGTCAGGTGGAAAAGGAAGCAAGCAAGTAGGTGTGTTTAAGGATATCCCTGCAGATGTCCTGATAGGGAATGACTTTGATAATACAGTACCATGTGTGCATGCAGTTATACACAGTCAGGCTGACCACATACTTGAAGCCAGGACTGGTGAGGTGGCTACTTCAGGGAGGGAGCTGCCCTGTAGCAGTGAGATTGAAGGTGAGCCACACCTGCTTGTGGGTACTGATGTTCCCTTGGACAGAGTGACTGCAAGGGCAGAGGTGAGTAGTAGTACCCAGGCTGACAGTGAGGCACACTGTCACATACCAGACTTCCTGGTGAAGGGGAGCTGGGAAGAGTTACAAATAAAGAGTTGAGACAGGCTGAGCTCTCAGACCCTACATTAAAAGGCTTGAGGGAGGCAGCCAGTGAGGCACCTGATTCTCAAGGAAAGTGGGAATCTGTATACTGGGACGAATGGTTACTATATAGAGAGTGGATTCCTGAGGGGTGGCTAGAGGGTGAGAGAATACAAGAGTTGGTAGTGCCCAGAGCCTACCATCTGGCACTTCTAGCCATACCCATGACATTCCCTTTGAGGTCATATTGGCATAAAGCGTACCAAGAGATGTATTATGCAGAACTTTTATTGGCCTGAGACTTTCAGACATGTAACAGAGTACTGCAGGACCTGTGAGCAGTGCCAAAAGGTAGGCAAGGCAGGAGACAAGGTCAAAGCTCCTTTGATGCCTTTGCCTGTAATTGAGGAACTGTTTCAGAGGGTAGCTATGGATATTGTGGGGCCTCTGGATATCCCAGGTTCCACAAGGAAGAGGTATATTCTAGTGGTAGTAGATTATGCTACCAGATACCCTGAGGCAGTGGCTCTGTCCTCCACTGAGGCAGAAAAGCCGGCAAATGCTTTATTAGAGGTTTTCAGCACTGTAGGTTTCCCAAAGGAAATACTGACTGACAGAGGTGCCAATTTCATGTCAGACCTGCTGGCTTGTCTGTAAAAGCACTGTAAGGGGAAGCACCTAAATACCACCCTGTACTATCTCCATACTAAAGGTCTGGTGGAGAGGATAAACTCTACACTAAAGACCATGCTACAGGATTTGCAGATCAATTCAAGAGGACGTGGGACAAATATTTGCTTCATCTGTTGTTTGCTTATGGAGAGGTGCCCCAGAAATCCACAGGTTTTTCACCCTTTGAGTTCCATTATGGGCATAGGGTGAGGGGACCTCTAGATCTGATTCATGATGAGTGGAAGGGTGAGTGTGAATCCCACAAGGAGTCTGTTGTGGCATATGTCCTAAACCTCAGGACAAGGCTCAGGGAACTCATGGGCTTGGCCCAAGAGAACCTGTCAGAAGTCCAACAGCAGAAAAAGGTCTGGTATGACAGCAGTGCTCGAGTTAGTATGCTGTGGGGCAGCCAGTTATGGTTCTCATTCATGTCAAACACAACAAGCTGCAGGCAGCTTGAGAGGGACCATTCAAGGTGGTAAGGAAGGTCAGTGATGTTAACTACATGGTAGAACTGCTAGGCAGGAGGCAGAGGCACAAACTGTGCCATGTTAACATAAAGAAACCTTACCATGACAGGGAAACCTGGAAACCTTTGTGCTAAGTATTTGCAGTAGAAGCAGGAGGAGTCTGGGGGGATCTATGTCTATAGGGAGCCAGCCAGCAAAATCCCAAATTACTATGGTGGAGTCTAGGGTTGCAGGTATATGATTTGACAGTGCAACACTGTAATGGGGTCAGCAATGCCAACTCAGGTGGGCTGTTAAGACAAGGTACGGGGTAATGTATTCCCAGATAGACTCATCCCTCTCAAGAAACATTTTCAACTGCTACTTGAAAACCTAGCTTGAGTCTTCAAGGGGGGAAAGAAGTGTGAAAAAGGGGGATACTGCCAGAACAGCTATGTGGAATTGTGTAAATAATGATATGTCATTTGTGAATATCAGGATGATTCATATAAGATGCTTGTGTTACAAATGTATTAGATCTGTATGTTATGTGTATATCAAACTTGTTTTTACAGACATGTGTGTTGAAAAAGTTTTTTGCAAAGTGCTTGAACTGTATCCACAGTGTGCCCTGCTGGAATAGGACAGAAATGTACATGCACTATTGTAGCTATTTAGATGTATATATTTTAACAGTGGAAACTGGAACACAAGAGGTTAACTTCAGTCCAGCAAAACTCCAGAAAAAAATAGCTGAAATTAAATTACTTTATGGCAGGAAAAGACAGGATGTCTAAACTACGACGCTCTACGTGATGTCCTTAAGGAAAAATAATTACTAGGCTTGAGATAGCTGAAATTAAATTACTTTATGTCAGCAAGAGGCAGTATGTCTTTACTAGGCACTCTCTTTGTTGGTCTTTAAGAAAAAAAATAATTACTAGGCTTGAGATGTGGAGGGATGTAATTGTTTTATGACTTCCAGCATCTGCCAAAGATCTGAGGTCTATGTATTTTCACAGGTAGATGCTAAATACTGCTAGCTTCCAGCAGTGGGGATTTCAGCTGGCATAGAATCAGATGACAGAAATTATGTCATTCTGCAAGCTATCCCAGCAGTAATATTTGAGATATTAATTTGAGTGGTCTCTTAGTGAGACACAGCATTCTCTATTCTGTCTTGGACTTAACAACAATATCAGCTAGATCCATTCACCACATCTGCCTTGCTCTTAAGTAAGTTAACTAGGGTGTATTAATTCCCTTAGATTCAGTCACGAATATAGTGAAGCATAGCTGTTTTTCTTTATTTATTTGAGACTGTCCTGCAATGTTGTTTTAAATATTTCCTGTAGTTTTGAATTCTGAAGTCACTGTGACTATATACAGAGTATGTTCTTGTTCTTTTATTATTTATTATTAAATATATTTAAACTTTTCATTGTGGGTGATCTTTGTGGGACATATTTAAGTTTTGAGTATACCTGCCTATTTATTTGGTGACTGTATCTGGGCCACTCCTAATAGTCTTGCTCTTGGTCAAACTACCATTTGTATTAATATCACTATTACCAGTAAGATTGGACACCTTTTGTTAAGGGCCTTAATGTAGCTTATAAGAGTTGGCTGGTGGCAGTGATAACTACCTTATAGTCTGGGCAAAAGAGGGCATAGCTAGTAAACCTATGTCAGCCTTTCCCAGGTTTGTGTGTGTGCAAATCAAACCTCAAATAGTGTGTGTGTGTGTCAGCTACTTGGGCAGGGATACAAAACACTGGTTGGACAGAGATGATGCTGGGGGTCTTGGTTTGGTCACTCAGCTGAGATCTCAAATCTGTAGCTGTGCCAGTGGGGAGTCTTACTGTGGATCTGGAGAAAGAGGGAAAAACCAACCCCAGACTGACTATGGTCTCTGTGTGCTCTTAAGGGAACTTGCACCTGATGCAGAGAGCTTGTGAGCTCTACAGTGGCTGCCTTTAGGAGGTGCATGTTTGCTTCTATGTATACACAGCCACCCAAAAGTGGTATGCCTCTAGCAATGGAGAGCTCACCAGGGTCTTAATGTTGCTATTGCAGCAAGCCTAGGCAGCTTCCCTCTTTCCGGAATGGGCGAGCCATCATCCCTCATCTGGTCTTCCCAGCACCCATGCTGCTAGTTGTACATTGGTTTTCTGTGATGCAATCAGGGCTTTATCTCTCTGCACCATGGAGCCAAGGTTTGAACTTTGTTACTGATTTCTACACACTGTATCAGAATCTGGGAGTGTTTTATTTTTGTTTTTTCTTTCTATTTTTTCTTTTCATTTGTGTATATCTTTTTTTATTTATTAAGCCACGGTGGTACAGCGGTAGCATTGTTGCCTCATAGCAAGAGGTTCTACCGTTCGATTCTTGGCTGGAGCGCCTTCTTTGTGGAGTCTGCATGTCCTCCTCATGGTCGAGTGGCCTCCGAAAGACATGTGTGAATGGGCATGCCTTCGCTGAAGGCTGGGTGTCGGGCTGGCAACCTGGCACCATAAAAATCTACTGCCAATCATTAGCAGACCGGGGTTCCACTGTGGTGACTCCTAACCAGGAAAAGTCGAAAAGACAAACATTTATAACATAACATACAGCAAGATATGACAATCTGTCAAAATCACATATTCAGACAAAATGAAAAATATCAGTGAATGCATAAATAATAAACATGAAGAGATTAATTATAGACATATAACATGCTAGTTTAACATACAATGAAATTAATGACATTGTTATTGTATAAGGCATATCTATGTCTTGTAAAAGTTAAATTAGAAAACATTGTAAAAGAAATAGACCCTAAAACTGACAGTATGTTATTCAAATATTCAAGTGTATGAGTAACAGTTGCAGTTTACATGCCCCCTCTCTCTCTCTCTCTCTCTATATATATATATATATATATATATATATATATATATATATATATATATATATATAATTTGGTCATATGTTTACAGAAGGTAAATATTGACATTAAGGCAACATATGAAAATGAGCCACCTAATCAATGAGAATATATTTCTCTTTTTTTCTTTGCTTTTTTTTTTTTATTGCCCACTGAGTGAATTGGTACAAATGTGCATAGGGTATATACGGTATGATTAGAGTTCATATTACTGCTTACATATCTGTGTTTAACACTTTTACTGTGATGTGTTCTGATTTGCAGCTTAAGAGGAAATGGTTGACTTAAAAGGAATACATAAAGAACTAATCTATATAGTGTGTAAAAAGAAGCTACACATATTATAAAAAAAGATTGCATACAGTTTCTGCAATGATGGGTGTGTTTTTTAAATAATTAAAATAAATTTCCGTGCAATATTAGTCATTATAAAAGCATTCCACAATAACCTGTTTATCAGTTAACAGAGGAGAAATATTTCAGACAGTATGGTACCAGCTCCCCGATGTATTTACAAGGGACCCAGTAATACTGGCTCTAAGGGGTATATACACATAAAGATATCAGGCCCAGACTAGGAATGAGTTGTGCAGATGGGGGTCATGGGCATGAGTTGATCCAAGTGGGCACACTAAATATATCTAAAGCTCCTGCAGACTTAACTAGTGATACCTCAGACCAATGTGTAACACAGACATTATAAACACCACATGTAAAAATGGCTGAGGTTACTAAACACAGAACTGAATAAAAGCTACACAAAATAATCAGAGGTGGAGCACCTGAAGGAGGGTATGTTCAACAACTAGCATTGTCTTTCCACAGCAACAACCGACTATCACTTCAGCATGTCCAAAGCAGAAGTCACTGACTCCAGGTGACAAGGAGGCTTACTCAAGAATGGTAACAGTTTACAGACTGACAAGTCTGCGATGAGCTTTCTAACTAGATTGCTCTTCTTCATTTCCATAGCCTTTTCCCTTCCTTGCCTTATAGTGCTCCATGGTTGTATGAATTGTTAATCAGCTGCATTTTTTGGTTTTGGTATAAGACCACACTACTTACTTTGATCTTTGACTCTGAATACTAATCAAGGCCTTAAACACTTTATTTGTAGCAGGAGAATCTATAAGTTGATAAAATAACCTGGGTAAAGCTGTCATAGTCGCACTTCTGTCCAGTGCTTTGAGTGGCAACAAAAAGGTTATTTTGTACATTCTTCTTGAAATTTTGACATGTCATATTAAGTTTCACAGCTGTCGTGTAATATTCACTTATGGAACTAATCAACCCTCATCCAGATATGTAAAATGTGATTTACATCTTAAGTTCATAGGTAAATACTAGGCTATCAGTCTACAGACTATTATAAGCCAGGCCAATAACCAGAGGTCATAATTAAACCCACTTTCTTTTGTCTGTGAGGTTAAGACCTTAACCATTATGCTAACCCTTGCCCTGTTGCCACCTATGCCATCAATAGCCATCGTACTGCGTAGCACCTTTCAACTGGTAAAACGAGAAGTATTTGTGGGGGTTTATACCACCTGCCCCACCCACAGCCCCACTTAGCTATATATATATATATATATATATATATATATATATATATATATATATATATATATATATATATATATATATATATATATATATATATATATCAATGCCAGACTCATGCCAGCATTGATGAAAGGGCAATTTTCAATTAGTTGTCACTTTTGAAGAACTGGCTGTGAGTTAAGCCAACTTCCTAAAACATAACATGGTTTTGAGTGTTTATTGGGTAACATCAAATATTTCATTTCTGTAAGTTGTATGTGGATAACATTTCATTGATTTTAACTGATAAAGTTTTACCAGTTGCGAAATATATTATAATAGTCAGGTTCACAACAGTTTTGTATCGAGGGATTAATTTTCACCTCATGCAGGTTTCCTAATCTTCACCTGTCCCATATCAAAACACTCACAGAAAGTGAGGAACAGTTCATCTGGAAAGCACATGGCATGTCCTCAAAGCCAGAAATAGCTTCACATTGAAATGGTTTTCATGTAACAGACTCATATGCCTTAGGCCCCAGTTTCTTTCACTATTATGACACTTGAACGACAATTTATTGCAATGGTCAGATACATATCAGCATAGCTAGAATGAACTGAAATTGTTATATTATTACATGAACAGTGTGCTAATACATTAATTAATGTGTTAAAGAGTCAGCTATTAACCCTTATATTAAAATGGTTCTAATAATGAACAATTGAGTTTTAGTACAGGATAGTTCCAAATCCATAGCTAAAATAATATGGACTGGTTAAAAAAAAACACTATGTTAGTTATTATATTAACAGAAATGGATCCACCCATCCATCTACCATCCCTTTTCCCATTTTTGCCCATGGGGTTGGGGTGTCACTTCAACAGTGACAATCATCTAGAGCCAAGGCTCACACTCACATGCACACTCACACCTATGGCCAGTTTAAATTGTCCGGTCCACCTACTCTTTCTAATTTTCTGTGATAGCAGCAAGACTTTACTTAAGGAGAATTGTAACACCAGAGCCCTGTCAAATAATCCTAAATCCTTATTTTCTTGCAGTCTTCATATCATGAGTAATGTGCAAATTGTCTGTTTTATTATAGAAATTAAATATTCAATTATGGTTTGATTATAGATGCCACAAGGAAAAGCCGGGTCTATATTAGAACATTGAAGTATTACTACTTCAAATGTTCTAATATCGAACCTTTTGCATCGAACGCTGAAAATAGCGAATCTGCAGAATATCAAATACTTTCCTAGGGAAAGTATTCGGTGGGCCGTTTCTGCAGCTTTGCTATTTCCTCGACTGTGGAGCGAAGGTTACAGACCGGGTTAAGGTAAGTGTGCAAACGAAGGTGAGTGTGTGATAGGGACTTTAAGGTTAGGGAGCAGGTAAGGTGAGTGTGCGATAGGGACTTTAGGGTTAGGGAGTGAGTAAGGTGAGGACTTTAGGGTTAGGGAGTGGGTAAGGTGAGTATGCGATAGGGACTTTAGGGTTAGGGAGCGGGTGAGGTGAGTTTGCGGTAGTTACGGACCTTAGAGTTAGGGTTGGGTTAAGGTAAGTGGATAGCTAGTAGTGTATGTATGGTTTAGTGTAGGGTTTTGTGAAGTGTATGTGTGTGGATTATGTATTTTGGTGTGCTTGTGTTGTGTGTATGTTTGTTGGAACACCAAATTTTTTCCCTGGGAAAAAATTCGCTGTTCTGAGTGTTCGATGTTATGGTGTTTCGAGTGAAATGGTTTGACATTAGAACATTCGATGTAGTAATACTTCGATGTTCTGATATAGACCCGGAAAAGCCAATAGAAAAAATGGTAGGTAGACCTTGAATAAAATGGAAACAAGTGATGCAGACTGTTGCTGCAGGGATGTTGTGTGCATTAGAATTTTATAAAAGAAGTCATACAACTTGGAGAGTACACCAGATTTCTAATACCTTACATAATAGTTTATTGATATAGTCTGGGGAAGTACATCAGATGCTGGAGAGAAATAAAGTCACACAATCAACAGGTTAGAACACCCAAACCGTAGTCAGGTGTTTTGTTCAATACTAGAGGACCCAGTTAGCCACTACACTGAAAGCCATGCAGAAGCAGCCTGTACAATAAAGAACAGTTAAATACAGATCTAAAACAGGTATAGTGACAACATAGATATTACAGTGACTTTTTGCTATATTCTACTATTGCATAAAAACAGCAGACTCAATAATTACCAGCACCTTGGTGCAATATCTGGCAAAATGGCCACAATACATACAAATGTGTGTGTGTGTGTGTGTGTGTGTGTGTGTGTGTGTGTGTGTGTGTGTGTGTGTGTGTGTGTGTCTGTCTGTGTGTGTGTGTGTCTGTGTGTGTGTGTGTGTGTGTGTGTGTGTGTGTGTGTGTGTGTGTGTGTGTGTGTGTGTGTGTGTGTGTGTGTGTGTGTGTGTGTGTGTGTGTGTGTGTGTGTGTGTGTGTGTGTGTGTGTGTGTGTGTGTGTGGTTTAGGACAGCTTATCAAATGACTAACAACATTAGCATTTATTTGGATGAAGTCATTTGGTTGAGTGAGACAGATGGATGACAGGTGTGAGAGACCGATAATTTAATTTCTCTTGGGATTGTGCAATCTCAGAGTTAGTATATATAATTAACAGAGATGTGTGTGGGTGGGGTGTAACATTGCTGGTCATTTGACTAGCTACCTTGCATCTATTATCTATCTATCTATCTATCTATCTATCTATCTATCTATCTATCTATCTATCTATCTATCAACACATGTAGTATTGATTTTGGCTATTAATTACATATAGCAGTCATCACTATTTTGCACCATTCAATATATATCACAGGCATGTAGTATGTTGGGATAGTCATCTCCAGTGTGACTCTACAATTTCCAGCTATCATGCTACAGATAAATAAATGAATAGCAGAAGAAGTGGTCTACAGCTCACAGATTCATAGACTGTTACTAGGCTAACACAGGGGAGCCTCTCTAAGCCTAACCTAGTTTCCCCTAAAGAATAATGATTTCCTGAATCGAAGTAGGACACTGAGAGCCAGACATTTATAAGCTACCTCTGCCCATACGGGACATGGTTGCCAGGTCTGGTGTGAATTTCCTGTTCCCTGTCTACTTACCTGAGTTGTGCTTAAACTGGGTAATAGACAAGCTCAGCTTCACATGGATGGGAAGCCTGTTCCATAGGAGGCCAGTTTCTGGGACATGTATCTATCTCTCCAGCATTTTCTGTTTAAGTCACAGACAATATTCAAGTCCCTAGACCTTGTATTTCTGGTACTTTTTGACTTATGAATATGTAGGAGATTCATAAGTGTAGGTTTGCGGATGCCTTGTACGCCGCACATACATTACCCCTCAGCAGTCAGTAGGAGACTATGTAGCGGGAAAGGGCTTTAAGGCACTCTGCATATGGCAGGTTTGTTACACCTTGTATTCTTTTTGTAAAAGTATATTGATATGCTGTATTGTTGTGACCAAGGGAACACTAAACGCAGTTGGAGCTTAATACTTGGGTGAGCCGCATTTATGTTCACTACCAGGAATTTAGCAAAGGTTACTCCCCTACAGTAGGAATTCTGTCTTCACAGTAATGCCCCAGCCACCTGTGGAACAAGCACTTATATACAAGCTGTTGTGATAACAGAATCAGTCATTGTGTACAGTTCAATAGTCAAAATAAAATACATTACCTTTCCTGCATGGGAGACATGGCAAGAGGGATGGTAAGATATTCCGGGGAAATGTTTCAGAAATGATGCGCAAACAATACAAAATACTCAAGAGTAGTGCATGAAGAGGAAGATGGAGATGCCATCTGACAAATAATGGTAGTCACATGTCTGCCCAACCTTTCTTGGTGCATGAGCTCCCAAAAACAATCAGTAAAGAGTTGAAGTAGTGAAGTGTGGAAAGCCTATGGAATAACTACTACAAAGATAACATTGTAAATCTGGTGTTCTCTTTGCCGTTTCAGCTAGACTTTTAGAGGCTTAGGAGTTAAGCTATAAAATACTTAAAAATGATATTGCTTAGAATGCTAGCCAAGCAAACATTGTTTGTTAGAAGAGGGTGTAGGGAGCATTATATCTCCAAACAGTAGGGGCAGCAAGGCCCACAGTGGGGAAGGGGGCTCCAGCCATATCAACAGTACAATGAATTAAAACTCAGTAACAGATTAGCTAACATACTATTATTACATAAAAACAGCCAGGTTGTGACTTGAAAGTCTTAATCATTCCTGGAAGTGAAAAAAATCAAAGAGAACAACAGTTAAAATCTGACTGTCCAGAGGCAATTGTAAGAGAGTTGCCACCGATTCTTTATTTTGTGGTGATGATGGTGATGATGTGGGTCAATTAAGACATCATGATTTTTGTATTAAAGTTTCACTGACTTTTCCTGCATGAGAGACATGTTCATAGATAACTACTAGGCTCTCTGTAATTGTGGACTATTTTAAGCCTAGCTAATTTCCCTTTCAAAGGTGAGAATCAAACTTTGTGCCTTGTTTCTGTGAGGTAAACACTTTAGCTACTAGATGCCATGTCTCGATCTTTTAAATCCAAGATATCCTGGGGAAAAGTGTAGTAGTAGATTCTCACCCTGTTTGTTTTGTGCTGTATACAGGATGAGAAAACCATGTCTAAGTTCAAATAAAGCCTTCACAGAAGACGGAGGCAGACATCTGTCCTGCCTTCATTTCTGCCTATCTTTTAAATTCTTAGTCCCCACTCCATAGGCACCCTATCTTTGCATTCACTTTAACTGTCCCTAGAGAGTCATGCATTGCGTAAGTTCCTTGTTTTATAGTACCCACTTTATTTCATGCATTTACAGAGAAATGGTACAGATTTAAGCACGCACAAAGCAACTCATTGCAAACACTTCTTATTCTGTTAACAACACTAACATTTACATGCTTACAATTTATAGTGAAGTGCTGCTTTAAGGGTTCCCATAATGTTAAGCACACATTCAGGATAGCAAGTGGTTCTAATTTTCATATCAATTGCTGCCATATTAGTAAATATCATTGATTCATTTATACTGATTCCGGGTGTCTGACTTTACCAGCAGATCATAACATTGGTTATCTATAAGAAAATCGAAGTTACGGAACTTCGAATACCATATGGGCGACACCATATGATCGAAGTTCCGTAACTTTGAAATTAAAAAAAAAACAAAGACAGCATACCCTGATGGGTTAAAACAGGGGGGCAAGCCTCCCTGCAACCCCCACATGCCCCACTACTTAAATATACCAACTCCGAGATCACACTTGAATGCACTATGGTGCGGAAAGGGAAAATTTCCCTTTCCTACACTGTAGCGTGATCTCGGAGTTGGTATATTTAAGTAGTGGGGGGTGCCTACACCCTTTACTTTTTCTTTTCATTTTGAACATTTCGAATTTTCAATTGCTTGATCATTAAAGGTCGACCTTTAGTGAGTCGAACAATTGAAAATTTGATGTTCCAATAGGAACCCCATAACATCATATATAGGAAAAAACACAGCATTGTAGTCTCAAGTGGGATCTATTCTGTTTGCTTACTGCCAGAACAAGCCTAAAATAGTTTGAAATAATACCATTAAGCTAGTAAGAAAAAATTGTTATTGCGCTAAATATAACGCTCAACTCACCAAGCATGAAACCAAGCAAAAGACTTTAGTCAATACATTTGACAAATGAGCAACTCTTCACAGAAAGCAGTGCAAAATGGTTGTAGTAGCAATAGTAGCAGACAGATGGATAGTAGTTTCACAAAATAAATGAGTTCAACAAAAGCAACAGCTCAGTAAGCAAAGCCAGACTGAAGCATTGTGCAAATAAAAACACTTGTCATTCTTTTGGTTACGGTTCCAATTCCGAAATCCTCACTGCTCTTAAGCTTAGCCACCATCTTCTTTTAAACGCAGATGACTCATTCATTATGTCTTCCATATTACCGCTGATTCTGCCAGCATCTTGGTACAACAGGACAATTTCACAGAAAACAGGGTGCAATGGTTGTAGAAATTCAGTCTTTACAATGAAAAATAGGGGAAAAAAAGCAAAAGTACAAGTAACAACGTTCTTATCCACAGCTGGGGATGGTGCATTCAGAGATATGATATACTTATTGCAGAGAAGCAGACTGATTTGTCTGATGTTAAAGGCAAATTTAAGTGACACCATGAGGCTAAAAAATATTTGTCATATCTTCACCATTTTTACTAGAAACCACAATTCAGAAAGTCTGTTGAGGCAGTGTTAGGTCCTTGGTTATTCTCACTATTTATTAATGTTCTTCATACGCTCTCCCTGATCTGTATTGCATACTTTATGTGAATGACATCATGTTGACCACCTCAAGGAAACTTGCTTCTGCAGTTAATAACAGAATACGTAATCTGTTCCTTTTCTGTAAACATTTACATAGCAATCAGCTTATACTGCCAGGATAACCACTGCTATGTTGTTTGGCATTTCTCAAAGGCTGGTAAAATATGCCCAACCCTCAACATCAGACCATACTGGTTTGCAACTGCTTGTTGTTATACAAAAAATACTTTGGCATTATTCTAGATAAGAGCCTTGCTTTTTCCTCATATTGACAACCATATGCCAGGTGTGTTGGATCAGCTAACAGTAGCTTATAAAATGTCTCACCTCCTCACTAGTGATGCTTAACATGCTATAGGCATGAACAGTATATTATCCAGACTTAAATGTGCTGTACCAGTCTTCACATTTTATCAGTATAAAACTCTACTACTATATAGAAAGCAGAAAATAAATTATAGATTAATGTACTTAAGTCCTAAGTCCTGCCATCATTGCACTACTCTACAAAACAAAATGGCTTTCAATAACCGAGAGGGAAACCTTTATGTTGTGCAAACCTGCCTTTAAATTAATTCATGAGAGTTACTGCCTACCTCTCAAAATTAAGTTACAAATTCAGAGTAGCTCCTGTGATCTTAGAGACCTCATTGCTGCAATATTGCATGGACCCCTTTACTTTATCACAGAAAGACCCTTCTCCAAAATGGTACCAGTTATTTGGGACAGGCTGCTAGCATCAGAAGCATCAGCAATGTAGCAAACAATTCTAAAAGATCAACTCTATCAAGTCTGTGAGTGTGAATGTTTCACCACTGTATTTCTCGACTCTGTTATGTGCTTATTGGTAATTTAATCAATAAGGAGGTCATAACATTGGCAAAAAAAAAAACAATACTACCAGATTGGCTGCTCAGTCATTGGTTTAGTTTATAAAAAAAACAAATAAGTCTATTCCTCTGTTTCATATTGCACACATTGTTTCAACTGATGTACCACTGTTATATTGCATAGCTCGTTTTACTCAATATTTGTAAATATATTATACTGCACATCTTTTTTATAAGAGGAGGGGTACTGTACTCCTGAGTGTGCTGTCCTTCAGATGAAATGTTAAACTGAAGCCCCATCTGCTTGAATTGGTGGCAGTCCAGGTAGATATAAAAGGTTCCATAGCACCTATCAAAAAGATTAGGGGCCCTTTATTTACATGACACATTATTTATATATTTACAGTTTTACACACACACACACACACACACACACACACACACACACACACACACACACACACACACACACACACACATACACACACATTTACAAGTTTACAAAATTGCACAATTATTTACATAATTTCCTCTTAATACAATCTATTTTTTATCTTTATACATTTATAGTTTTTAAACTAGACCCTCACTCTTTTTTCCATAACCATCATTTTATTTTTCTTAATATTAATGGTAAAATCTATCTCCTATTAAATATAATCTCATTTAGTCTCTCATTGCAAATCACCCATATTACATAAAATAACTTTTTGTCCATTTTTATTATATATTCTTTGTTTCTATTCTTATAATATTGATAGTCAGTCATATCCATATTTATATGCTGCTACTGTCTTTTAACTCTCAAAAAAATTTCTTCACATAATTTTTTCCCATAATTTCTCCACTCTTTTACATTTCAGAAAACCATGTTTTGTGGTTTCTTCTTCACCATAATATAAACATATTCTCTCAGTTTACATTTATAAGGCATATTTGCTTTCACTGGTAGTTTCTTTATTCCCAGTCTCCATAGAAAATCCTGATATTTCATTTTATTACTACACCACTTATTTCTTTCTTTTATGGCTTTAATATTTTCTTCTGGTAAAATTGGGTTAATACAATAATATTCTATTGTTATATTCTTATAACATATTTTCCAGTATTTTTCTATTTCATCAGTCTTTATCTTCCACATTTTAATTTTTTCATCATAATTTTCTATTTTTTTCATTAATACATTCTTTTTCTCTCTTATTTCATGTCATTATCTCCCTAAAATTTTCATACTTATATGAAAAACAACCTTTCTACTAATTTCTCATTTTTCTCATTTATCCATCTCAACACTTTATACAAATTTAATGAAGCTGCAAACACCACTGCATTTAATAATCCCAGTCCCCCTTCTTCTTTATTCATACATAATATTCCTCTCTTTACTTGATTTAATCCAGTTCCTCATATAAAATAGCTTTTAATAATTGTTTTTCATACATTCACAGAATCATAAACACATTTGATAAATACTTTATCCTTCTCAACAATACTGAATTTTTCAAATTAGGTTTTCTCTTATAAGATAATCTATATGTTCTCCATAAACAACAAATTTCTTTTAATTTCTTTAAACATTTTTCCATTGTGTTCCACTTACTGTTTTAGTACCAAAATTTATTCCGAATAGTAAAATTTCTTTCACTGTAAATTGTATTCTTCCTATCTTTATCCTCTCTCCCAGATCTTTAATTTTATCTTCATTTAATGTCATACCTATTTCTTTTAAACAACCTATTTCGCAAAATATGGCTTCTTTCATCCATAGACCAATTTAGTTATTATAGGAATAACATCTGCAAATAGCATTAAAATTGTAATATCTACACCTGTTTGCATTACATAGTTTGCATTTTTCATTTCATAATTCACCTTACTTATCACCACATTAATAACTAAAGCAAATAATATACCATTCATAGGACACTCTTATCTTATCCCAATTCTCATCTCTATTTCTTTACTTAACCAATCATCTATTAGAATTCTTATCTTATTATTACTGTATGCTGTCATGCAAACTGTTTTTAATTTTAGCACTAAAATGATATGCCTCCATTAATTCCCATAATATCTTATGCACTAGCAAATCAAAAGCTTTATTAATATCACCTACCATAAATTTTACATAATCTCCTCTATTTAAAATATCATCCACAATTTCTCTTACTATCATTAGCACTTCTTCACAATCCTTTCCCTTCATACCATATAATGTTTTTCTGTTATATTATAGATCTTATTTTCCAATCTTTTTAATTATCTTCATAAAAATCTTATAATCTGTATTATTTAGTACTATTCGTCTCCAGTTTTATATCTTCCTTTTCACCTTTTTTCCATATGAATTGCAATGTTCTACTACACAGTTCTTTACAACAAAAATCTTAATTTAACCATTCATTCATAACATGTAACAATGTAACATGTAACAATTATTTATATATATATATATATATATATATATATATATATATATATATAAAATATATATATATATATATATATATATATATGCATGACATTCCATTACATTTTTATGCATTTCATATCCTATTCCATCTGGGCCTGTGACTAAATCTATATTTACCTGCCTAAGCACTTTATCTAACTCATATATAGTAATCTTTTTTTAATTTCCTTATTTACTTGATCAAATTGTTTTACTTTCCATATTGCATTTTATTCTTTCTTTTTTTCTTTGAACATTTCTTCCATATAACAAACAACAGGTTTGATAGTTTGCTTTCTTTCTACCTCTCCTTTCTTATTTTTCATTTCTGCCATTATGCTACTAATTTGTTTCACAATCTTACTCCTATAAGCTGACACTTCTTCCTTTTTTTGTAATAAGTATCTTTTTAAATATAACAGTTTTTGATCTTTTCATAATTTCTTTTGTATAATTTTTCTTTAAAATAATACTCTTTCCCATTCTTTTCTAGGTTTTTAAAAGTATTTTCATATATACCTATATATCTTTCTTTTTCTATCTTTCTGGTTTCTCTCTGCGATTAAAAAAAAACTTTTTATATTTACTTTTAAATGTAATCCACCATTCTGATCAATTAACATAAAGCAACTGCATAACAAGATCTCTCCATAATTCAATATTTTTTCTTTTCCTTTTCCATTCCATTCTTTTTCATTTTTTATTCTCTTTCCTATTTTAATATGTTCTTTATTTTCAATTATCTCAATTATATTGCTAAATGATCTGTAAATCCTTTTAAAACTGTTTCCCCCTCTTCTATACTTATTCCTTCAGATTTTATAAAGTAATCAATTTCCAATTTAAGAACACCTCTGTTATATGTCCGGCCTTTTCTATTCAATATATGCAATTTGCCAAATCAATAATAGTTAATCTTCCCATTCTTACTAGTGTTACATCTAATATTGTCACTGCTCTTCTACAAAATACTGCTATTTCTGAACAATGTTCATTTTCCTAAATTCCATGTTATATTTCCATCCCATATTTTTTATGTTTGCACTCTTCTTCATTTTTTAAGAATCTTATGTCTTCTAATACAGTTATGTCTACATCACATTTATTATACCATTTTAAAACCTCAATCCTTCTTATAATATTTTAATACTGTTTACATTTACCAAAATAATTATTAAATTAGTACTCTCTCTTTTCCTTAATTTAAAGGAATCATTTACCCTTTTAATTCATATTACCTATCACCCATTTCCTTTCTTTTTTCTTTTAAATTTATTCCTTTAAACGTCATTTCCTATCTTTCATTCTTCTTCCAATAGAATTATTTTTTCCTGTCACTATATTCCATTTTATGTCTTCGTCATCACTAATTTCTGAATCTTTTGCTGTCTCATTTCCATGTTCTTGCCTTTTATTTTTATCATTTCTTTTTTCTAAATTATCCTCATTTTCAATTTCTGGTTCTTATTAATTTTATTCTAAGTCCTTCCCCTTTTTTCAGTATTATTAAGCTCTTTATTTACAACCCATCCATAAATGCCCAATTTGTTTACATTTATAACATTCTAGTTCACATGTAGACTTTCCTTTTTCCATAAATTATTCACAAGACGTCTTTCTTTCTTGCTCACAAAAAACATGTTTTTGGTTGTCTCCAATATTTCACCATACCCATATTATCATCGATATGTACAACACTTGGAATGTGCACAATTTTTCCATTTAATTTTTCAAAATTATTCTAGATTCTAGATATTCTATCTATTCTAGATATTCTAGATATCCTGGAACATCATGCTCCAATGCGTTCTATACGTATGAAACCTAAAACTGCCCAATGGCTCTCAAACGAAACTAAAAAACTAATCCTTAGCAGGAACAAAGCCTGGACCAAATGGCGAACCACAAAAACCATAACTGATCACCTCACTTTTAAACAACAAAGAAATGTGACAAAAAAAGCCATCCTACAAGATAAAAAAAACTTTTATATTAAGCTTCAACATTCATCCCGTCACCAACCAAAAAAATTTTGGTCCGCTATTAACATGCTACTATCCCCTGGCAAAGTCACCACACCAAATCCTCTAGGCTCTAACCCTGACCTCCCACTACAAACTGCTAATGCCTTCAATACCTTCTTTACCTCAGCCATATTAAAGCTAGCTAACCAACAAAGCCCTGATACCTCCAAACTACTAACCCTAGGCTCCTCCCCCCCGCCATTTCACCTAAAACCTATACCAACCTCTTATATATCATCCTTACTTCAAAAACTAAAGCCCGCAACCCCCTCAGCTGACAAATTACCAGCCGAATACCTACAACTGGGTGCTACAGTGGTAGCCTACCCTATCTCTATACTGATTAACAGGACCTTAAAAGAAAGTACTATTCCATCACTCTGGAAAATCTCTTATATTATCCCTCTATTCAAAGGAGGTGACTCTACTGAGTATTCCAACTTCCGCCCCATAGCACTACTATCTCCTCTTGCAAAAATAATGGAGACATGCATCCACAAACAGCTACTTAACCACCTACTAAGCCACAACCTCCTGGCTGATTGCCAACATGGGTTTCGACCATTCCATAGTACTAGCACTGCCTTACTATCCTTTATCGACTCTATTAACAAAAAATGCAATAATAACATTCCTTCTTCAGCTTTCTTCGTAGACCTGTCTAAAGCCTTTGACATGGTTAATCACCAACTTCTCCTCCATCGTTTAAAGTCCCTCTCTCTAGACAGTCTTGCCTTAAGCTGGTTCGTATCCTATCTGGATAACCATAAACAGGCAGTTCTCTGGAAAAACCATCTCTCTGATCTCCTTCCCACCTCTATAGGGGTCCCTCAAGGCACTATCTTAGGTCCACTACTATTCTCCATTTTTATAAATGACCTACATCTATCCACTCCTCAATCAACTTGTATTCAGTATGCGGATGACACTACCATTATTTGCTCAGCCTCAACACAGACTGAGCTCCACACTCGCACACAAAATACCTTCACAATGATAGAGCAATGGTTCTCTAATCATTGTCTCCTCCTTAACCCCAAGAAAAACAAACTCCTACTCTTTGCACCCACTCACATGTCCCCCTCCATTAACTTCACACTTACATCCAATAATGGTACCCACATCTCCCCAGACCAAACCACTAAACTCTTAGGAATTACTATTGACAATCAACTAAAAGTTGACACTCATATCAACTCTACAATAAAAACTACTAACAGAAAGCTTGGTTCTCTCTATAGAATCAAATCTTTCCTAACTCCCGAAGCAAGAACTACCATAGCTAGAACCCACTTAATCTCTACACTACTATATGCTTCCCCCATATTCACTAATCTTTCTAAGTATAATCTCAACAAACTCACATCATCATATAACAACATTGCCAGATTTGCTACAGCTTCTCCTTATAGGACTCATCATTGTCTTAATCTTAAAAAACTAAACTGGCTAGAATTACCCTACCTAATACAATTCTACCAACTTACTATTGCCCACAAAGCCCTTTATCACCCTTACAACACTCCTATGCTCTCCCCCCTCATACAACCCTACAAAAATCTGAAAAACCTACGCTCTGCTAACAAAATACTGATTCTAACTTCCCTATAAAATAACTCAGCAGGTCACTCCATATTCTCCAACTCAGTTGGCAAAATATGGAACCAACTTCCACAAGACCTCACTTCCCTTACTTCACTCCCACTATTTAAAGCTAAACTAAAACTCTTTCTCTCCAACCACTGGCTATGCTCTTGCAACAACCCTGGCTAATCATTCTTCCTTCCTGCCATCTGTTCCATTCATCCCCTTAGTTCTTTTTCTCAATTCTTGCTCTCTGGAATATCCTCTTCATTAGTGTCTCTGTGACATCTTCTTTAAATTGACATATATCTAACTTTTTTATCAATTCCTTTCAAACAGGCAATAGCGTATCCTAGCTCTTTACTTGATTTTTTTTTTTGTTTTTTTGTTCCTGCTAAGCCTCATATTCTTAACCTTATATTGTACTCCAATGCATTTACAACTTGCAGTTGGTCAATCCATGTATTTATTGAAATGTATATTTTTTGTATTTCTGCATTTTTACATATTTTTATCTTGTTTTAGTAGTTGTAGTGGAGCTTTTCTCCCCGGGCCTCCACTGAAAATGGACATGTATCCAGTTGCACTAGCCCGGTTAACAAATGTAAAATAAATAAATAAAATAAAAATAACATTGCAATCTCATTCCCCATTCCATAAACCCTTGCTGTCATAAACCTTTGAAATGGCCATCACTTCTTTACAAATGTTTTTAAATGTCTTTTCAAAGTCTCTCTTTCTACTTCTGTTCAAAACTGTATACATATATTTTTGTTCATCTCTCAGAAAAAAAATATTACATAACTGTTTCAAAGATTATCATTTTGTCTCTTTTCATATTCAGAATTAGTTTTTCATTCCATGAACAGTCTCAACTATAATGTCACAAAATGCCTCTTTATTTATCAAAATAAAAACTCTTACCTCCTGGACCTTCACACCCAAATGTAAAATTATAGTGTCCCATACCCCCTATATATTCAATTTATTATTCTTTTTAATTTGTATTTTTACCACAAATTTCTTTTTCACACTGTCATCTCTTTTTTCTCTTTGCTCAAAGCTTCTTCCAACTGCCTCAACATATGTTTTTTTCTTCTGTGTAATATCTCCTTTTAAAATTACCTCTGACTCTTCCTCTTGTATCTTCTTCATTATCTCTCTGCAGAAAATGTCTCCCCCATTCTCTGATTCACTCTGGTTTAACATCTCCTGCAGTATATCATCCTGCAAGCTCCTGGCTGAAGTGTTGTAACAATACATTCTTCCTTTGACATCTCCTTTGATTGTGAAAACAAATTTTCTTGAAAAATGACCTCTGAATCTTTATATACATCTTCCTGTGAACTGACATTTGCTTCTGCTCCTTCCATCGCTCTCTCCATGCTGCAGACCAGCTTCCCAGCTGCCAGTGCACCAGGGATGAGACATGCACACATATTTGTGGCCAGTACGTCTGTGAATACTGATCTCTATTGAGTAGGGGAAGTTCCCTGATGCCCTGGTCAAATTTCCTCTAGCAGTAGCAACCTCAGTTCTCCTCTGAAAAGAGGCAACTAGCCTAATGGGAATAACCCAGTCAACAAAGGATAAATAAAATAACAAATATATATATATATATATATATATATATTAAGTATTTGTAAATTTACTGTTATGTAATTATATATCATTTTGATACATTTCATATCTATTTCATATTGACCAAACTATTTGTAGATAATTCAGGGGACAAAATATGTATACAGTTGGTCATTACTTGTGAATTCATTAGCTCAATGTGTTTGTTGTTTAAAAGTGTACTTAGTTATTTCTATCATGGATTTACAAAGTATCTTTTTTTGTAGTTCTTGTTGTTTGTTGCCTATATGGTCCTGATCATGCCTGAAAGGGTCTTCATAGCAATGTGCCAACCTTGTTATCAAATGCAAATAAATAAAATAGGCAAAATATGTAACTGAATTGAGGTGTAGAGTCAAAGTCACTGAATTTGGTGCATTGCATGATTCACCACTGACAGAATTTCCTCTGTTGTTTAATATGACAAAGTAAGAAGTAAATAGCTTTCAGAGTCTGCATTAACTTTAAATAAAGACGAGAATGTGTGTTAAACAGTAGAACTAACTATCACATAAATAAAATAACTTTCTTTGGATCTGGGAGTATGTAAAATCAAAATGAAGATAAAATCTGCTGGTACTAGACAGAGTGACTCCATCTGGGCAACATATGGTATGAGAAGTGTTTCAAACATTGAGCCAGTGATAAACTACATTGCTATGCATGAACAGGACAATGCATATAAAAATGAAAGGTGTTCAGAACAGGAACTGCCATTGTGTTCAAGGGGTGGCTATCAGCATGCTAAGAAGTTGTATCAATCACTCAACAGCAGGAAGTGTGCATTGCCTAACCATTCTTCTCAGGTTTGCAATCCTGGAGAGAAAAAAAGGCTAGAACATATTTTTCAAGTGAGTGATGCAAATAAAACTAATAACTGTTCAGTCACTGACTTAAAAGGTTTTGTCAGACCCAGACAACTCTGATATTGAAGATTTGTTTATGAATGCAGATAATATGAGTATGGAGACCCTGTGCACTATGTGTTCATTTTTGAACATAAACTCAGCAATATTGCCATTGTAGAAATCACTGAACAGAAAAGCTGTCAATACACAGAATGACTTCTTTTTACAGCCTTGTAAAAGTGCCAGATAATGGTCTAAACTAGTCACATCCTTCTTGTGGATGAGGCACACCACAAATAACATTATAAGGCAATTGTAGCATTATAAAAATTAAACTAAAAAGCTGCATTTCAGAGTGCATGCTGCATGCCACCCCAAAGCATTCACACCACCACATCATCACACATAGTAACACTTAGCAGCATGACATCATGATTCTGTGGACAGTTTTACTCAGAGAAAGTCTAAATGACAGGCCAGGAAATGAAAACAATGTACGTGTAAAGCCAAGTTATACAATGAATACTCCAAAATAGCAATGTGTAATGAATAACAATAATGTTTAATGTTTAATGCATAATGTTATTTTTCAGTAAATATTCTAGTTCTGGAGTCATTGTTGTGTAACCCTTTATTTATTTTATGTTATTTGCCATGCCACTTAACAATGCAGAGTGGCCATTTCCCCCAGTTGAAAATTAAGCACCAAAACACAGCTATTCCAAAGGCACACATTAGGTCTCAGCTTGTTTGTATTTGCAATAGTTGTATTTTAGCAGACACAGAACAAATCTAACAAATATTTAACCCCACTCCCCATAAGCATGTGCAGTAGCTGAGATCATTAGGTTTCTGTATCCAGATCCTCATCATCAGTTAATCCCTGGAAGGGCATTAGCATAGCATCTGCTGTCGAGCTATTTAAAAATGTCTTATTTTCACATAAACTCATAATTTTATCTGAAAATAGGCTAAATGAACTAATGAACAGTAGTGACCATTTCTGCAACATGAGAATGGAATGTCAATGGGAAATTATATTTCACCACTTTGAATATGATCTGTAAGCTTGATAGTGGAGCAAAATGCATTTTCATAACTCGGAGTGCATTCAGAGAATTGAGCTTGAAAGATAATGTCAGAGTCTAAAACTGCATAACTGACTTAATTCTGGTCATAGATTGAAACCTATGGCTCCAAAACAGATGTGTTGCATGCACAAAAAAGGAAGGCAATTTACTGTTTTAAGCTATGTCAATACAACAACCAAATATCTCACTTAGATTACCTTGAGAACAGTTGGATATGACAGATATTATTTACAGTGGGTGGATGCAAGTCCAAAACACTGGAAGTCTTAATATAATCTGCCAGAATGATTCACACTGATTATGATCAAGATTCAAATGTTTTTTAAGCAAATGATTCACATAATCACATAGCATTCATTTGTAGGCTCAAGGGTGGAAGCTTTGCAGATTCATGGAGTACAGTCTGTCATGCCAAGTAAGCAAAGTACAGCAATGATGTGAGATCACAAAACGCAAGCAAAAACATAAATTCCAATATTTCATGGGATATTTTTGGGCAATCTGTTGGCTTCTTTACTGGCTTAGAAAATATACTGCAAGACTTTACCAACAATAGTGAACAACACATGGAGCTGCAAATGTTTAAATAATATGGTCTTGCAATTTTTTAATTTCTCTAAGTCTTTTGGGTTTCTAATACTATGACGGGGATGGACGCCATTCCTAAGTCAAAGTACGATTAAAGTTCATGAAATTAATATTGTTTTAATCTTTGATGTTAGCCAGAAGTGCTCTTTGCAGCACCCGCAATATGGGTCTATATCATATGAGCGAATCGCACAAATTGTGAATGCTCATAATATCGAACGTACTGGACCTCGAAGGGCTTTTGATATTTGCCCTTTCCTCACTGTAGTGCAATCTCAGAGTTGGAATATATATTTAGCAGAGGGTGTGGGGGCGCAGTCCCCCACAATAGGAAGTTTGAGGTCTGGTACGTTCGATATTATGAGCATTTGCAATTTGTGCGATTTGCTCATATGATATAGACCCCCCCCCCCGCAATATACCCAGTAATGACTCCTTCTACAATTCATATGCAGTTACATGTATTGGTATCGTATCTAAGTACGATTGTAAATTCTTTTTTATGAGACCTGATGCTCCTGATACTATTGGAACTGTCCTGGTATCCTTCTTCCACATTGCTCTCATTTCCACCTGTAAATCCTTGTATTTTATGATTCTGTGTCTCTCTCTATGTAAGACACTGTAGTCACTGGGTACAAGGATTGCCAGATGGTAGGAGAGCATTCTTTATGTAATATATTTTTTATGTATCTCAAGGACTGTTGTTCAAATCTAACAGAGTGATTTTACCAAATCAAACATGCAACCAGTTGTTGGAAAGAATCCATTAAATGCACGTGAACTTTGTCAAGTGTGATGAATGGGCATGTTGCATAATGTTTTGGCCTAGTATGTTTTGTCATATAGAGATTATAGTTAAAAGCTGTCAAATCCACAGTGGTTTTCATTAAAGGAACATTAAAGATGCTATGATGCTTCATGAAATACTGGCCAAATCATTGAGTAAAGCAGCTGCTTATTTGTTTTAGTTTAATGACCATCAGTATCTCAGCTGTGATGACTATTATTTCAAGGGCCCAGAATTTAAAAAGCTAAGAGATAGACATCTTCACAATCAGTCATTACACTTATGAAAGACATTTTTTCTCATCATGGCATTCTAATACTTTTATCCTTAATAACAGTTAACAGTTATCCACTCAAGAATTTCATGGAGACAAGCAAGATTAGCATTTCAGCACATAAGCCTCTTCACCAACAAATCTACAGTTAAAGGGGCAGGTTAAAAAAGTCACACAAGCACTACAGAAATATCAAAAGCAAGTGTTATCAGCTCAAGACAGGACCCTCCTGCTCCATTTTAATTGGAAAGAGAATGACAACAAAGCTAGTTGCCAGATCTATTCCACTTCATCCAGAGAAAAGCAAAAGGGTATAGTCAGCCTGTCCAACAGCTGAAAGAAAACAGAAACTGTACTATGGTAGATTAGCTAAAACATTGTCTACTAGAAAGCCTAGAGAAATAACAATATGGAATCCATGTGAAAACACTTGGAAAAACAGGAGGCTGTGGTAATAGAGGAAACAAATATGCTACTTAGCCTTATGAGGTCTGAGGCTAGGGTTTAGTTGGAGACATTTCTAAAGGACTAGAATACTGAGATGTCTTAAAATAATCCAGTTCACGACAGTTTTATTCAAGAGGTGACACAATTATTAGAGAAAACAGACTGTTTCTGAGATGTACACCTACCCTGATTGTGACCTTATATCAGATATCAGCCAATATGTCATCTGGTTTGCAGGAATAGACTGTGTTATCTAATCATGACGCAATATCAGGCTGCGATTATTTTTATGATGACTCTTAATATCACTAGAAATTCTAAAGTATCTAAATTTGGAAGAGTCATTAAAAGTCTTCCAGATGTAAAGATTAATTAACACATCATGTCAGCAAGGACTGATTTTCATAACTGCTGTCTAGTGTGTGTATATTTTCATTCCTTCAAAACAATGTGCATAATTGGTTCTGTATGTTTGCATCCTTTATGTAAATATATATATCAAGTGACACCCCTAAAATAGTATAATGTAGTTTTTTGTTGACTTTGGGCAACTTCTTAAATTATTAGCTTAAGATATGCAATTATACTGTACTGTAGCTTTACATTTAGCTATAAGGCTAAGCATGCATATGGTATATCCCATGGCCTTACCTTACATCTCAGTTACTGCTATGTTAGTAAATGAAATTGATGCATTTAGACCAACTCCTGGGTGCCTTAGTTGCCATGAAGAGAAACAGGGGCCATAATCACCTAACTCCTCAACAAAAAAAAATGCGTTACATAGAAGCAGCTATAGAGAAGAGCTGCCACAGAGACATCCCCACAAAGCTTATTACACCAAATCCACAAACACATTGGCCATAATAATGCTGAACTGCTGTCTTGTTCATAGGTTCATAGGTTTATAGGAAGGTACTAGGCTATCGGCCCTGGGGCCTAAACAAGCCCAGCCAAAAAGGTACCCTGACTTTTGCCACCCAAGAAAATTATTTTCCTGTGCCACTGTCGAGCAGAGCCACAGAGGTGAATTTCTATTTCCCATCCAATCATCAAGATTTTTCTTGAAGAGTGCTAATGAGGAGCTTTGCTTGATATAGATAGGTAGTTTATTCCAGAGTATGGGAAGTCTCTGGGACAAGAATCTATCCCTCCGGCATATTCTGTTTATTGTGGTGACAAGGTTTAGGCCCCTAGAGCATGTAGCTCGGAGGGATTGGGATTTCTTTAAGTGGAGCATGTCCAACAGCTCTGGGTTTGACATAGCTTTGTATGTTAGGCAGAGATCACCTCTGAGTAGGTGATATGCGACGGAGTAAAGATGGAGTTGTTTGAGACAGTCTGAGTAGGGCATCTTTTTGAGGCCAGTAATCCTCTTTGTGAGGTATTTCTGCGGCCTTTCCAGTTGTTGTAGATGTCTTGTGAGGTACATACCAAAAGGGGCGTTGTACTCCATAATGGGTTTAATGAGTGATGAGTAGAGGGGGACAATGGCCTCTTTTTTTCTGGATGAGAAACATTTTTTGATGAGGTGTGCCACGTCGAAGGATTTCCTGACTACTGAGGCGATGTGATTATCAAAGGAGAGACTACTGTCCACCTGTGTCCCAAGGTCTCTTATCGCACTTTTGGTGTTAAGTATTCTACCGCCTATGTTGTAGTTCATGGGTACAGAGTTTTTACCAAAGGGGATGACAATGTACTTTTTGGCATTGAGCTTGAGGGCATGGCTTTAACACCAGGCATCTGTCTCAGTGAGGCCCTTTTGTAGAATGTCCACATCGTTAGGAGTTTCGATTATGATTCCTAGTTTGCAGTCATCTGCAAACTTCGTTAGCCAAAGACCTTCTGTGTCAGCCTGTACTTCAGAGAAGTAGATACCAAACAGGAGAGGACCCAGGACTGAACCCTGTGGTACTCCACTTGTCACTGGTTTGAAGTTGGATTTGGAGTCTGCTACTTTCACAGTGTGGGTTCTGTCAGTGAGCCAGTTGGCAACCCATATCGTGACATAGAGATTTATACCAAGTTTAGTGAGTTTATCTATGATTCCAGTGTGGGGGATGGTGTTGAAAGCCTTGGCAAGATCTAGATAGGCTATGTGAACCACCTTACCCTTGTCTACGGCTTTGTTGACTGCTTCAAAGAAGTCTATCAGGTTTAGGAGACATGATCTGCCTTTTACAAACCTGAAATGGGTAGGGTCCAGAGTTTGGAGATTACCAATGTCTTTGTTTATAAGTTCCATGATGATATGTTCCATGGCCTTGCAGACCAGGCTCGTCAGGCTAATGGGGCGGTAGTTCCTGGGGTCCGTGGTAGCTTGCCCCTTGTGGAGTGGGATAACCGTCACTGTGTGCCATTCAGCAGGCACAAAGCCTGAGGTGAGACTATGATTGACCATGGTACTTAGGTGGGGTGCCAGTTCGTTCTGCAGTTCATGTAGAATGCAGCCTGGGATGTTGTCTGGTCCCATGGATACTGTGTTCTTGGCTTTGGAGAGTGTGGTTTTTACCTGTGTAGCCATGATTACAGGAACTTTGCATTCTTCCAGTATAGATGGACTCTTTAGGGGGTGAGAGGGGGGTAAAGTTAGCATTGAACCTATCTGCCAGGATGTTGGCAATATCAGTTGGTTAGTGCCATTGTGCTGTAACTCAGAGCAGATCTGAGTGTTGCCACTGAGATTCTTGACATAGCTATAGAATGCTTTGTGGTTGTCTTTAGAATTAGTGGCGATTTTGTTGTCATAGCTAGCTTTGGAGGATTTTATCAGGGATTGCAGCTTCTTACTGAGGCTGACCAGGGAGCTCCTTCACTCATGGGATTTTACTCTATTTTGCAACAGTTTCTTCCTTCTGTTGTACAGTTTGTTTATGGCAGGGGACCACCAGATTGGCTTCCTTTTTTTTTTGGAGGATAGCTTCTTGGTTCTGTTTGGGAGAGCATGATCCATGCACTCATGTAAGTGCTTATAAAGTGCAATTGTGTAGGATTCAGTAGTTGTAACTGTATTGTCCATCTGCATGGGTGTCATGAAGTTCACCACTTCTATCTTAAGAAGCATGACGTTGGCTTTGGAGAAATTTTTTCCATGGTTTCCTTAATGGGGGGTGGGGGCAGGATGTGAATATCTAGGGTAATTAGCTTATGGTCGGATCGGACCAATGACTTCAGGTGTGGAACACCGGTCACTCATGTTGGTAATGACTAGATCTAGGATATTGTTGCCCCTGGTGGGGGTGTGGATAAGTTGATCCAGGGCATTGGAGTTTATGAATTCCAGAAAGCGCTGAGTGAAGGAGTTGGTACATGAGTAGTTTTCCCAGTTAATGGTGGGGTGGTTGAAATCGCCCATTATTAGGGTATTTGGTTGAACCCTAGTATTTTCCAGTACATCAATAAAAGAGGAGTGGGAATCCTGGGGCATGGTGGGTGATCTGTAGCAAGCTACAATTTGGGTTGCAGTTCTGCCCAGAGTTAGTTGCACTTGGATAACCTCGGCTGCATTATGCTGAGCAACTAGCCTGGAGGTGTGGATATCCTTAATGAATATGGACACACCTCCGCCTTTGGGGTTCTGGTCCAGGTTACATGGCTGAAAAGTGTGGTATGAATTATAGCCTGGTAGTGCAGAGGTGCTCTCTGGAGCCTTGAACCAGGTCTCAGTCACTGCACAGATATCAATGTTCTCCATTTTAAGGAGTGCCTTGAGTGAGTGTATTTTGAGATTTAGACTTCTAGCATTGAGTAGCATCACCCTCAGTTTTTGCTTGCCTGTTCCTGTTACGTTGGTGAATTTGTCATTTGAACCTTGCCTAAAAGGGCACTATAGGGGTGGCAATTTCCTTAGCCAGTATCCGGAATCCCTGGGGTGACAAGTGCATGCCATCTCTGGCAAAGCATTGTGGTCTGTCGACCATGTCAACAGGCAGACAGATACTGGATCCCTTTAGAAAGGCACCAGAAGCTTAGCCAATTGTTGCAGTCAGTCATTTTGCCCTTGTACTGCGGCATCATTCTGGGTGATGGCAGAATGTTACTCAGGGCTAGGGTCATATCTGTCTGGGCTACAAGATCGGAGAGCTCTTCCATGTCTCTTTTCATGTAGTCCAGGGAGGTATGTCTCAGGTCATTCACACCAACATGGACAATGACAGAGTCATATTTGTACTTGTTGTGGAGTGACCCAAGTGTGTGGGTTATGTGGTGGATCCTGGCACCCAACAGGCAGCTGACAGTAACCTTTGCCTTGTTTAGTCTGGTGAGTGGGACATCAGTGTACCTGACTATAGAGTCACCTATGACTAGTGTGTTGGGTATGTTGTTTTGCCTTATTGGCTGTGGTTGAGTGGCACACTGAGTCTGCAGACTATGTGTCATTTGGGTTGTGTTGGGGGGGTGGAGGTTGCTTGCATTTCTGCTTTGAAGGTCTCTGTTGCTTGAGCAGATTATTATTGAGAGCCTCCGGGAATGTTTTTGTGCTTCTATGTATGGATTTTGGTGGTGTAGATTTAGTGAGACTATGTGATGAGTGTGATGTGGTGCAAGTGTTTACCTTCTCCTCTTGACTGTCAAGTTCAGTCTTGATTGGAGAGAGCTTTACCTCCAGTTTGGCTAGATAAGTGCATCTCTCACAGGTTGTAGTGTTGGGTGGTAGGAGGAGAGGGTTGTCTCTGTTCATGAGGCAATTTCTACATTGTCCCAAGATGCCCAGATTCATCAAATAGACAGGAGAGAACACTGGGAGCTGACTCTTGGACATGCCTGAATAAAAAACTATTTTCCTCTAGATAAGTGAGGAAAGTGAGTACAAGAGCTGCTTTTCTCTAAGCAAGTGAGGAAAGTAAGTACCAAAACTGTTTTCCTCTAGGTAATGAGGAAGGTTGAGTGCTGTAGTAATTAGTAGGTTATTTAGTGCTTACAAGTTTTGAACAAGTGCTGATCATGAATAGAGCTATGCACACTGCAATGCTCAGTGCTTGAGATGACATAGGCAGTCATAAAAAGGACATGCCCCATAATATTGTCTATGTTGCTATAGCAATCAACTAATATAAAGTAAATATTGGACCTCAATACATGAAAATTGGGGAGTGTAGGGGGCAGTATTTATTAAGAATGACAAAGAGGGGGTTAACTGTGTAGCACTTGTGGACTATGGAGTGTAATTGTGTGCCAATGTGTGCCACAGCATGGACGATCAATAGGTGTCCTTGATACTCCACATATCTGAAAAGGAGATCCTGGAGATCATGTATCTTTACATGCATATCCTTTCTATTCAGTGTGATGATGTTTCCTCAGTTCAGAGCCTTTTTCCCCTCATTCAAGGTATTATGTTCCTTCTGAGGGGGAGCATTAGCTTCTGCTGATTTTTGGCACATGAGCAAGAAACAAATGTGCTTGTGCCATCCTGTCACATGATTCTGTGTCCTTGTCAGACTGTGTTCCACCAGGTATTGGGACTATCAGAAGATGTCTTAATTTCCTGGAATAATTTCCAATCATCCCTGGATGGCCTTTACATGCTTATCATCCATAAACATCAGGATGTTTTTGGCCTTAGATGTTGTGATAGCGGTGATCTCAAAAAACCCTCTTGGGTTTCTGCTGGCAGCAGGAATACCACTGTAGACAGCATTGTTAACTACAAGCCCAGCCTAGAATGCATGCAATTATTAGCAGTCAGTTGGTGCATCTGGATTTGCTGCTGCAATATCTTTTCCAATTGCAAGAGCCACCTCTTTGTGTTGCCATTGGGACTGTGCCTCTGGGCAAAATTTAATGTGGTCTTTTCAAAACCCATGTGAATGCATAGGGGGGTCAGCTGCATTCCTGCTGCATACTTCCTGTAACACTGACTACATACACTGGTAGTTTCCATATTGGCTGCTGTCAAAATGAGGAAGGTGCAGCCAAACTTGGCATCAATCACTATGCTCAAAATGAAAGTGTGACTCTTTAAGCATCATTGGTGAGTTGTCACATTCATTGTAGTTGTTGGTTGTTTGGTGGTGGCACTCCTGGCCTTCTTTCTAGTGTGGGCAATATTCATTTGATTGTGCAGGAGGAGGGTAGTTCATGCATGATATTGTTGTTTGTGGTTACTATAATGATGTGAATGCTTTGGGAGGGTGGATCATGCACTGCATGGCCAAATTGGTAAGTGCTTTTCTTGGGAGTGCCATACTGTGGAATAGTTCTTTATACTATGGCCCAACTACAATAATCACTCTGCCTGTGCATATCTTACAATGATTTAGCATAGATCTCTAGTACCTTCCAGTTTTTACCATAGGTTCATGGGTAGTTACTAGGCATGCAGTCCAGGACACCAATGAGGACCTAGCTCAATTTCCTAATTGTCCAGAACATGGTCTAGTTAAGTGACTTGCAAAGTCACACAGTAGATACAGGGAGGGAATTCAACCCTGGACTACAGAAATCATCTCATTAACATCTCATAACCTTAATCATCTGTGCTACCTGCAACACTATCAGTACTATCTATTAGGTGGAAGGTGTACACTTTCAGCACCATTTTCCTCTTCCCCCTTTCAGCTGGCAGCATTGTTAAATTGGCAGTTTATTCTCTCCTGCATGTAGGATCCTGCTACAGTGCTTGGGTTAAGGATTTCATCATCCTGAATGTCTCTCTATGATACTCTTGCCTGCAGTCCTAAAGATCTATGTGTATGCATTAGTGCTGTGCTTTTGTGACTCATGTTGGAGTTCTGACTTTAAACATGCCACTGCTATGTACTGCTGCTGAGAAACACTGACTGTCTAATTCCACTTTAAGGTCAGGGAGTGTCTGTGTGTCCCTGTGTTCAGCATAATACTCTGCCCGCTGAAGTTTGAGCTGTTCGTACTGCTTGTGGTCTACTGGCAGTGCAGCTGCAGCATCCACTTTTTTGGGTTCAGCTAAGCATGCAGATCTCAGGGGCAGCTTTGCTGCAAATTGCCATCAAGTCATAATGCTGCATTCAGAAAAAAAACTCAGTATTGCAATCTTGTGAAGCATTTGATACATTTCATGTGATTGATATTTTATAAGAAAATGAATGGATTACGTGCAAGTCAAGCATCTGTATTGGCTTTACCAATAGCAGTAGCAGCTGTAGTAACAATTACAGCAGTAATAGTAATGGACTAGTAGAAGTTACAGCACTAATAGTAACTGATTAGTAGCAGTAGTAGTATGATGTCAGAGTAGCAGCAGAGAGAATCATCATACCAGTATTAGTAATAGTACCACCTGGAGTAATAGTACCATTACTAGAAGGTGGGATAGCAGCATTAGTAATAGTAAGGATGGTAGTCATAGCTGGGGGTCCTATAGTTGTCTAAGAATGTATGTGTCATAGATAAGTCAAAAGCACAGAACAGCACTTCTTGCAAGATGACACTATATGACTGTTGGGATGTGTATTATTTCCATGAAAGATGTCTCCATCGGACGGCTGTTCATCGATCACTACCCATCAAACAGCTGTTCAGCGAACTTTAAGATCATCGAACTTCTTTCCTAGGGAAAGAAACTACTTGGTCACCAGAACAACCATAATATGAACTACATAAATTTATATTCACAAAGGTGGGGGGGGCTTTGCCCCACACCCACCTACATATATATAGCAACTCTGAGATCACACTACAGTGGAGAAAAGGGCTGATTCATGATGCTGGCCACCTAGTTACTTTCCCCGGGAAAACTTCAATGTAGTGATCATTCGCTGAATGCAGTGTTCCATGTAGGTGTGTTGATGAATAGGGATTCGATAGAGATGTCTTTCAAGGAAATAATATAGACCTGACTGTTGATGTCTGTTTCAGCTCTCTAGTTGTTTTGTTTCCACTCTTGGTGACAATTTAGTCATATTACTATGGGCTGAAATTTGTCTTTTATGGAAACTGACTTGTAGTTTTTCCCCTGACATTAACATTTATACGTATATCACTGTCAGCTATTCTTCAGTCTGTAAAGGCTAATGGCTACATTGCATAATGACAGTACTGACAGTTTTAGTCCTCTCTGTGAGCTTGCAATTAATTTTACTTTGATCGTGCTGTGGCTCTGGTTTTCATAATCTCCCTTCTAATGCTTATTTAGCTATCAGCTTCAGTTGTCATTGCTCCAATGTTGTCAGTTTCAGCTGGATCCTTTGTTCTCATTGCTCACGGCGGTGTTCTTTCCACTCATTTTGTCCATTTGTTGAACTCACTCACAGTGTCGGTTTACAAATGTGTCTTTATTTTTCTGGATTAGTTTTTGCAGATGGCAATATAGAATATCATCTTTATGTGGAGTGTCTTTTGACTTCTTGGTTGTGTGTGATCTGCAGACAAACCTCCAGGTTTACTTGGTTGCCTAATTTAATTTGTAGTCCTAGTCCAAATTAAAGCTGAAGATATAAGTGCCCATTCTTAAAAACTACACCAGAAGTTTGCCATTACATTTAATCTGCTGTTGAAATTTGCTTTGTTGATTTTTGATGCCATTTAAGAAGAGCTTTTTAATGCACTTTACCATATACTTGCTTTGAAAATATTTTTTTCAGCTACTAGTCATGACTTCAGCTATCTACCAATTTATTATTTAATCATTTGGTTTATAATTATATTTCAGTCAATTCTATTTTTCACATCTTTAAACTAAAGGGCAGAAAGAAGTCAGCAAATGCCACAACAATGTGAGTCCCAAATGCAGTGGATTGTTTTTTTCTGAGTTAAGTGCTTTCATTTGAATCATATAAAGGACTTCATCAGTACTAATTCATTTAAAATAACAACCCTTTAAATCTAAAATGAAGCAAATGAATGCCAGGTGATAAAACATGACTAAATTACATGATAAACAAGTACAATTAAATGTACATAATACTTGCAAATTAGAAACTTAAAAAATATTAAAGTTTCACAGATTTAAGTTTTAAAACATGACAATAAAACTATTCTTCATTCAATCCATCCAACTCCATAACATTCAAACATGAGTGCTACAATAGTCTTTATGTTTGTGCTTATTCTCCCATGAACCCCCTCTAATATCCTTCTCTTTGTATAAAATAAAAAGTAAAAAATCTCTTAAAATGCATACAAGTATGCTTACTGGCCACATTATTGGGATTGTTTTTATGTACACCATAAGTGTATTCATAAATCTGACAATGTAATGGTATTTCTGTTTTATCAATATGTAAACAACTACAGGTAAGGCAATAAGAAAGATAAACAGCACCACTCATATGACAATCAAAAGCACCTGAGCAACCAATGACCCTAGGGTCACCCAACTACAACAGGATGCCATTTAATACACTTGTAAAATCTGCAATTTCCATATTTTTTCATTCTTCTCTCCTTTATAACTTTTTCTTACTATTCTTTTCCATAATTTATGTACATTATATTTTTCTGCAATCAAAAGTGAGTTAATAACCTAACCTTTGTTTTAAATCCATGTTAAAAGCTATTTGCTAGTTCTTCTTTATCAAGTTAATGTCTACTGAATAATTAAATACCATAGGTTCAAACAAGTCATTACTGAATAATTAAATACCACAGGTTCAAACAAGTCATTACCGAATAATTAAATACCACAGGTTCAAACAAGTCATTGCTGAATAATTAAATACCATAGGTTCAAACAAGTCATTACTGAATAATTAAATACCACAGGTTCAAACAAATCATTGCTGAATAACTAAATACCACAGGTTCAAACAAGTCATTGCTGAATAATTAAATACCACAGGTTCAAACAAGTCATTACTGAATAATTAAATACCACAGGTTCAAACAAGTCATTACTGAATAATTAAATACCACAGGTTCAAACAAGTCATTACTGAATAATTACATACCACAGGTTCAAACAAGTCATTACTGAATAATTAAATACCACAGGTTCAAACAAGTCATTACTGAATAATTAAACACCACAGGTTCAAACAAGTAATTAATGAATAATTAAATACCACAGGTTCAAACAAGACATTACTGAATAATTAAATACCACAGGTTCAAACAAGTCATTACCGAATAATTAAATACCACAGGTTCAAACAAGTCATTACCGAATAATTAAATACCACAGGTCCAAACAAGTCATTACTGAATAATTAAATACCACAGGTTCAAACAAGTCATTACTGAATAATTAAACACCACAGGTTCAAACAAGTCATTACTGAATAATTAAACACCACAGGTCCAAACAAGTCATTACTGAATAATTAAACACCACAGGTTCAAACAAATCATTACCGAATAATTAAATACCACAGGTTCAAACAAGTCATTACTGAATAATTAAACATCACAGGTTCAAACAAGTCATTACTGAATAATTAAACACCACAGGTTCAAACAAGTCATTACTGAATAATTAAACACCACAGGTTCAAACAAGTCATTACTGAATAATTAAACACCACAGGTTCAAACAAGTCATTACTGAATAATGAAACATCACAGGTTCAAACAAGTCATTACTGAATAATTAAACACCACAGGTTCAAACAAGTCATTACTGAATAATTAAACACCACAGGTTCAAACAAGTAATTATTTTCCTTTTTGACCGGATGTAAGCCTTGTGAAGGGCCAAAGAGTAGTAGATGACAGAATGCAAAAAAAAGCTAAAAAGTAAAGTGTACAAAACACTAGTGTGATCATTACTTCTGTATGGTGCAGAAACCTGAGCAAGAAAGTCACTGATGTTGATGAAGTCAGTGGTGATGGAGATGATGAAGTGCCTGAGATGAGTGGTAGGATGCCCACTGTGGGACAGATAAAGACATGATGACATCAGAGTAGAAGCCAGAGTAGCTCCAATTACAAAGAACGTCAACAAGAATAGCTTACGATGGTTGGCACGTGTGTAGGAAAGAAGGCAATTTGGTGAAGAACATTTGGGAGGGACAGGAAGAAGTTAAGAAGAAACAAGCACATCCACCAAAAAGTTAGATGGATTGCATGAGATCTGGGAAGTTAGACATGACTATTGAAAAAGGTGGGAGAGTGGCACTGCACTGAGGGAGGTTGTGAGTAGCATTGCTAATAGCTGGGATAGCAGCAGTAGTAATAGTAAGGGTGGTAGTCATAGTTGGTGGTACTATAGTCGTCTAAGAATGTAAGAGTCATAGATAAGTCAAAAGCACAGCTGTTCTTGTAAGATGACAGTATATGACTGCTGGGATCTATAGGAAAAGACAGCGTGCAGAAAATGGGGAAAAAAGGGGGTGATGATGATGTTGCTGCTGCTGCTGATAATGATTAAAATGACCAGGGCATTCATTCTGGATAGTTGTTTGACTGGGCAGTCTGGTTTCTCTGACTAACTGCAAAGCCTTTTCTGTCTCAGTCTAATACTTATTTTTTTTGCATGTAAAGTTAATCTGATTAGAGGTGGCATGGTCTAAGGGTGCATGGTGACCCTTCACAGAGTATGAGTACTTTGAGGTCCTGGACTTGGTTCCAGAAATGCGATTTAGGCTACATGCAGAATGCTCTCAAGAGCCTTAAGGTTGTTTTATTAAGCCTACATGCCTTGGGTCCAATAATTCTCCAAACTGTGTGTTCATTTCTGAGTACAAGTATTTTGTTAATAATGCTTAAAGAGGCTTTAACCAACTCATTTCTCAAGAAGCCACTCTTGATACAGGCTGTAATATTTCTGCCTCATCTCTAACTTAAAAGCAAGTTTATTGAAAAAGTGATCTTTCCAGTGTGAAACTATACCCTCCTTGCTCCTTACTAGTTTGCACTCAGGACCTGACACAGTACTAACTATACTACACGAGGGTGGTTAATGATCTCCTGTGGAAAATTAAAATAATGCTGTTATTCAGCATTGGTCCTTCTTAATCTCATAATTGCATTTCACACTGTGGCCATGGGATTCTGAAAAAAAAACAGCAGGGAACTTGGTGTGGTCTTTCTGATGCAATCTTCAAAAAGCTTGTCGTTTACTATTTGGGATCACACAGATGGTACATTTGGATAGTAATTTCTCCTCTTGTTTGCCCCTGTGATGTAAAGGTGCAGGGCTTCATTGGTGTGCCATTGTGAAGCCATTGTTGTTCATTGTTTGCACTAGGTGAGACCTTCTGAAGGAGCATTGCACAAAACCAGCTGTATATGAAGGCACTTGGCTATGTCCCACCACACATTATACTCAACTACATCAGTCCTTCTATCTGGACCACATGCTGGTTATTGGTTCCTGCAATGGTAGTTTGGATACCATCATAATATCGATAAGAGTAAAAACTGAACGAATGACTCTTCATGCTGCCCTTTTTTCGTCCATATCCTACCAGCATTTGGATGCAACATACCTGGTTAAAAGGTTATGAAATGATGTGGTCAGTTTGTTCTGGCAGTCAAACTCCTTAAAACTGCTTCTGTGAAGTGGAGCTATGGCCAGCACTTGGAAAGAAATATAGTCTGTAACCAAACTCTCAGATGAGAATGCTGCAAGAAAGCTTCTTATCACAGCCTTTTGGCAGGTTATTTTCCCTACTGAATAACACTACGGTGATGTATCTGACAGATGCAAGTAGCTGACTGCACAGTGATTTAGAAACTAAATGTGTATGAAATGCACTTTGAATTACTCATACATTTACCTATATGTGACTTCTTCTTTGTGGTTTATTGCAGCAAGTTCTGAAGCTGGTTTTATATCCCAGTTTGAAAAGGATTTAGTGTTTCTTTGCAGTCTGGGTTCTGTTACACAGATATTTAGTGTATCATCCACAATAAATAATGCCCTTTCATGCCCAATACAACGTGAACAGATTGTCTACCAAGTTGTGGCTCTGCTGCAGTCTGTAGATGCTTCATTATTATGTTAGGTGTGCAGTATGTAATGTCCACCCTATCAAGAGTGAAGAAACCAGTCTTTAGATACAAAGTCCATGTTAATTTATGGGGGAAAAGTGCTGGAGCTCCTGTCTACTGTACATAATACAGAATCTGGAGTGTGTGTGTAGGGGGGTGTTCCTGCTGATCAGTTGTGATTTAAGGGTGAGATAGCTGTTGGTAAGCCTGCAAAGTATCATCTGATGAACATCAAATTATACTTGTCTATATTGTTACAGATATGCATATTCTAGACTCTTCAATACTGGATTACTACATCTCCCTTTATCTGGCTTATTTTTTCAGAACTCAAGTGCCTTCATCAGATATAGAACCCTGCAGCACGTTTGGAAGGTTATTCTTCCAGGGTTGAACATATTATTATTGTGTTGTCGAGTCTGCATTTGCTTCCAGTGGCCTCAAGGATTGTATACACAGTAATTTATTGTACATGATGTAGACCTGACCTACCTGAAATGTAGATGGTGCTTTTTCAACCATCTCACTCAGTCTGCTAAACTGCTATAGGAACACTAGTGATTCCAAGGATGCACTTACAGTGTAATAGCTGTTTTATTTTTAATTCTAAGTACCTTAACCTTCGAAACTCAATACCACGTCATATCAGGGACAATGTCACATGTGAGCACTTTAAGAGGTCCCTCAACTGATACATTTTTTTATTCTGCATGCAGAAGCTGTTTTTAGTTTGATTATTTATTAGGTTATTATTTATTAAACTGATATATGAGTTACATGATTTTATGTTTAGTTGCATTTATTGTGGTTGCATATTTTTCTATGTTTGTGTAACATACTTAGGTTTAAACACACAAATAAAAGATGAGCTGAGTGAAGTACAAGGATTTATATTAATTCATCAGTGTAGAGTTACATTGAGAGACGATAACATCAAACAGGAATCATCGCACTCAAAAGGTTCCCCCAAACTCATCGAATACACATACAAAAATAAAAAAAATAACAAAAGCAGCACTTTTATATGGGGCAAGTTCCCATGCATCCCCAGTCCTCTGCAACTTTAAAAATACGACCTCCAGAATTACACAATAGAGGAAGAGACAAATTCTCTTACTCCACCATATGTTAATCTCAGAAATAGCAGCCACCCTACCAAACCCTAACAGTGTAAGTAAAGAGAACACAACCATGAACTTATGCTGCTGCAGTTCCTATACAGCAATCAAAGAATTAATCTTTGATTAGAAAGTTGGAAAAAGCTGTCATAAAGAAAACAATGACACCCCTTAACAGTCAAAGTAAGTATGATCTCGCCACATGAGATTGAAGAAAAAGTGATCAAATAGGCAACGTATCAAACGCTACCACAACATACTCCTACACACGCTACTGTCAGAAACACATAAAAACACAATCCCAAACATATACACACTACCACAAAGCAACACAATATCTAACACAAATCAACAAACAGATCAAAACATGAAAAAGGGTATTCTCTGCAGAGAGGAAAGCCCCTTTTCACCCCAACCCCCCCCCCCAATTTTATAAATACCAACTCTGCAATCACACAACAGTGGGGGAAAGGTATATTTCCATTCACAACCAGTCACAACAGTACCACCATTTTTCACAAAACTACATCGTTTTCCAGGTGAGAAAAAATGTAACTACTGATGCCTTCAATAAAATGGGCAAACCTTAATAGGATTTGACAAACTGATAAGTCAACCAATTCAATAGCACCCTTATATGGGTATTTCTATCTACCTACCTAGCTAGCTATGTCAGAATGATATGTATAATGTATCCAACAAGACTAACAGAACTTCAGAGTTATAACTTTGAAAGGTTTAATATTTGATTGTCTAGTTAAAACAAAGCTAATTACCCTGCTTCTGTTTCACTACTGACCTTGATGGACACATGAATCAGCTCAGCAACATATGAATCTTAGCCATCACACTTGTAAGTATGTACATTTTCCATCTGAGGAGTTATATATTCCTCTTTGAAACTGAAATAAGCACAGACTGAGTATTGTGCTGAGATTCTGGTATTCAGGTTTTCGTCTAAATTGTTAAAACAAACTATGACAGTGAATTATACATGCATAGTTACCACAGTTAGATCCTACTCATCTGATGTACTGTCTGTATTCAGTCTGCATTCAGATTTAAAGGTAATTTGTTCAGCAAAAATAGTCACAACTAAAATTCTTAGAATTTGCTTACTAATAACATTAATAATCCTTGTGTCATGATCACATAATAACCTAGATTTGAACACCCTCCTCACAAAAAAAAAGAAAAGCTGCAAGAAGTTAAGAACAAGTCTAAACAGTACAAATAAATTAAATCATATACATGTCACATTAAAATACACTCCATTCAGTGGCAAGTTTGATGTTTCTCATTTACTTAATTCTCTGTAATCCATGCAAAACTTTAAGGCTATGCTAAAATTATTTTCTGACTTGGTCAGTGTTCTATCCCATTTAACAAAAAAGAAACAAATAAAATAAGTACAATGAAATGGTGATCCATGGATTGAACCGCAGTATAGACAGAACCTGTCTTTCAGGCAGTTCATCTTTCCAGTTTCGCCTGTTACATTATGCATTGGCTTCGATCCTTTAGCGCTTTACATGATTGCTTGTCTGTGGGCATGTCTGCTGCTCTCTGACTCAACACAACTACTGGCCCTTGACACAACTTTCCTCATCCTAGCATATATTCCTACACACACACACACACACACACACACACACACACACACACACACACACACACACACACACACACACACAAAACAATTCAAACACTGACACAAGTAAAGTATAATTTGCCTGTTTCTCACCTTGTTTGACATTTCAGTGGTATTCAACTTCCTCATTATGCTCTGGTGGGGTTAGTCTGAAATCTCACAAAATTTTCTTTAACCATTTGTCTCCCTCACTCAAAAGCAAGATACCACCCGCAGATGTTTAAATGAGTACCAGTATTGCACTCACACCTTATTGGCAACTCAGTAGCACTGGAGATCATGCCCCCTAACAGGGGCAGCCAAAGCCCTGCTCATGCCACCCTAGCTGTGGTACAGTCACATTAAATGTATGATTTCTAGCCAGGAATGCCTACATATCATGATGCTTAGCCCTGTCATCTTTCCCTGTTAGTGGGACCAATAACCTACAGAGACTGCCACAACAGCACTATTGTGACAGTATGGACTAGAATGGTATGAAATGTGGTACTCTAGATAATAAAGGGAATGAATGTAAAAGAAATATTCTTAGGTCTTAAACTGCAGCTGATTTTCTGCAGCTAAAAAAGACTAATTGGAATATAATTATAGTGATAATACAACCAGATTCTAAAAGGAAGCAGTCATTATGAGAACTGCTTTCTAAACAAACTGAAGATCCTGTAGGAGAGACAAGAGCATTTTAATCCCATCTTCTTGGTTCAGAGAGTCAAACTTATGAAAATAATGTTTATTCAAAAGAAAAAAATGTGTAGATACAACTACATTAGGTTATTTAGGAGTAGTACTAAAACATTAAAAATAGTAATAACTTGCTTATTGTGCTACAAGGAGATTTCCAGTGTGTACATTTCAAGATAAGGTGTGGAATATTTATGACTGTGTAGTTTATATTTATAGTGGCATTGACACTTTCTAATATAAGTGCATTTTGCTTTTTCCTAGTTACATTGGACCTAACCCCTACAGAGCAGTTAGAGTTAGAAGGTATCAAAATGCATAAGAAAGAGCTACTAGATGATATCCAGGTAATACATATAAAGTATGTCTTTATTTTTGGGAAAAGATTCCATACTGTAAAACAGTTTTATATCATACTGATCACTTTATCTTAATGTCTTCATGTCCCTTTTGTTTCTAACAGAGGCTAAAAAAAGAAATAGCTGATGTTATAGCTGAAATTGAAGACTTTGAGCACACTGAGGAAAGGTAAGTATTCTGAATGGAAACTGAGCAGTACTATAAAAGATGTAACACCAGTTAAAAAAAGACAAATTCTCTTGTAAAACTGATTCAAACAATACGTAAAATTGAGATACCAAACAATTTATATATCAGGAACTGTTATCAGAACTGCACACTTACCTGACCCACTCCCTAACCCTAACTCACCTAACCCACCCCTAACCCACACACAATTGCACACTTACCTGAACCCGAACCATAACACTCCAACATATCGAACGCTGAAAACAGAGAAGCCACAGCAACGGCCCACCAAATTCTTTCACTGGGAAAGAATTTGATGTCCTGCACCGTCGCTGTTTTCAGCGTTCGACATTACGGGTTCGATATTATAACATTTGATCTTTGTAAGATTCGATGTTATAATATAGACCCATCCTGTGTTGGCTGTATGGACCTTACAGTTAGTCATTTAAAATCACATAGGATAACAGCATTCCTGCTTACGAGGGAGTTCATCTAGAATATTTAGGAATGTTGTGTGATTTTCTGGGGACATGTAGGGGGTTCTATGTCTTGCAATTCTTATAGTTAATCTTATTTAGTATGAGTTGAATCTCCATAAGCTCCACTGAAGGGTATCAAGGTATGTATCTCAAGGTATAGTGGTCCTTAATTAATATGGATATACTACCACAGTTTCCATCAGGTATGAATGAGTGCTTAGCACAAAAGCCAAGCAATGAGGGGGCACTCTCTGAGCACTTAAACTAGGTGGACATGCTCCAAATACAGGAGCACCTCAAGATCCTGCAGTTTGTTGTTTAGACTCCTAGCATTAAGTAAAGCCATGTTGAAATGGTCCAGTAGCAGATTTGTTTTGGAAGTTAGGTTGTAAGGTCCAACAGCTGGAGCATGCCTAAAAGAAGCACAATGGGGTCAGCAAAAGCTTTCACCAATAAGTGAAAGCCTTGCAATGAGAAGTGCAAATGATCCCTGGGGAAGGAAGTATGGTTGTCACGCATCTTATCCCATGCTCACATATTCTGCATACCTCTAGACTGACACCAGCGTTTAACAAGTTGTTAAAGCCAATCATCTTTTCTTTAAATCTCAACATCATTTTAGTGAGAGAAAGATTCCACTCAATACTAGGCTCTTTCCTACATTTGTGGCATGCTATCTCCATAACATGGCTTGCTTTATGTAAACTGGAGCCCGAGGAGAAAAGGTCCCATGTATATGCTCCCCCCCCCCCCACTGCCAACTCCATCCTGGCCATCTAGATTAGGTATTTTCTTCCTTTTCTTACAGTTTGGTGTACTCTTCAGTTTTTTACCTGCAATTATTCATTTATTCAGCATTTTCTGTATAGGCAAGACTGCACTCTGGTAACTGCAGAGGAAACTATTGCATTAAGCCAGGAGGTTGTAGACCCCTAAAGCTATGAAGTGTTCTAGATGATTTGAGGTGCATTTTACAGTTTTTTAAACAACTTTTTCATTCAATGATGGCCTAAATGAAGACCATGATTAAGGAAAGAAATCCAGCCTTACTCCCTAAATTAGCTTTTTTCCTGGATCCTAGATCCTAAATGACTGTACTGTATTGACTGCAGTAGAAATAGCTGTATTAAGAAAGTGGTCCGGGGGTCACTGGATCCTCAGAGGCCATAAGGATTCTAGATGTACTGAGATGCATTTTAGATTTTTTTAAAAAAACTTTTCATCCAATGATGGCCTGATCAAAAAAAAGCAAACAGTATAATAAGTGTGGAAGAAATAACTGAATTAAGCTCTGGGTCTGGATTGTAAATGTTCTAAGGTGTATCTTACTACCTTTCTATCAATCTGTTGATCCAATGATGACCTAAGTAAAAATTATGAGTAAGGAAAGAAAATCAATAATATTTTTAAGAAATACATAAGTTGCATCTAAGTATAAATGCTTAGAACCAACAAAATAGCTTTTCACAATAAACTGAGAAGACAAATACTTGCAAGGATTCATAAATCATGTCAGAGAATAGTACCTGCCTCACTACCCCTCCCCCAAAACAGATAGTCAACTTCTTTATACTACCCTCTGGTGTTTATATTAGGATGAAAGTGAAGGCACAAATGGCCACAGTCATGTATTTCAAGTTGTTGCTGTCATACATATACACAGCATGCCTCTTCACCCCATCCCTAAAAGGCAGCCATTATCTGTGTACCTTTATGATGTCAGACTAGGGTGGGCTACTACTAATCCTCTGTCAAAATCCATACAGCCTTGGAGTATAGGGGCCACCAGTCTCCAGAAGCTCTGAAGGTCCGGATGTTCTAACATCCATTTTGTACCTTATTTTTTGAAAGATGACATGCTAACTCCACACAGACAGTGGCTAGAGTCAGGATTAAAGACACACCCTGGAGCTGTGAGACAAATGTCTTAGACAATGAGCCATAATGTAATTGGTCTAGGATGACTCTCTAAGCTTTGTTGTCACTAGCTGATATTACAGTGCTTACTTTACACTGGGCTTTGCAGGTACTTGACTGCTATGACTTGAATAATGATTTTGAGTTCCTCAGAATAAGATAATTTAGTAATAGTATGTACCGAGGCTGGCATAGGTAAATGATTCCCACAGAACGTGTTTGTGAGGGTGTGGCCTTGAATTTTGCTAGGTACTTATATCTCTCACCAGTAGACATGGCAAGGTAGGTAACCGATCATTATCTCTGAACATCAGGTAATTCTTACACTGTCTGAGTATACCAAGGGCTTTGAGGCTGATAACAGAAGACAGACGATGTGGCATATGTCTGTCCAAGGGTGTGAGGTGTGTCAGGGAAGAATAAGAGAATGTAATCCTGCATCAACTCATACATTAATGTATCAGTTCAAAATAATTAGTAGATGCAGATTAATTAAGGTCTGAGCACTAAGTTAACAGTTTGCAGTGAATATTCTAGTCTTGCCAAGCTTTAAGATCAGTTTTGTGTATGTGAAGAGAATGTAATAGTATTTCAGCTAAGAAATTAATCTGAGCATAACAGTAAATGTAGATAAGAAATTAGGTTCGAGTACCTAAATCAGGTAGACAGTAAATACTTTGGTTTAATCTGACTTTGAGTCTAATCTCACTGTGAGATTGGCTTTAGATATACAACAATGTGCTGCTACTTAATTTTGAAATTTATACAGCTTTAACGAGAAGATGGAGTTAACTAAGTTTTCTAAGAGCAAATTTGAAACTGAAAGTGCCTGCACCTGTTGAATATGGCATTGCCCTCAGTGGGCACAGCACCACCCACCCACTATTAAAATGGAGAAGTAAAAGAACCAATAAGAAAACAGTAAGCACTCCAGCCAGTAATGTCCTCCCCTGAGAAACAGCAAATGGTTATTCCCTGGTATTACTACTTTCAGCAAATTTACATCCTAACCAGAAAAACAACTAAAACTGTAATTTAATGTAAGATTGAATTAAAAGTGGAAAAATTAGTGAAAAGTCACAGGAAATGCTCTTTGTTTAGAAAAATGTGGATACTATCTAATGAAATAACACTCAATGTAACAAAACAGAGGATTTATTAATCACACAAAGAGACAGGCTACTGTAAAATGTACAGAATAATTGATTTTTTACCAAAACTGTAATTTAATGTAAAAAAGTGATAAAACGTATAAAATCACACAGAGAATACTTTAATTAACTAGGGGAAGATGCAATCTGAACAGCCACGTGACTGTTTGAGATACCAAGCTAGCAAGTTAATCAAAGCAAACTTTAAAAAAATTATTAAATGTGGTAAAATAATTAATAAAATAGGCATGCTCGTTCACAAAGACATAAGGAACATGTTAGAGAATGCAGTCCGTATTTGTGATATACTGACAAGGATGATAACCTAATATACCTACGAACTAAGATACTTTACTATGTCAGTTTAACATCAGTGATTTAGATGATTTAGATGCAGAATGAAATTCCGTTTTCTTTATGTGTAACATCATAGCTAAATGTTAAAATACATTTTAAGATGCAATGTTCACAAAAACACTTCAATTGTATCTTAGCTGTTGAAATAAAATGGTCCATTTGTCATTGCATGGGTTTTTGATGGTGAGATAAGGACCAGATGTCCAGCATAGTTTTATGCTAATGCCTGTTGGATGACTTATTAGTTACCCAGCAGCTATATAATCTTAACCTTCAGTAAAACTGTTTTCTTCCCATTTCATACATTCCCAAATGTCCACACTGTTTTGAATATGTTGCCCATCCAGAAAGGCATATCAACATATTCATAATCTACTACGTGAAATATATTGCATTACACCTTGCCCTTTGTAATGCCCTCTGCCAACACATTATCACATGTAATTACATGTCAGTTTTTTTCTTTTTCTGAAAAGATGCTACCTTTGCATTTGTATTGTCTCACTTGATGTACTGGAATTTCAGTACACCTCCCATCATGCCTCATACTTCTTGGATGTGACAGTCTGTTAGCCTTCCTTTGTGTGGTTGCATGTATATTTACTATGTATTGCTCTACAGACTGGACACATACACACACAGAAAGAAATATTTAATGTGCTTAACTTTTTTTACTATATATTTTAAATGTTATTTGTTCTTTTTATTTATTTTCCATTTATGACTCTGTAGGCTTCTTGAACCAGGTGAGAGAGAGAGAGAGAGAGAGAGATACATAGATAGATAGATAGATAGACTGATAGATAGATAGATAGATAGATAGATAGATAGATAGATAGATAGATAGATAGACAGATTGATAGAATTGTATTTCTGTTCATTTAAGAAAGTACTTTTAGCAATTCATAACACAGAACAAACAAGCACTTAGGAGGTCCTACAATTGGATTTCACAATTCATAAGACTGGGTAGCCTCCACCCTGTTATACTGAATCTTAACTTGACTTTCCTTATCAAACCTTGTGGTCATTCTAGATGACTTAATTATCATACAGTCTGATCCATGCAGTCTCAAATTCTGAGTGACTCCAGGATTAGAGTTAAATTCACATCTTAAAGTTTGCATGTGGACTGATGAGATATTTGAAACATAATATACTAGAATGGATACTCACAAAGCATCCAATTTGCTTTGGAGGTCAGTGAATTACACCTTATGCTCAGAGTGGCACAGCCTTTGGGAGATGCATCTGTAGTGCATGTCACAAAGACTTCTACAGTCTATGTGAGAAGTTTTCAAGAGATGAAGTACTGAGTACTATAAACAAATAAGAAAACTTTCAGACCATGATCATTGCAGCACCCCATCCTGAACAAATGAACAGCTGGCATTTAAGAGGGAGGAAGCATTCACAAATATTTATTTATCTATTTTATTTGACATTTGTTAACTGGGAATGTCTGGCTGAGCAAGAGCCCATTTTCAGGGGGGAAAGCCCCGTACAGAAAAATTACATACAGGGTTACAAAACAGTTGCAAACGAGTAACAGTGAATACAGAAGAATTATTAAATACATAGCCTACATCTTAGAAGTTAGATTACATACAAAATACAAGTCAGCAGAGATGTGAAGTTTAATATAAGGTGAATCTAAGTAAGTAGGGATGAAGAGATTCAAAATTCCACTCTCTCAGGCCTCTATGGTTTTAAAACACTACTCATAAATATTAATGAGAAATCAAGTAATGCATTCTGACAGAGAATTCATGAACAAACAACCCAGGACATTTATTAACTGTGTACCATAATTAGCACAATTACCAAATGCCTCCAACCTTCAAACTTTCCTTAAAAGCTCTATTCTCAAAGATTATCTGGTTTTTGTCCTTCCAGGCATTGATGTGCTTAAATTCCTACTGACTGCCACAAGCAAAGTTCTCACTCTGCAGGAAGCCACTGAGGTTCTTCTGTTTAATGGAACCTTCCATGGTCAAGCCACTGCATTAATAATGAATCAAAGACAGCTCTAATATGTCAAGTATATGACCCTTCCATGGTGAAGCCACTGCAATAATAATAGATCAAAGAGTAACCAGCTGTAATATGCCAGATATATGACAAGTGAGTTTGTGACAAATTATTCTCTATGTACAACAGTCATCACATTCCCCACCAAACCTTCTTCACCTGGCCTTCACTGTTTGCTATTAAATCCAGGTTTTGATTATTTCAAGTGATGTTCACTTTTAATCCACTGCATGAAAAAACATGCATGTGTTGATATGGCCTCTTGAAATGGTATAACAGAGTTCACTAACATCCTCTAACTGATGCCTGATACACATACCTTGCACAATACAGCTATGTTACATGTGGACTTCACTTCCACCAGCTATAACATACTGTAGTACTGATGCTAGAAGTAAAGTACCTCTCAAAATGTCACCTGCTTTCACTACACTACACTTTGGTACTTTTGCATAGAGAAAAACAGATCTTGTACTCACTTTCCTCACTTGTCTACAGGAAAATAGTTCTCTATTCAGGCATGTCCAAGGGTCAGCTCCCAGTGTTCTCTCCTGTCTATCTGATGAATCTGGGCATCTTGGGGCAATGTAGAAATTGCCTCATGTACACAGACAACCCTCTCCTCCTACCACCCAACACTACAACCTGTGAGAGATGCACTTATCTAGCCAAACTGGAGGTAAAGCTCTCTCCAATCAAGACTGAACTTGACAGTCAAGAGGAGAAGGTAAACACTTGCACCACACCACACTCATCATATAGTCTCACTAAATGTACACCACCAAAATTCACACATAGAAACACAAAAACATTCACGGAGGATCTCAATAATAATCTGCTCAAGCAACAGAGACCTCCAAAGCAGAAATGCAAGCAACCTCCACCCCCCAACACAACCCAAATGACACATAGCCCACAGACTCAGTGTGCCACTCAACCACAGCCCATAAGGCAAAACAACGTACCCAACACACTAGTCATAGGTGACTCTATAGTCAGGCACACTGATGTCCCACTCACCAGGCTAAACAAGGAGAAGGTTACTGTCAGCTGCTTGGTGGGTGCCAGGATCCGCCATATAACCCACGCACTCAGGTCACTCTACAACAAGTACAAATATGACTCTGTCATTGTCCATGTTGGTGTGAATGACCTGAGATGTACCTCCCTGGACTACATGAAAAGAGACATGGAAGAGCTCTCTGATCTTGTAGCCCAGGCAGGTATGACCCTAGCCCTGAGTAGCATTCTGCCATCACCCAGAATGATGCCGCAGTACAAGGACAAAATGATTGACTTCAACAATAGTCTAAGCTTCTGGTGCCATTCTAAACAGATCCAGTATATGTCTGCCTGGGGTGACATGGTCGACAGACCACAATGCTTTGCCAGAGATGTCCTGCACCTATCACCCCTGGGATTCCGGATACTGGCTAAGGATCTTGCTGCCCCTATAGTGCCTTTTGTAGGCAAGGTTCAAATGACAAATTTACCACAGTAACAGGAACAGGCAAGCAAAAACTGAGGGTGATGCTATTCAATGCTAGAAGTCTAAATCTCAAAATGCACTCACTCGAGGCACTACTTAAAATGGAGAACATCGATATCTGTGCAGTGATGGAGACCTGGTTCAAGGCTCCAGAGAGCACCACTGTACTACCAGGCTATAACTCATACCACACTTTTCGGCCATGTAACCTGGACTGGAACACCAAAGGTGGAGGTGTGTCCATATTCATTAAGGATATCCACACCTCCAGGCTAGTTGCTCAGCATAATGCAGCAGAGGTTATCCAAGTGCAACTATGGGCAAAACTGCAATCCAAATTGTAGCTTGCTACAGATCACCCACCATGCCCCAGGATTCCCACTCCTCTTTTCTTGATGTATTGGAAAATATTAGGGTTCAACCAAACACCCTAATAATGGGCGATTTCAACTACCCCACCATTAACTGGGAAAACTACTCATGTACCAATTCCTTCGCTCAATGCTTTCTGGAATTCATAAACTCCAGTGCCCTGGAACAACTTATCCACACCCCCACCAGGGGCAACAATATCCTAGATCTAGTCATTACCAACATGAGTGACCAGTGTTCCACACCTGAAGTCAATGCCTCATTGGTCCGATCCGACCATAAGCTAATTACCCTAGATATCTACATCCTACCCCCACCCCCCATTAAGGAAACCATGGTAAAACATTTCTCCAAAGCCAACTTCATGCTTCTTAAGACAGAAGTGGTGAACTTCATGACACCCATGCAGATGGACAATACAGTTACGACTACTGAATCCTACACAATTGCACATTATAAGCACTTACATGAGTGCATGGATCATGCTATCCCAAACAGAACCAAGACGCTGTCCTCCAAAAAAAGGAAACCAACCTGTTGGTGCCATAAACAAACTGTACAACAGAAGGAAGAAACTGTTGCAAAAGAGAGTAAAATCCCATGAGTGGAGGAGCTCCCTGGTCAGCCTCAGTAAGAAGCTGCGATCCCTGATAAAATCCTCCAAAGCTAGTTATAAAAACAAAATCGCCACTGATTCTAAAGACAACCACAAAGCATTTTATAGCTATGTCAAGAATCTCAATGGCAACACTCAGATCTGCTCTGAGTTACAGCACAATGGCACTAAATATACAGACCCAACTGATATTGCCAACATCCTGACTGATAGGTTCAGTACTAACTTTACCCCCCTCTCACCCCCTAAAGAGCCCATCTCTATACTGGAAGAATGCAAAGTTCCTGTAATCATGGCTGCACAGGTAAAAACCACACTCTCCAAAGCCAAGAACACAGCATCCATGGGACCAGACAACATCCCAGGCAGCATTCTACATGAACTACAGAACGAACTGGCACCCCACCTAAGTACCATGTTCAATCATAGCCTCACATCAGGCTTTTTGCCTGCTGAATGGTGCACAGTGACGGTTATCCCACTCCAAAAGGGGGGAGTCACCACGGACCCTGGGAACTACCGCCCCATTTGCCTGACGAGCCTGGTCTGCAAGGCCATGGAATGTATCATCATGGAACTTATAAATAAAGACATTGGTAATCTCCAAACTCTGGACCCCACCCAGTTCGGGTTTGTAAAAGGCAGATCATGTCTTCTAAACTTGATAGACTTCTTTGAAGCAGTCACCAAAGCCATAGACAAGGGTAAGGTGGTGCACACAGCCTATCTAGATCTTGCCAAGGCTTTTGATACCATCGTCCACTCTGGAATTATAGATAAACTCACTAAACTAGGTATAAATCTCTATGTCACAAGATGGATTGCCAACTGACTCACTGACAGAACCCACAGTGTGAAAGTAGCAGACTCCAAATCCGACTTCAGACCAGTGACAAGTGGAGTACCACAGGGTACAGTCCTGGGTCCTCTCCTGTTTGGTATCTTCTTCTCTGAAATACAGGCTAACACAGAAGGTCTTTGGCTAATGAAGTTCGCAGATGACTGCAAACTAGGAGCCATAATCGAAACTCCTAACGATGTGGACATCCTACAAAAGGGCCTCACTGAGACAGATGCCTGGTGTCAAAGCCATGGCCTCAAGCTCAATGCCAAAAAGTGCATTGTCATCCCCTTTGGTAAAAACTCTGTACCCATGAACTACAACATAGGCGATAGTATGCTTAACACTGAAAGAGTGATAAGAGACCTTGGGACACAAGTGGACAGTAGTCTCTCCTTTGATAATCACATCGCCACAGTAGTCAGGAAATCCTTCTAAGTGGCACACCTCATCACAAAAGGTTTCTCATCCAGAAAAAAAGAGGTCATTGTTCCCCACTACTCATCACTCATTAGACCTATTATAGAGTACAACACCCCTTTTGGTATGCACCTCACAAGATATCTACAACAACTGGAAAGGCCGCAGAAATACCTCACAAAGAGGATTACCAGTCTCAAACAGATGCCCTACGCAGACCGTCTCAAAAAACTCCAGCTTTACTCCGTCGCATATCACCTACTCAGAGGTGATCTCTGCCTAACATACAAAGCTATGTCAAACCTAGAGCTGTTGGACATGCTCCACTTAAAGAAATCCCAATCCCTCTGAGCTACATGCTTTAGGGAACTAAACCCTGTCACCACAATAAACAGAACAAGCCCGAGGGATAGATTCCTGTCCCAGAGACTTCCCATACTCTGGAATAAACTACCTATCTATATCAAACAAACCTCCTCATTAGCACTCTCCAATAAAAATCTTGATGATTGGATGGGAAATAGGAAATTCACCCTGGGGAACACCTCTGTGGCTCTGCTCGACAGTGGCACAGGAAAATAATTTTCTTGGGTGGCAAAAGCCAGGGTACCTTTTTGGCAGGGCTTGTATAGGCCCCAGGGCCGATAGCCTAGTACCTACCTATGAACCTATGAACTCCATGTGTGACATCACCTAATAACTGTCTGCAAAACTACATGACTACCGACCTCTCCTACTTCATAAACACATATATAATTCATGTGAAAAAAGTCCATATTTTACTGTCTGATAAAGTTATTTAATGCAATTCTCCATTCTATTTTCAATACTCATATTTTCTTAGGAAATTCATTCTAAGGTATTGTCTGTTTCACAGAGGGAAGTGATTACCTTGTAAACTGTTTTTTTCCCCAAAGAACTGATGTGCAGTACTATTATTTGTTAATATTTAATAACTAAAGAAAATTAAACGAATGTGTACTTGTTCTTGGACAAATGTTTTTTATTTATCCACCACTAAATGTTTTTATGGTTTGTTTTTTTTTTTTTTTTTTAGCACAAGGACACTTTTCTCCCAAAGCCTTCTATGTATTATACCTAGTATACACAACACAGTTAACAATTGCATCTGTACTTATGGAATCCTTATAGTTCATAAATAGCATATATGAAAGACAATATATCCAACATTATTTTTTTCAGATTGTATACTGTCAAGGTTTAACGAACAAAATGCAAAATCTTGCAACTAATTTTGTTACATGTAAATTGCCCTGGACTAAATTCATCCTTTAAAGTAATGTAGTTCTCTTGCAGTTTAATTATTTTGTAAACTGTTTGGTATTACATCATTTACCTTAGGTAAAGGAACACAAAGTCAGTCAATAAGTTTGACTTGAACAGGGTGTCGTAACACTTTAAAGATAGGCATCCCCCCATCTTAACATCAAGCACATTAATGCAACAATTGAAGTAAAATTAGAAATGAAGCCTTTACAAAGCAATCAAATTTGTACTTTATTCTTACAGTACAGTATCATGATCCCCCACCGAAACTGAAGCCACATTTTTTGTGACTTCCTGTCCTCCTCACAGCTGCTCATTTCAGTCCTAAATATAATTTTAGCAATTTGAAGAGGAACCACTACATGCTGATAGAAGGAGAAGTGCGTTTTCTGTAAGTCTAATTCACATCAAAGCATAGTATTAACATTACTGCAGTTGTTTTAATGTTGTTATAAAGAAAGCACGCAGATTTCAGACCATGAAACGTCTTTCTGTGGCTGATTCTTTTGGTTACAGTGAACCTAGTGATTATGAGTCCTTAAGGTGAGTTTGGAACCTTCTAGAGTTGGGTCATTTCATTCTTCTGTAATGATTAGCAGGATATGCCATAATACTTATTCCATGCAGATAACACTGCCAATCAATAGTTTATTATTTTATCTATTTGGTAATGCATGGGAACAACATAGTTACGAAGCCATTCTAAAATAACATAATAACTAATTATTCATAAAAAATACACAAGTTTTAGTTTATTTTTTTTTACTTTTTCGTAATTGTAATTATAACAATTTTGCTATGTTTGAATGGAAATATGAAATGATTTTGCTTTTGTTGTTTCTAACAGCAAACAGGTTCAGAAAACAAAACAGGTAGCATGTGGGAAGAAAAAATTCAACATGGATCCCCAGAAGGTAAGTGTTGCCATGACCATTTCTGGTGTGATAGTAGTTGAATATATGGGACCTGATGAATGATTCTTTGTGACAATGTACTCTTATTTAGTGATATATTGGTCAGAGATATTATATGAAACTAAATAGATAAGCTTATTTTATACACTATCATGCTCAGCATAAATTCACTCCTGCATAACTTCCTCAAAATGAAATGTGAAAGAAAACCAGTTACCACTTTTTAGCATATGATTTAAACTGAAGTGGTGCTGACTCAGGATATTGTGAACATGCAATGATTGTACTTAATTATGGTCCCAGTGGGGCATTGCTGGTCAGCCTCTGTTTGAATCATAGAGTCAGTGATGATGTTTGAACATTCCATTCATTGTTAGCTAAAGGAACTTCATGGTTGCATGCAAGTAATTAACCAACTCTCATCCTGGTAATGCATGATGCCATAATTAAATGCTGATGTTAAAGATAACCATTAGATATGTATCTTTTGACTGCTTCTCAGCAAAGTAAATCCAATATAAGATAATTGTTGCAAAGTCTAATGATTTTAAAGATGCCATTTAGCACCACTCAGTGGATGTCTACTAAAAGGAAAAATACACCTACACTGATGATACGACTATATAATCAGTGTAACAAAACATTATATAGTAATCCTGAAATGCCTATACCCAGCATTAATTAAGCATGTTTAAGGCCATTTTGTAGTATATTGTACTAAAAATGCACAGTTTTCAAATTTTCAGCAGAGCTAAGCAAGCTGGCAAAATTCGAAGTTCAGCACTGCCACTTTGAAAAGCCTTGTCTTTTTCACAATAAGTAATACTTTGAACAATGGGTTGTAAAGAAAATATTTTAGGTGCCGTATCAGCCAAATCCAGTTATGCCAGAAAAATCCAAATCCAGCGACAGTACTTTAGCTATGCAGAAAAGCAATCCATGTTAATAGTTCTCTTTTAAGGCTTTATATTCACCCCACAGGTTGTTTGTACCTGTAGTTTATTTGAAACTATATGATGGTTGATAGCTGGCAAAACACTTCAATTTGATTTTATACATACACACATATATATAACATATTGTTCCCTGGTTTTGAATGCGTGTGAAATTATTTGTGTCATAAATGAAATTCAGATAGATAGGCTTGTTTGTTTCAAAGTATTTGAGTACATTCCTTAAACTTTAGTTTATCAGAAACTGCTTACTGAAAATCATTGTGGATAATGGAAACCTCTATAAGAGTTTCTCAATTTCCTTCTACTGAAGCATCCTCGGGGCTGATTCTTTTAAGTGGGGTGCAGACATAAAAACCTTGGCAGTAGGAGAGTCTGAGTATATTGTATTTGGCCATCTTGATTTGGACCATATCATTCTTTCTGTCTGATTTGCTGACAGCTGCATAACTTGATCAATTTAATCATTGCTTTAGTTTTGAGTTTCCTGTCCAGTTTTGTTAGACTTAAGCATAGCTAAGGATTGCTTATTCTATGACAGATTTTGAGTAGCTCCCATTCCTGACAATACTTTAGCCACCGTAATCAATGTACATGATGCATTAATTACAAGGAAGGTATTTAGTTTTACAATATAAGGACAGAATGAATTAATGTTACATTCCTACAAGTACAAGTACAAGGTTACTACTTAAGGATGGGTCTTTCCCACAATCTAAGGTGAGAAAAGTACAGTTTTGTACCTACTATAAATGCAGATGTTCGAGGATCTCCATTGCTGCAGTCCTGACATAAGGGTATTCCGCTGCCCACCATCGGCCCGAATGCCAAAGGGCTAGAACCGGCGTCGGTCATCGGCGCTCGAGACTGACATCAGTACATGCCAGTACAAATGCGCATGACCGACGCCATAACCTCAGTCTTTCTTGCCTCAGACATCAGAATGCAAAAAAAAAACACCACCCAAACCTCAACCTAAAAAGAAAAAGGGGAAGGAGGGAGGGAAAATTGGACTGCAGCAATGGAGATCCTCGAACATCTACATTTATGGTAGGTACAAAACTGTACTATGTTCTTCGTCTCCCATTGCTGCAGTCCTGACATAAGGGTAGAATCCCAGAGCAACGGAAAAAAGGGAGGCTGGTCAACTAAATAGCAGTAGGAGCTGCTGACATGCCCTGTAAGATTGCAGTGGCAAACCCAGCCCTAGACCTAGAATAAAGAGGTAAATGATAATGCTTTGTAAAGGTATGTACAGAACTCCAAGTAGCTGCTTCTAGAATGTCTTTAGTAGCTACCCCTCTCAAAAAGCAGTAGAAGTGGCGTAGCCCTAGTAGAATGAGGCCTGATCCCAACTGGAACATCCTCACCATGATGAGAGTAACAAAAAGCAATACAATGGCTAATCCACTTGGAAATAGTTTGTTTCGAGACAGCTTTCCCTCGTGAAGTCAAAGCAAAAGAAACAAATAATTGTTGAGAACTCCTGAACTGTTTGGTTCTGCTCAAATAATACCTCAACTGCCTATGTACATCCAAAGAATGCAAAACTTTTTCCCCGTTATTTTGGGGGTTAGCATAAAAAGTAGGCAAATGTATAGACTGGTTCAATGCCACATTAGAAATCACTTTAGGCAGAAAAGTAGGATTAGTACGTAAGGAAACCCTGTCATTGTGAAAAATCAGAAAAGGTTCCACTGCCATGAGGGCCTGTAATTCAGATACCCTTCTAGCAGAAGTAATAGCCAACAAAAAAGCAGTCTTCCAAGACAAGAACTGCAATTCAGCTGTAGCTGCAGGTTCAAAAGGAGGCAGAGTCAGCTTTTCCAAAACAAAATTAAGATCCCAGGTAGGAGTAGGTGCTCTCCGTGGGGTCTGATATTCTTTGCCCCTCTAAGAAACTGTTTAACCAATGGATGTGAAAATAAAGGAGGGTCACAATCATAGTGAGCAGAAATAGCTGCAGCATGCACTTTTACAGAAGAGAAGGACAAACCCTTGTCCAATAAAACAGTCAAATATTGCAATGTACAACTCAAATTAGGCAATTCGACATCAAAGCCTTTAGCTGAACTCCAAAGAAAAAATCTCTTCCATTTACCAGCATAAACTTTTCGAGTACTAGGACGCCTGGCTTCCAAAATAACATCCAAAACTTGTTGAGGGAGCTGAAGGTCCTCCTTCTCTAAAACAGAATGCGCCAGGCTGTCAGGCGCAGGGAGTGCACCCTGACATTGAGAAAATGATTGTTCTCCTGAGACAATAAATGAGGAATCTGTGGCAATGGCCAAGGTGGTACATGAATCAAGCTCCTCAACAGAGGGTACCAATGCTGACGAGGCCAATCCGGTGCTATAAGGATCATGCAAGGCTTGTCCCTCCTGACTTTCAACAGCACCTGTGGAAGAAGAGGCAAAGGAGGAAAAGCATACACGTGAAGGTTGCTCCAACTGAAGGATAGTGCATCTATTTTCCAGGCTTTGGATGAAATAGCCTTGTGCAAAACAGTGGCAGTTGGAAATTCAGAGGAGAAGCAAACAGATCTATGTCCGGAGTTCCCCAAGCCATTGTCAACTGAAGAAATACCTGAGGGTCCAATTTCCATTCGTGAGGATCCACAATCTGTCTGCTCAGAACATCTGCTAAAGAATTTTGTGCTCCTGGCAGAAACTGTGCTCGAAGAGTGATGTGCAGATTCAAAGCAGTTTCCCACAACAGCATTGCTTGTCTGCAAAGAGGGTAAGAATGAGTTCCCCCTTGCTTGTTGATGTACCACATGACCGTCGTGTTGTCTGTTCGAATCAACACCAGTCCTGGTTGAAGTAGGCTTTTGAATCCCTCCAAGGCAAATTGAACTGCCAGTATCTCTTTCATGTTGATATGCAAGTGAAGTAGCTCTGGGGCCCAAAGGTCTTGAATCCATTTTCCTCTGAAATGAGCTCCCCAGGCTGACTCCGAGGCATCTGTCATTAATATCTGACTTGCCTCTGGTTGGGTCACAGAGAGCCCCTTGTTTAGGTGACATTCCTGAGCCCACCACAGAAATTCTCTCTGAATGCAAGGTAGGATCCGAATGACAGTGTCCAAATCGTGGCAGTGTTGAGTCCAAACGTTCTTGAGATACCATTGTAGCTTCCTCATATGCAGTTTGGCATTGGGAAGTACTAGAATGCAAGATGCCATGAACCCCAAGGCTTGAAGGACTGTCCTTGCAGTCAGCCTGGACATTACTGATAGCTGTTGGAAGTATAGGTGAAGATTCCTTTGTTTGTCCGGGGTAAGAAATGCCATCTGAGCAGCTGTATTCAGTTTCACACCCAGAAAACACATCTCTTGTGAGGGTACTAGACTGGACTTTATTTCGTTCACAGAATACCCTAGGCATCTGAAAACTGTCATTACATACTGCAGATGTTGAAGAAGGTCGTGCTTGCCTTGAGCCAGAATCAAACAGTTGTCCAGATAAGGATAAATTTGAATTCCTGCTAGCCTGAGAAAAGCTATTACTGGAGCCAGGACTTTCGTGAACACCCTGGGCGCAGTAGACAAGCCAAAGGGCAATGCAGAGAACTGATAATGCAAATTCCCATTCCGAAACCTCAGGAATTTCCTGCAACTGGGCCTGATAGGAATGTGAAGATAGGCCTCTTTGAGATCCAGAGTCACCATCCAGTGATCTTTGCCCAGCATAGGTAACAGCTGTTGCAGTGTTAACATCTTGAATTTTGGAATTTCCAGAAAGGTATTTAGAATGGACAAGTCCAGAATTGGTCTCCAAGTATTTCCTTTCTTTGGCACTAAGAAAAGACGGAATAAAACCCCGTGCCTCTTTCTGCAGAAGGTACTTCCTGTATTGCTTCCAACTGAAGCAGAGAAGAAATTTGAGTCTGCGCTTCCAGTTTTTGCTGACGAGGCACATCCGCATACCTTTGAAAGGAGGGAATGTGTGAAAATAAAATTTGTAGCCTCGATTTATTATGTCCAATACCCATTTGTCTTGGGTAACCAAATGCCAATTCCTTTTGAAAAATCTCAGTTTTCCTCCCAGAGGGGCTGCCAGCAAGGCAGAGTCCAGCAGCTGAAGACACGGGTCATTGGGTCTGTTTCCGAAAGGACTGACCCCTGCCCTCCCCAGCAGAAGGGGTAGAAGAACTCAAAGACCTAGAAGTAACAGGGCCCTGAGAGGAAGCCCTACCCCTACCTTGCCTCGACCTGCCCCTAGACTGATAATCCGAAGAGGGGAAAGACCAACCCTTAGCAGGCCAATTCCTACTGAACTTAGGGGGCTGAACCTGTAAAAAAATCCTTAACTGTCTGCATAGACTTAGCTTTTTCCTCCATTTTTTCAAAACTGACTCTACTGGAGGACCAAAAGAACATCAGATTGTAGAGGAGCATCCATAATTCGAGCCTTAACATGCTCTGACAAGGTCTGATCTTTAAGCCAAGCATGCCTACGAATGACTGAACTAGTAGCAGCCACCCTGGAAGAAGCCTGTAAAGCATCAAAACCACACTGCAAAGAATGCTTACCAACTTGGTCTGAAGCATGCACTAAATCCTGAAGCTCCTTACATTCAATACCTTCAGCTAAAGCATCTACTTTACATTTCAATTGGCCCAGCAAATAATTTTGATACCGAAGCATATGAAACTGACAATTTAAAGCTCTCATAGCCAAAGTAGAAGAGGTATACAGTTTTTAACCCCACCTATCCAGGGCCCTAGCATCCTTGTCCAGAGGAACTGGATTCTTAACCACAGAAGCCCTAACCCCTTTGGGGCCTTGAGTAATAGTTTCTGGATCAGCCCTAGGACTCTTATATAAGTACTTGTGAGCTTTCGGAACCCTGTAGTATCTGTCTGGTTTAACCGGGGCAGGAGGCAGAGAATCTGGGTTAAGGGCAGCCTCAGAAAACACATCCTGAACAACATCCAGTACAGGGGGAATAGCCAAGGGCCTATGCTGAGGCAAAAACAAGAATTCTCTCAGTCTTTTACGGGAATCAGAATAATCCTGGCCCTCCCATTTGAAATGTTCCCTCATGGAATGCAAAGTCTCAGAGAAAGAAAAATCTTCTGGAGGGGACGCAGAGGGAGCAGAGTCCTCAGCCTCCGAATCAGAATAGGGAGGGAAATCCTGAAGTTCTTCTACAGAGGAATCTGACTCATTGGAAGACTGAACCAAACCCTCCAACTCTGGCTCTACCCTGGGCCTCTTCGCAGGGGGCATAGAACCCCTAATTAAAGTAATCAAATCTTCAGCCATCTTTAACATGTGCTTCCTAGGAGCTGGACCCTGGGGACACGCACCAACAGGGGCAGACTTAGACTTAGAATGGGCTTTGCTATGAGAAGGAGGAGGCCTAACTACCCTATGAGGGGAGGGAACCACTGACATCAGAGAAGCACCCTCAGCCTGGCCTAACACAGGAGAAGCCACTTCCTGCAGTAACAAAGGCTCCCCTTGAGACTCAGGTAAACTTTCAGAAGGAGCCGCTGAAGTAGCCAGTGGTACTACAGAACCGGCGTCCGGAGTGGCCGCCTCATCCTGTTTGGACCGCAAAGACTTTTCTTTGCGTTTCTTAGAAGAACCAGTCGTCGGAAAATCCGACGGCATGTTATAATTACAACGTTTACCAAACACTAGCCTAGCACAGTCTAACTGACGTTTAATAGTACGCTTGTTAAAAGTAGCACAAAAGCGACACCCAACAACGTCGTGCTCAGGCCCTAAACAAGGAATGCAGAGTGAATGGTAATCCCTATGAGGAATCTGTTTCCCACAAGAAATACAGTTATTAACTTTTTCTGACATCCGTCAATACTGAGGCAAGAAAAAGACAAAAATGTCCCCAAAGGGGTACTTAGCCCAACTTGGTCTCCAGTCTGAAACTCGAAAACCGACAATTCCAGAACGCCGAATGGCACTTGCAAATGCTGCTTCTGCTTAGGGACCATGCGGCAAGAAAGACTGAGGTTATGGCGTCGGTCATGCGCATTTGTACTGGCACGTACTGATGTCAGTCTCGAGCGCCGATGACCGACGCCGGTTCTAGCCCTTTGGTATTCGGGCCGATGGTGGGCAGCGGAATACCCTTATGTCAGGACTGCAGCAATGGGAGATGAAGAACATCAGTTGTTTAATTGTTTTCACTGAAACTTGGCTGAACTCCAATATAAATGATAGTACAGTATATGTGGAGGGGATGTCATTTCGTGCTGACAGAAATCAGTCTGTCTGTGGCAAATCTTGTGGAGGAGGTGTTTGTGTGTAGATCAACAACAGCTAGTGGACAAACTGTGAAATAATCACCTCTCACTGCTCAGAGAACAGTGAGTTCATGTCACTAAAATGCAGACCCTTCTACTTGTCTAAAGAATTCAATGGAGTGAGCATAACAGCTGTTTACATCCCCCTAGTGTTACTACTACTCTGGCATTCAATATTCTGTATCTGTCAATAAATGACCTCCAGTGAGACTGGATAATGGGGAGTCTACTGTAGATCTAACTGCTGCATGGCTGATGCAATAGCTATAGCACTTCATGAATCCTTGGCACATCTAGAGAACAATAGGTTCATAGGTCCATAGGTTGGTATAGGCTATCAGCCCTAGGGCCTATACAAGCCTAGCTATAACAATTCCCTGGATATTTCTTCCCACAATATTTACTTCCCTGGACCCCTGTCTGGCAGGGCGACTGGCATGACCCCAAGGGTGAATATCCTATCTCCCATCCAATCGTCAAGGTTCCTTTTAAAGAGGGCCAAAGAGGCGCTCTGCTTGACATATATGGGCAGTCTATTCCAGAGTATGGGGAGTCTCTGGGTCAGGAACCTATCCCTCCAGCATGTTTTGTTCATTGTGATGACAAGGTTTAGATCCCTGGAGTGTGTGGCTCTGAGGGATTGGGATTTCTTTAAGTGGAGCATGTCCAACAGCTCAGGCTTTGACATGGCCTTCTATGTTAAGCAGAGATCGCATCTGAATAGATGATATGCCACAGAGTATAGCTGGAGTTTTTTTTAGACGGTCAGCATATGCCATCTGCTTTAGGCCTGTGATTCTTTTAGTGAGGTATTTCTGCAGCCTTTCCAGCTGTTGCAGATGTCTTGTGAGGTACATACCAAACGGGGCGTTATACTCTATAATGGGTCTAATGAGGGATGAGTACAGTGGGACAATGACCTCCTTTTTTCTGGATGAAAATCCCTTAGTGATGAGGTGTGCTGCATATAAGGATTTCCTGACTGTTGTGGCGATGCGGTTATTGAAGGTGAGACCACTGTCCACCTGTGTCCCTAAGTCTCTCAACACATTTTCAATGTTTAGTGTACAGCCACCTATGTGGTAATTCATGGGTACATATTTTTTTCCAAATGGGATAACTATACATTTCTTGGCATTAAGCTTGAGCCCATGGCTCTGGCACCAAGCATCTGTTTCTGTAAGGCCCTTTTGTAGAATATCCACATCATTTTGGGATTCAGTAATGGCTCCCAGTTTTCAGTCATCTGTGAACTTTGTTAGCCAGAGTCCCTTAGTGTTGGCTTGTACTTCAGAGAAGTAGATGCCAAACAAGAGCGGTCCCAGGACTGAACCCTAAGGTACTCTAATTATCACTTGTCTGGAGCTGGATGTGGAGTTGGCTACTTTTACAGTCTGGGTTCTGTCAGTAAGCCAGTTGGCAACCCATCGAGTGACATAGGGATTTATGCCCAGCTTAGTAAGTTTATCTATGATTCCAGAGTGGTGTATGGTGTTGAAGGCCTTGGCGAGGTCCAGATAGGCTGTGTGGACCGCCTTACCCTTGTCCACAGCTCTGGAGACTGATTCGAAGAAGTCAATCTGGTTCAGGAGACAAGATTGGCCCTTCATGAACCCAAGCTTGGTGGGGTCCAGTGTTTGAAGGTTGCCAATGTCTTTGTTTATAAGTTCCATGATAATGCGTTCTAACAAGAACTGTTATGTCAGAATGCTGTTCATCAATTTTAGTTCCACCTTTAACACTGTCATCCCCCCAGAATCTGTTATCAAAGCTGATCCAGATGGGCATCAACATTCCCCTATGTAACTGAATACTGGACTTTCTCATCAACAGACCACAAAAAGAATGTGTGGGAAATAACAGTTCAGTCAGTATTACACTGAGCATGGGTGTCCCTCAAGGCTGTGTCCTGAGTCCTCTGCTGTTCAACTTGTTGACACACAACTGTATGGCCAAGCATGAATCCAACAAAATCATCAAGTTCGGAGATGATACCGGTGTCATAGGTCTTGTCAGAAATGGTGAGGAAACAACCTACAAGGATGAAGTGGGGCATCAGGCTGGTGTGACAGCAACAATCTGGCCTTAAATGTAAGCAAGACCAAAGAATTAATAGTGGACTTCTGGAGGATGCAGGAAATACATCAACCTCTGGAAATTAAGGGGGGTGGCAGTGTAAAGATTCAAAAACACCAAGTTCCTGGGGGTGCACATCTCAGAAGATCTATCCTGATCGACTCAGATTAGCCACACAATGAAGAAGGCACAACAACATCTGCACTTCCTACAGAAACTGAGGAAGGCAAACCTGTCTCAGTCCATCCTCAAGGCCTTCTACATAGGGACCATCGAGAGCATCCTCTCAAATGACATCATAGTTTGGTATGGTAACTGCAAAGCATCTGACCGCAAGGCTCTCCTGAGGGTAATGAGGACAGCAAAAAAAGTCATTGGTTCCCCGCTCTCATCCATGGATGATCTGCATGAGACTCAGTGTGTGGGAAGGGCTATGAAGATAATCAACGATCTTACTCACCCTGCCCATGGCATGTTCTTCTGCCTTTCCTCGGGCAGGCAGCATAGCAGCTTACACTGCAAAACATCTAGACTGAACAGGAGCTTCTTCCCTCTATCCATAAGGCTGCTGAACTTGAATGCCAGGCATGACAGTGAATATTAGATCAATATGCCACTTGCTGTGAATATCATCTATTGTAATCACTCTGTCAAATTGCTTCAGTAACTGGTACAGTTAGCCTGATTTCTTATGTATTACTTCCTGAAGGTGCAATAATCAGAACTGAGTCACCACTCAATATAAACATAAGAATATCCCATACTACAAGTGATGAAGTGCAACATTCTAAGCAATCACAATGTGAAGTCATAGTCTTGCATACCTACTAGTATAATATTGTCTAATGTCTTCCTGTCCAATTATGGTGATTTATCATGTTGTTAATATTTTAAATATTACTGTATGTGCATTAGTCTTATTGTCTTATTGTCATTCATACTATGCATTCATTGTTATGTCTTGCACAGGACCAAAGCAACGTAATTTCGTTCAACCTGCATTTACTCAACTTGTGTGTATCTGATCAACAATAAAGTTTACTTTGACTTTGACTTTGATGTGATTAAAAGATCACTAATGTAAACTGGAGCCTTTAACACTGGATAAACCCAAGAAAAGGATGATGTATTTAATACTGAGAACTTGCTAGGTAAATAAATGTAGGGAATGTAATATAAAATAAATAGCAATTTAGATACCTATCTTTTTCCCTAAAATATAGATAAAGACAACATCCTAACACCCTCCCATTCCAGGTCTTTCCTGAACTTATCTACACTCTGAGTAGTGCCATAAGAGTGAATGGGTGACTACCATATTTTTATGGCTGTCAATTTTTCCTTGCATCCTCACGGTTACAAAGAGTAATGTACAATGCCATCATTCCAGTTAAAACCCTTTCACTGGGTATGTCATTTAAACAGTGGTTACCAAATAATAGTGCTATGTTATTGAAATAAGAAAGATGCCATCACCACATTAGTATCTCCCTAGTAGCCCATGCATTGTATTATCACAGAAACCTCACACTATCTCTCTCATACATACACACATATCCATGCACACACATACACACACACTGCCAGAGGTTGCCCTGCATGCACCCACATCCACTAACCGATAAGCAGGTCCCTACACACTTGTTCACACTCACCAATTAACCTGCACACACACACCCCACACGCACATATTTTCAGACATCAATGTGCACACATACACACACGTCCAGATATTCCCATGCACACAACCAAATCAAATATTCCACAAACAAGTCTCTGCACACGTGCTCACATTCACCCATTGTACTGCACCCCAACAACAAACATACACACAAGCATACACACACACACACACACACACACACACACACACACACACACACACACACGCACAAAACCCGTACCTACCAAACCTCCCACTCTGACCACGGAGATAGACACACACTCAAAAATACACACACAAACACATTCAAGCCACCTCATTCATGTCTTTACAGACATATACACTGATGCCTATACATATACACACACCCTAACACCATCCCATCCCCATGTCTTTGCTGACCTTACCTACACTGTGAGTACTCCCATAAGAGTAAATGGGTGACTGCCATATATTTATGGCTGTCAATTTTTCCTTCTAGAATAAAATTTTACTTATTGGAGAGAGTCCCTCTGCTAAGCAAATTGAGAGCTGTGGACATTTTCAAGTCACATCACATGGCTATTTAGCATTAATCACTCCCCTGAAAAACCATAATAGCATATATCATAGCCTGTGTGACTGTTCCCCATGCTTAGACCCCATGAGGGGACACCCGAGCAATATAGCAGTCTCTGAATCAGAAAGTCTTAGCATGATGGAAAAAAACCTTCCAAGCTGCATCAAGCGTAGTCTTTCTGAATCCCAGCCACTGTATATCTACTTAGAAAAATACTACAGAATTATATTTGTTTTTTTTTCTGAAATCATTTTAACATAGTGGATCTTATTTCCCTATGGTTGTAAAGTGTAATGCAAAATGTAATCCATAAATAATGTGGGATACCAATACATACATAACAATTTTCTTATGTATTAGTTATTTTTTCTATTAAAACATTCCTAATTCCATGGTAGTAAAGTTTCTCCTGAAAAGGGCATTCAGTATACTTCTCAAAACATCCTCTACCATTACTTCCTAATACTAAATAACTGATGCCCTGTACATCAGTATTTGGCATTGACAAATGTATGTCTTTATTTAGTTTAGTTGGACTGCGTCCTTAGATATGTGTGTGGCATGTCCAGGTTTTACTGTGTAATTAGTTTTGTTGCAGCAAACCACTGTGATACAGGAATGCTTTTTTAATTTTTTTATTTGCAAGTTGTTTGTGTGACAATGGTGTTAGTAAAGTTACAAAATGAAGTGTGGTGAACTGAAGTCCCATACATAAAGTACAAGGAGCTTGTTCTTGCTTAAAAACGTTGGTGTTTTTTTTTTTTTTTTTTGTGAAAGTGTCTTTCAGTGTTATGTATTCTAAGACTGTAGTTTCAACAAGAATGGTGTCAATGAAATAATGTAAAAGCAGTCTGAGAAAGTATAAATGAATGAATGAACATTAGCAATGTACAAAACTAGCAAAAAAGCTCCTACTATAAATGACAGAAGTATAACTTTTAAGTAACTCCAGAACATCTGCCACGGAATAAAGGAAAAAAAAAACGTAATAGCATCAATTTCAAACACTGCCTTCCCAAACTAGAGAAAAAAAAAAACAAATATAATTCTGTACGTCCATCCCATAAAGACACTGCTGAACTGTAAGACCTGCATATAGCTATGATGATTGTTTTGTAGAGTGTAAATAACTGAAATGTCCTTAACTGCTTGTGTGGCTGTGACTTGTGTACCAATTCACATGCTTGCATAACTGAGATACTTGTTATATTTCTCTGTCCAGCCTTTCTGATACATACTGTATTACCTTCTGTTAGGTCAAAACATGCATTGCCAGCTAATTAGCCTTTTTTGTATTGCTGGTTACGACCACCTTCCTCCATTACTGTCTTGCACTCTGTCTTCACCAGCTCCTTTACTCTTCCACTCTCCTCTCGCACTTCATATCAACTTCCATTTCTCAACCCTATATTTCCCTGTAACCTCCTCTCTTCCCTTCCATCAGTCTATACTATACTCTTGAACCTCTAATTAGATAGCCCTTACTCTCTTCATCTATTCCCACTGCGCTCTTCCATTTATCTAATTTTTGCTTGTCTTTTCTTCTAGCAGCCCATATTCAGTGGCTACACCAGAAAAGACTAGCATCTTCTGCACCACTACCATCTTAATCCTGCACCTCCAGAGCCCATTCACAAGGAGCAGAGATAACTCCAGGAACTTGTCAACTATATGTGAATTTTTGCCTTTGTAACTTATCCTGTATTTGAGGCTGTACACTCACCACCGAGCCCAGTGTTGCAGTACCCCTTGAACTCTGCCCTGCTTTACTATTCCTGCTAGCTTACCACTCCTGGGAGCTTTAAACTGATTTACATAGCTTATTTTCCTCTGTCTCTCTCTCTCTCTCTCTCTCTCTCTACATAGTCACCCTACCAGTGACTATACACCTTTCCTTTGTACCAAAAAGCAAAGAGCCTGTTTTTTTCCACATTATAATAATTGCAGGTACTTATCACTCACCTGTAGCTTACAGATTGTTTTTTCTTGATCTCTGCACTTTCTGCTGTTGCTCCAGCCCGCTCTGTTTCCCCTTGCTACACTCTCACTCTGCTCAGGCTCACTACGCTCCCCTACCCTACCCCCATTCCCACCCACCCACTATTCAATTACCTTTATACCTAGCCATATCCCTCCTACCCAACACCTTCCTCCAATTACATTAATTTAATCATCTTACTCCTTCCCACCAACTCTTAATCCTACCAGCACACTCAATACTTGCATTCTTATCATACATTCTCTCCTTTCCACATGCAAATCTTCTAACCATTCTATCATCCCCATAGTTCCCCACCCAAAGTCTCCCTACCGCTACTTAAATACTCTATGTATCCTACCTAACTTGTTAATCGTTATAACTCTTAATTACCTCACTCAACAAACACTACCACTATCAAACAACACCTTAACATACACATATTTCACCTCTACAAATGTCTCCCATCTTCAGTACTATTCTCTTCATTCTCTCTCTGCAACTCTATCTCATTCTCTATCTTCATATCACCTAACCTATATACCTTACAACTACCATACATACACTATTACTCCTCAGCCACTGCTCAATAGGCCCCAACTTATATAGCATAAACATAACCCTACAAACCAAAGTAAAACTCCTCACCCATCAAAGTTCCTGTTACACTAACGTTGTACTAGCCACCAAATGAAAACAAAAAAGAAACTACTACATTCAAACCCTTCAACACACTGCAACCTAGCTCACTGTGGAGACATTCACCCAAACCCGGGCCCCTCCCCAGCCTCCTGCAACCCCCCAAACTCCATGAAATCCCTAAACTTTACCACCATTAATATACAGAGCATCAGAAACAAAGGTTCACATCTGCATGCCTGGTTAAGCTAAAACAAACCCAACTTCACAGTCATCTCAGAGACTTGGCTAAAACCATGCATCATGGATGCTGAATTCCGACCCCCTAACTACAATTGCCTTAGGACAGACAGACCTAAGAAAAGAGGTGGTGGCATCACCTTAATTTATCCAAATACCTTTACTGTAGTTCAATACACAAAATATATCCCACAATTCTCTACTGCAGAAATACTAGTGGTCTTCCTAAAACTGAATAACTGTAAAAACCTTTGTATCATGGTCATATACATCTACCCAGCCAATAACATCCCTATACTCGCCTGGACAACTACTAATATTAAAAATTTAACTATCATCTTAGGTAATGTTAACATCAATTGGCATGACATTTCAAATCAGGACTCCTCTACCAGCATTAACCTATACAATTATACACAGCTAATCACTGATATCACTAGACCCAACTACAAAAATAACAAAGGGTCAATCCTTGAGTGGATCCTGGTATCTTACCCTAACAAAATTTCCTCCTCTGGCACACTACCAAACAGTATTAGTGACCACTCACCAGCCTTAATAATATGTAAGACCACCCCTATTTTAAACCAGCACCAAGTCAAGCATTCCAGGGGCTTAGCTCATTTCTCCCCCACCACCTTTAATGAAATCTTGCATAGTGTGACTTGGACACCATTAAAATATCTCCCCCTCAATTATGCTGTTGAATTCTTCAATTCAACATTTCTTAAAATCTTAGATATTGTAGCCACACCTTGTCTAAAAAGAGTTAAGGCTAAACATGCCAATTGGCTTACCAAACACACTAAGAAAATTATGTCCTCCAGAGATAAAGCCTGGAAAGCTTAGCAAAAAAAAAAAAAAAAACAAAAATCAACCCAACCTCACTCAATATAAACATCTACGCAATCAGGTAAAATGCTTAGTGATTAAAAATAAAAAAGAACATTTTCAAAGTCTTCAAGACCAACACAAACAAAACCCAAAAACACTCTGGGGTGCAATCAACTCCCTACTTCATCTAGGTGCAAACAACAATCCTTGTTCAAACCCAGACAAAACTCCCACTGAGCTAGCCTCTCTCTTTAATACTAACTTTATTGACACCATAGCAAAGCTTACCTCCACCTTCCCACCAACAAACCTGAATCCACCTAATACTCCCTCATCAGCCCGCACAAATACTTCACTACCTACTTTCTCATTCATACCTATACCTACCTCCAACGTCAAAAAACTCCTTCAGAAACTTAAAACCATGTACCAATGCACCTGACAACTTACCTGCTGAATTTCTAAAACTATACTCAAACTCCATTGCCTACCCAATTAGCATACTCCTTAATAGAGCCATTAAGGATTCCATCATACCACAAATCTGGAAGAAAGCATTTGTTCCTCCTCTACATAAAGGTGGCAACAACTCTGATATCTCTAATTTCTGACCCATAGCTATCCTCTCCCTATCTCTAAAATATTAGAGAAATGTGTTCAAGCTCAGCTTCTCAGTTATCTTGTTAATAACCAAATCCTCTACCCTACTCAGCATGGTTTCAGGCCAGGGCATAGTACCTCTACTGCTCTTATATCCTTCCTGGACACAGTAAATAGGGCTTGTGACACCAGTCACTTAGTTTCTTCACTCTTCCTTGACCTCTCAAAGGCCTTCGATATAGTCTCCCATCCCCTACTACTTTCAAAACTCTCCTACTTAGGTATCTCACTCCTCACCCTGAACTGGTTCTCTAACTATCTCACAGACAGACAACAAGCCACCTAATGGCAAAAATCCTGTTCACCATTTCTAAAGAAAACTACAGGTGTACCCCAGGGATCAGGTCCCCTCCTATTTAGCATATTCATCAACAACTTCCATACTTCTCTTATCCATGGCACTGTTATCCAATATGCCGATGATTCCACAATCATCTGCTCGGCCAAATCCTTTTCTGAGCTACAGCATCTTACCCAAGAGGCCTTCACCTCTACCGAAGCTTGGATGGGAAACAACCATCTCACTGTAAACCCCAATAAAACTAAACTTCTAATATTCACCCCCCCCAAAAAAACCACCCCTCTCAACAGAAGTGAATTATCTGTCCATTCCCTAACTAGTACTATCATAGAAGTCACTCCAAGTACTAAACTTCTAGGTGTCACCATTGACGAAAATCTAACATTCGACCTCCACATCCATAACAACATAAAAAAAACACATCAGAAACTAGAGATCCTTTATAGACACAACCACTTTCTCAACTTCACTGCTAAGAAACCTCTAGCCTCTTCCTTTCTGCTTCCATCTTTACTATATGGTGCCATCATCCTCACCAATATACAGTCCTCTCAGAAAACCAAACTCAACTCATGCTACAATAAGATCACCAAATTTGTAACAAACTCAAAATATTCATCTCATCACTGTCTATCTCTAAATCAACTAAACTGTCTCGAATTGCCACATTGTCTTACCTATCTACAATTAACTACAGCACATAAATTTATATACAAACCATCAGTGTGCCCTTCTCTCTCCTCCCTACTCAACACATATCACCCCAACAGACTTCTTAGATCTGAAAACAAGTTGCTGCTAAAAGCTGACAAACCAAATTTCTCAGCTGGTCAAATGCTGTACTCTTTTACTGTCTCAAAACTCTGGAATATTATCCCACTTTCACTCAGAACCAACAGCAATCCTGCTCTCTTTAAGATATCTCTAAGAAAACATCTTTCTTTTCTATAGCACTGTACAAGTACACATGCCAAAATAAAACCTCCCTTAAAACCTCTCCCCCACTTAATCCTTTTGTTATTCCATTATTACTCATAATTTTTCCACACTATCTTAAGATAAGAAATCCATGAGCTCTCACTCTATCTTGCCAAATCTCAGCTGCTAATACCTTCCAACCTGTAACAATTAATCTCATAACTAATACCCATAAGACAATTTCACCTTGAATGTTAATAATTTCAATGTAAAAGTGTAAAAATATGCATATAATATTTGAACTGTTGGTATTATATTATCTTCTATGCAGTGTGCAGGTCTATACTTTGACTAGTGTCAATTTCTAATATTTACTCTATTGTAATTATATCTTACGCTGTATTGTGTGTTCTTTTCTTGTATCTACTGGTTATATATGTGGAGCTTTACTCCCCGGGTCTCCACTGAAAATGGTCTCACCTAGGCCCAGTGGACCATCCCAGTAAACAAATGCAATAAATAAATAGATGAATAATGGTTCAGAGCAATGTTCATCTAAACTAATATTCCATAGCATATATTCAGGCTCAGCTGTAAGACTGCCTCCTTACTTAGGTCAAAAACAAGCCAGCTTCACAGAAACTATGATACTGTTAAGCTTCTGGGAAAATTTATTACTGACTTAAAAAAAATATTTGACACTGTTAACCACTCTGCTTCAAACCCAGCTATAAATAGTCTGTGTCTACAGCACATCTCACAGCTCATTTGAATGTTCATTTCAGAACATAGATTTCGCTAGAAACATCTGAAACTCATCTCTCAGAAAGATATACTTGCCTGTGGTGTACCACAGGGTTCTGTACTAGGTCTGCTTCACTTCCCCCATCTGTTAATGTGCTCACTTACAATTCCAGTGGACATCAATGATAAATTACTATAGCAATACAGCAGCACCAGCAGGGCTTTCTAATGCATCAGCTTAATGTTTCCCAGATCACTTATGATTAATGCAAACAAAAACAAACTCATGATATTCCATACATTGCAATGATTGTCATGGATACTACCTTAACACACTACCAGTCTGCATGGGTCATTAAGCAAGCACATCTAACAATTCAAGTACTTGGGTATTTTTGCAAGTAAAGTTTGCCAAAAGATAAAGATTGCACCGTAGACAAATGTACATTTTCACAGATAAGTCATATTAAACAGTTCAAAGAAGTACCTAATCCTATAAAATGACTCTGGAGTACCTTGATTGTCACTTAGTATGCCCTGTAATATTAATCATTTTCAAACTAGCACAACTGAGGTTGCCATTTTGCATCACCATTCCACCCAATACAACTCTGATGAAGTCAATGTTTGTTAAACTACAACATATTCACAAATGTCACATAAACATAAAAATCTATTCTTTCCTATCATTTTTCATCCTTACTTCCTTCATTTTGTTGAACGCTCATCTTTAAGGAAAAAAAAATGGAATCCATGCAGTAAATGGAAAGCAAAGTATCCTACAGATACAATAGGTACATACACCCGTACTGTACAAAGCAGATCTTTAACAGTTCTCTTCATTTCTATGTATTAGAGGTACTAGGATGCCTGATGCGCATCAGCACAAATAAGTACTGTAATGGCAGTAAGGGAAGCATTAATAGTAAGGACACAGTACTAGCCTTGTGAGCTGGAAATATCTGTTACTAAGTCTAACTCAGTCCATCCCTGAATCATTCACCAAGTTGGGTTGGGTCTACTTTGTTCCATTGAAAGCTCATTTCACTGAATTTGAATTCACCCTGACCACATTGCTGCAAAGAAGTCACCTGCAAAAATGGAAAAAGCAGAATTCCATAATACTAGTAATAATGTATTTAGACAGTCTGCACAGTCTCCAGAAACAGTGCATCTGTTCAGTAGGTATGTTAGGCAATTTTTGATTTGCTATCAGTCAAAATAATTAATCCACTGTGAAATGTTCTCTCCCAAAATA
>NC_056725.1:1750344415-1750369415 GCF_019279795.1 Protopterus annectens
ATAGCTGCTTTTCTTTTCTGAAAGAAGCTGCCCTGTGGAGGTAAATGCAAAGCTGTCTGTGTACACCCACTTGTTTTGGTAATTCATAAAGAACACATGAAGATGTATGGGCAGTGAACAGTTAGTCTCAGAAGCCACTTTTGGAAGAAAGGAGGGATCCGTTCTCAGGTTAACCCTATCCTTATGAAATATGATGTACATAGGGAAAGAAGATAAGGCATGGAGCTCTGAAACCCTCTGGCTGAAGTGATGCCCACTAACAATATACTTTTCAAAGACAGGAATTTAACTCTACAAAAGCAGCTGGCTCAAATGGAGGTCTAGACAATGCCTCCAAGATGAAATGTAAGTCCCAGTGAGGAACTGCATCCTTTATGGGAGGCCTCATATGGAAGCTACCTTTAAAAATGCTTTACATAGCTTAAAAAAGTCCTGAAGCCCAACGTGGAAGGAGAAAATGGCTGCCAACTCTACTTTGACAGGTGAGAAGCTGGATCCAGCAGAAAACATGGAAGACAAGAAATTTTAAACATTTGCCATGGAGGCAGAAATGGGTTCTGTTTTATTAGATTCCTCCCATATGGCCAAATTTTCCATGTACTACAATACACCTTATATGTAGATGATTTCCAAAAAGCCCTTAGTATGTGAATACATTGGAGGAAAGAGAATGTTCTCATGCCATCACTAAAACTGGAGAAACCATGCGGTTAGTTTCATGTTTGAAAGATCTGGGTGAGGGTCCCCAGATGGGTGAGAAATCAGATCAGTTGTTGTATCTAGGTGCCAAGGAGGTTCCTTCAAGTAAGGTTTTAGGAGGCGAAACCAAACCTGTCTGGGCCAGAATGGGGCAAGGAGGATGACTGCAGCGTTGCACCAAATGGCTTTCTGTATGAATTTGGTCATGAGTGGAGTGGGAGGATATGCATACAGTAGCCCTGGAAGCCAATGACTGGACAGAGCATCCCTGGGAGTCTGTCCTTGATGAGGGAGAATGGCAAAGTAATCACTCCTCTTGGTTTTCTGTGGTGTCACAAACAGATTGCAGCACAGTTTCCCCCACCAATTAAAAAATATCTTTCTCTATCACTGGTTTTAGGGACCACTCATGAGGTAAGAGGAGATTCCTGCTTAATCTATCCTCAAGATCTTTGAACTTTCCTGGAATGTGCGCTGCAATCAGAAAATATTGAGTAGCTATCACCTAGAGACATACTCTCATGGTGGATAGGAGCTGGTTCACCCTTGCTTGTTTGTATACCAAACTGCTGTCATGTTGTCTGCCTGAATGTTTATCACTACTACAGTAAGCCAGCCCTATAGTTCCTGCAATACAAGGAGAACTTCCATCATTTCTGTGACATTTATGTGAAGACAAGCATTTGCATCTGACCAGGAACCTTGGACCATTCTCCTTTCACAATACCCCTCCCACCTGAGGGAGGATGCATCCATGGTTACAGTTGTTACTGGAGGGGCGACCTGGAAGGGTTTGATTTGCACCTACCGGAGGTGAATAAAGCCACCATTTTAGATGAGTTCTGCACGATGGAGTTATCCTAATGGGATGAGACATGGAATTGTACTTCTGAGTTACTGGAGTAAGCACTGCAGAAGTCTCATATGGTAGCGAATGAACTTACAATAAGACAAACTGATGTTGCCATTAATCTTAAGGCTCTCAAAACCAATGTTGCTGGAGGATGATCAAATTCTAGGAGAGTCTGAACTGCAACTTTCAATGATATGACTCTGTCTTGTAGAAGCAAGATCAGAGTTATGGTTGTGTCCAGATGATAGCCCAGAAAAACTATATGCTAAGTGGGGTTCGGGTTAGATTTTTATTGATTTACTGTGAAACACAGGGAGGCACAACGATGTAGTTGATAGTCCTTTGCCTAAAGAAGAGACTTCTTAGAAGAGGCAGCCAGGAACCAGTCATCTAAGTATGGGAAAATTCTGAATCCTTGTAGTCATAGATGGACTGCTACTACCATCATGCATTTATTGAATACTCTGGGGGCAGGATGAGACCAAATAGTGGGACTCTGAATTGAAAATGACTGGCTGGACTCCTTCCCTATTTGTATGTGAAAGTAAAGATTCTGGAGATCTATTGAGCATGTCCATTCATTCTTCTGTAGACATGTAGAATTGGCTGCAACATGTCCATCCAAAAGTAGGTCTTTTTGATGTAACTGTTCAAAGGCTTAGGTCCAGAATGGGCTAGAGATCCTTCATTTTCTTTGGAACCAAAAAGAAGCATGAGTAAAATCCTGACCCATGCCTGTCTGGTGGAACCGTTTGGATGTCTCTTTTTGGTAAGAGAGATTGAACCTATTGCATAACAGCCTTTGCCTGATTGCATGGAACATCTGTCAATGGCATTGGGAGAATGGAAGAAACTCCAAAAATGGAATTAGATAACCTCCAGATATTATCCCTCATACCCATCTATCTCATATGATGGTGAACCACTATTAAGGGTAGAAGGATAAGCATCCCCCAAATGCCTCCAGTCAGGCATAGCTTCAGGGATTCTGAACTCTTAGAATATTTATTGCACTCACTGTTTGTAAAGAAAAATGCTATCCTCAGAAGGTGGAAAAAGTGAATTTAATGATGAAGTATTTGCAGAGCCATCATTATGGCCAAAAGGATTTCAAGCTGTTGTATGGAGCATTTTCCTTCATTGCAGCTTTCATAACGCCAAGAAGAGTACTTAGAATAACTTTTTAAGGCTGCAGTAATAAGGCAGGTGTGGTTGTGGCATGTTAATTTACCTAAGGCAGCTTTCAACAAGTACAAACATACTTGCTTGTAACACTTTGCTGTTGCATTCATTTTCAGTACTATATTAGTGGAATGGGTTGTGTCTGTAAATAATCTGTTGTGATCAGTGTTTCTGTATCACTAGAGCAAAAGGAAGCACACTTGCCTCTGGTGCAGAAAGCTGTGAGTTCTATTTCCACACCAGGTAGACTGATTGCTGACAATGCAGTGCAGCATAATAGGGGTTGCTCTTTAGATGCGATGTTAAACCAAGGTCCCATCTGCTTATGTTGGTGTTAGCTCAGATGAATATAAATGAGCCCATAGCACCTATTGAAAAAAATAGGGGTCCTTTATTTAACACAACATAAAAACATTCTTTACATCTTTACAAAATGTAGATATTTACAGGCACATATATACACATTTCTATTTTTTTACTATTTACCAATTTTCTTAGAACATCCTCATTGTTATTTTTCCATAATTGACCCCCACTCCTTCTTCCACAACCATAATGTATTATTTTGCCATATATCTGACAAAATCCATTTCCCATTAAACAACATTCCACTTAGTCTTTCATTCCAGATAAGTATATTACATAAAATAATTTCTTATCTATCCTTCTCACATATTCTTTCTTCTTCTTCTTCTTATAATATCTAGACATAATCATACTCATATCTATATCCTTTATGTTATTAGTATTCTCAAAAAATTCATCATTCTTACATTTCAAAAACATATTCTGTCCTCTCTTCCTCCTCACAAAATAAAGTTACTCTTTCAACTTTCTTTTTATATGTCATATTCCCTTTACTGGTAACTTATTTAGTACCAGTATCCATAGGAAATCATGACACTCTACTATCTTGGTACAAGAACAAATAAAATGTGACCAACACTAAGGTGAACCACTAGGAGAACAAAAACAATCCAAAAAAGCAAACAAAAAAAAACACATCTGGAGCTCTACTATCTTGGTACACCCACTTTTTCTTTACTTTAATAATTTCTGGTAAAATGTCCCATGGATTTACATAATAATATTGTTTCCTCACATTACTATACCACATCCTTCTATCTTTCTCTATAGCATCAACTTTGATTTTCCATGTTAGTATTTGTACTTCATAATTTTTAGTTTCTTCATTTACTTATAAAAAAAAAAAAAGAAGAAGAAAACACTGCAGGGGTAAGGTACCGCTAAACAAAGTACTGTATAGAAGGAGAAAAAGAAATAGTAGGTACTCCATGACAATCGAAGCAAACCTCCGGAAATAACTAAAAAATACTTCTTTATTCCAACAAAAAGTAAGCGCTTTTGCATCTCCAAGGACGCTTCCTCAGACTTTAAAACAGTTACAAAGCATTCAAAATCCCTTTAAATACCATTCTCTTACAACAAAGGCCAATAAAATGGCTAATATAAATCACATGATGGGATCTCTTAGAAAAAATTAAAGTTACAATTCTTTTTTATCTAATACTGTACATAACTAGTCCCAAATACATGGGATTTTGAATGCTTTGTAACTTTTAAAGTCTGAGGAAGCGTCCTTGGAGATGCGAAAGCGCTTACTTTTTGTTGGAATAAAGAAGTATTTTTTAGTTATTTCCGGAGGTTTGCTTCGATTGTTGTGGAGTACCTACTATTTCTTTTTCTTCATTTACTTATTCTTTTTCTCTTTTTCTTATTCTGATCATCTTCTAGAACTTTTTAACTTATATTTATTTGGCTTGGGAGTGCCTTCTGTGTGGAGTCTGCATGTCCTCCCCGCAGTTGGGTAGCGTTCCAAAGACATGCATGCATAAATGGGTGTGCCTTCGTTGAAGGTTGGGCATTGAGCTGGCACCTCGGTGTTTTGTAAAAATCTACTGCCAATCATTCGCGGACTGGAGTTCTGCTGTGGCGACCCCTTACCGGGAAAAAGACGAAAGACGAACAACAACATTTAAACATTTTCACTATTAATTTCTAATTCTCTTCTTTTACCCACTTTAATACTTTGTAAAAGTTTAAAAAAGCAGAATAATCAACTGAATTTAGTAACTCGATCCTCCTTCACGTTCACTCATATACAACACACCTCTTTTCACTGGGTATATTCTTGAAACAAATATGAAAGAAAACACCAAATGCACAATTTCCTTTTCATATTTTTCTAGGATCATATAAACATTTGGTATATAAGCTATTTTTCCTATTAATTCAGAATTCTCCACATAAACCTTTTTTTCTGAATGCTAATCTAAAATTCCTCCACAGAATACATACATATTTCTTTCATTTCTTTTAGCAAATCCTCCTGTTGTATCATAACTACATAATTTTTCCTAAATTTTATACCTAGCAAAGACATTCCATTCATTGAAAAATACATACTCTCAGTTTTCACAAACACTTCCCTCAACCATATTTTGTTCTTGCCAACTACAAGTATGTCTGCATATGTCAAAATCACTGGAATCACCACATCCTTATGTATAACATATTTTTAGCATTTTTCATTTTATAAGCTACTTCACTCACTATCACATTCATTACCAATGCAAACAGTATTCCACTCATGGGGCATCCTTGTCTTATACCACACTTCATATATATTTCTTTACTCAGCCACTCATTCACTAACACTCTAACTCTCTTATTTTGATATGCTGACATACGCACTCTCCTAATTCTGTTTCCTGTTCCATACCTCTCCACAATATCCAACAAAGCATCATGTACTTGCTGATATCAACTATGATAACTTTTGTTTCCTCTCTTTACCTTACAATATTATCCACAATTTCTCTCACAACCAGTAACAATACTTGACATCCCTTCCCTTTTATACCATATATTCTTCCTTCCGTTCTCCACTGTATTATTCTCATACAATTTTATACTCTGTGATATTTATTATGATGGGTCTCTAATTCTTTATTTCATTCTTCTCATTTTTCTTCCATATATGTTTAATATGGCACTACATAACTCTTCATAAAAAAAAGACTTCCTTCAACAATTTATTCAATACATATACAAAATGCTCTTTTTACCAATCTCTTAATTTCTTGTGCATCCCATACCCTATACTGTCTTTCCCTGATACCGAATCGACATTTACTTTCCTAAGTACTTCATCCAATCCACTAATAATTTCTTTTCCAAATTATTCTGCAACTTGTTCTGGATTTTTTAAACTTTCCATTAAGGAAATTTTCCTTTTTTAACTCTTCTACATATTTTCCACACGCTGTTCTACAATACTCATAATTTGTGTGTATGTTCTAGTAACCATTTCTTTTACATTTTTAATTTCCCTCATTATACTAATATCCTCCTTAGTTGTCCTTCCTCATGTATGTTTTCTTCCATGTTCCCTTCTTTTTCATTATTTACTGTTTGCCCCTGACAATCCATCCAAAAGTGTTCCCCTTTTTACACAACCTACATTCAGGCACATGCCTTCTTGCTGTATGTCCTTTCTCCCCACACCGGTTACATTGCACCTTGTCACAATCATTAATTACATGAGAAGAATCCCAAAAAAAAGCAATGATTTAGGCTGTCCAGCATATCGTAATGTCCCTGTATAACCAGCCACAAAAATAACTCTTATCAAGTGTTCCACCATGTTTTTTCACATTTCAAAACAGCTTCCAACCTCCTCTCCATTCCATAAGTTTCTATTATCTCTAACTTCCACAATATTATCAACAGTTTCATACAGACCCTGCATGTATTTTTTTAAACATCTTCTTCCAATTCATCAGTTCTAAACTGCAAAGTAACAATTTTAACACAAGTTGTTACCAGAAAACAAAAAATTGAATCATGAATACATGCCCTTCTTTTTGTTATACAGTTCCAGAAATGGCATCATTAGTCCATCAGTTTCAAATGTTAAGTCACAAAAGGTCTCTGCTCCAATATGTATAAAAGACCAATTTTTTTTCAGCTTTAATGCCCAGAGCAGTTACCAAATTGTCCCATACATAATATCTGACTATTACATTGTAATTTTTTCTTCTTATTTTCACAGTTGTTTTTCTCTTCTTTTTAAAGACAGTTTTACTTACAGTGTGCTGCTGTCTCCTTTTTTGCCTGCTGTCAATGCTGCATATGTTTTAGTTACTGGATTATCTGCTTCCACAAAACCAGATATCTTCACAGTTTGCTGCTGCTTTCATCTTTTACTTTCTGCGACTGCTGCATATGTTTTAACACTGCATTCTCTTCTGCCACATCACCTGTTTTCTTTTATACTTTACCATCTTCAGCACTTCCAACAATGTTATCTGTCATCTCAACCCATGAAACAGCTGAACTCTCCATTGAATCGATTATTTTTACAGAACATCATGTACAAGTTTTGTTAACAATAGATCTGTTATCTGAACAACTTTGCTAGAGTTATTTACTTCCTTCTCCATGGAGACAGCTAAACACTGCTCATTTGTAACACCCACTACACAAGAATCTTTGTTTAAATTTTTAAGCTCCATAGCAAACAATTTTTTTTCCAAATTCTCACTTTCCATCTCCAAACTCTCCATAGCTTTTCTTTTATCCTCCATGCTGCTGCTTCCCTTAGGCCTCTTCTTTGCTGCTATAGGAGCCAACCAGTGCTATCTAGAAGCTCCAATGAGTAGTGGTCCTTTATTCATACAAGAAGACATTATTTATAACATATTTATATATTTACAAAATTACAATTCTCTGTCCCCCCCTTTTTTACTTATACATTCATACTTTATCATGTCAAGTTTTTATCCTTATTGGACCGCCACTCCTTTTTCTATAATCACCATCTGATTTTACTCAATATTACTGCCAAAATTCATTTTCATTGAACATAATTTCATTTTTCCTTTCATTCCATATAATCCATATCACATAAACAATTTTTATCTATTCTTTTGACATATTCTTTACATCTATTCTTATAATATCCATATTTAATCATGCCCCTAATTATCTTACCCATTTATTATATTTTCAAAGAAAATTTCCTTAAATAACTTTCCCCATCATCATTTTCTATAACCATCTGATTTTACTCAATATCACTGCCAAAATTCATTTTCCATTGAACATAATTTCATTTTCCTTTCATTCCATATATTCTATATAACATAAACAATGTTGTATCTATTCTTTTTACATCTTCTTTACTTCTATTCTTATAATATCCATATTTAATAATCTTACTAGTTATTCATTTCAAAGAATTTTCCTTACATAACTTTTCCCATCATTTCTCTACTCTTTTACATTTCAAAAACACATGTTCAGTAGTTTCCTCTTCCCCACAATGTAGACAGATTTGTTCATTTTTATATGGTACATTTCCTTTCACTGGTAATTTATCTTCACAAAAAATCTTGGCATTCAACTTTTTATTGCACCATTTATTTCTTATTTTTATAGCTTTAATGTTACCTTCTACCAGCTTTTCCCATGGTTTGACAAAATAATATTGCATTATATTCTCATGTCATATTTTCTCTTCTTTTCAATTTCAACAGTTTTTATTTTTCATATTAATATTTTTCCTGATATTTAATTTCTTCATTTACACCTTCTTCTTCATTTATACCTTCTTTTTATTTTACTCCTTTTTACCATATCCTCAAATTTGTCATACATTTAAACATTTTTACAAATATTCTTTCATCTTTTTTCATTTATCCGCTTTAACACTTTATATAAATGTTATGAAACAACATATACCACTAAGTTAATTAAGCCTAAACCTCCTTCTTCTTTATTTACAAATAAAATTCTTCTTTTTGCTGGATTCAATCTAGAACTCCATATAAACAAAAAACATAATTTGTGATCATTCCATTTTAAATACCATTGGCAACATAAATATACTTGCTAAATATGCTACTTTTCCCATTAAAACAGATTTTATCAAATGAACCTTTTTTCTAAATGATAATCTATATGTTTTTTAGAAAAAAAATTTTCTTTTAACTCTTCTATTATTTTTTCCAACTGAGTTCTACTTACATTCTTGTTCACAAATTTTATACCCAAGAAAGAAATGTCTTTCATTGTAAAATGTATTCCCATATCTTAACCTTATCTACTAATCTTTTATTTTGCTCTTTGTTTAAAGTCATCTTTATTGCTTCTAAACATCCATTTAAATAACATATTGCTTTTTTTATCAATATCTTGTTTTTTGCAATTGCTGCAATATCATCTGCATAAGTTAACAAAGCTGAAATTATTAATCCCTCAGGAGTTATGTACCCTGCTTCCCTGCATTTTATAGTTTACTTCACATACAACCATGTTCATACTTAAAGTAAAGAGTAAACAACTCATTGGATGTTCCTGTATTACACCTCTCCTCATATGTACCTCTTCACTTAGCCAGCCAGTTACTTAATTTTTTTATTATTTTTATAATCAGACATACATAATTTCCCAATTGTCTCACTTATATTTTATTATTTCATTGTTTCCCATAAAATGTCATGCTCTATTCTATAAAATGCCTTATTAATATTCCCTATCATAAGTTTAGCTTCTCTTCTGTTTATAGTATCATCCACAATCTTTCTATCATTAATAATTCTTGATACCACTCCACTTTCCCTTTTATGTTGGATATGCTATCCATAATACTTTTCATCTTCATTTCAAATCTCTCCTGTCTTATTTTTCTAAAATTCTTATAATCATTATTGTTCAACACTATAATTCTCCAGTTTTTCATTATATTTTTTCTCTTTTTTCCAAATAAAATGAAGTATTCCATTACATAATTATTGTAAATGAAACCTTCAGTTAACCATTCATTCAAAGTTTTTAAGAAATATTATTTTGCCATTCCATTACATTTTTGTACATATCATAAACTATCCCATCTGGTCCTGCAGCAAATTCTATATTAACTTGTCATAACATTTTATCTAGCTCATGTAGAGAAATCTCTTTTTGAAATTCTTTATTTTCTTGTTCTGAAAACTTTTTACTTTCCATATTGTCATCAATTTCTTCTTTTTTTCTTTGAACGTGTCTTGTATATAATCTACTGCTATATTCATAATTTGTTCCTGTGTTCTTTCTATATTTCCTTTTACATTTTTCATTTTTCTCATTGCACAAATTTCTTCTTTTGCTATTCTATTTAAATATGATGATACTTATTCTCTTTTTCCTTATAGAAAATATATTTTTTAAATAATAACTCTTTAATTTTCCTCTTGATTTTTCTATATAATTCTTTTTTTATCATTTATCCTTTTTATCCCTTTCCCTACTTTATATTTTCCTTATTTTGCTTTATCTCTATCCATATTGCTAGATGATCTAAAAAACTCTTTCAATTGTTTCTCCTTCCCCTATATTTAATCATTCTGTTTTATGAAATAATTTATTTCAGTCCTGTAAATATCCCTTCTATAACATTTTTATCCCAGAGTATTAATTTACATCTCATAACTTCTAACATTTTTCTTACATTGTTTCCTTTCTATTTATGTTTCACTCTTAAATCACAATTAAAATCTCCTTTCACTATAATATTCATATTTATCACTACATAATCTAAAATCTCATGAAATAAACTTTCTGTTTCTTTGCAAGAAACATAAGCATATAATGTTATAATTCTATATATTTGGTCTTTCCATTTTAAATCCACAATAGTTAATCTTCCAATTCTTACTAAAGTTACATCTACTTTTTACTGCATTTTTACAAAATATTCCTATTCCAGAACACTGGTCATTTCCTAAATTCCAAATTATCTTAACCCCCATAATTTTTCTGTTTGTAATCGTCTTCACTTGTTAAAAATCTTGTATCTTCTAAAACAATTACATCTTCATCACATTTATTACACCATTCAAAAACTCTTATCCTTCTTACTATATTTTAATATTATTCACACTCACAGAAAGTACTCTAAAGTTATTATTTTCCCTTTTCCTTAACTTTCTAGAAATTATAATCTTATTTTATTTTTCATCCATTTACTTTCCTTTTTCTTTTATATTTATACCTTTAAATTTTATTTTCCTGTCTTTTACCCTTTTACTAATAGAATTCATAGAATTATTTTTCCTTTTATTACTTCCCATTTAATATCTTCCTCATCACTTATTTCAGAACCTTCCTCCATTACTTCTTTTTTCTTCTTCTTTGTCTTCTTTATTTAATATGCCTATTTCTCACACTTCTCATGTTTCTTCTCTTTGTTTGCTTTCTTCTCTTTTTCCTTCACTCTCATTAGTATTATTTTCAGTCTTACAATCCATCCACAAATGCCGAATTGTGTTACATTTATAAAATTTCCGTTCACATTTCTTTGCATAATGACCCAGTTGCCCAAAGATATAACATTTCTTTTTGTCACAGCTATTTATAAAGTGTCATTCTTTTCCATACAAAAAATGTTTGTCCCTAGTATTTTTCCACACCCCTACTTCCTTCAACATGTATCATACTTAGAATATGTATGATTTTTGTCCTTTTCTTTCTTTAGCACATTACATTCCCATCCACCAGCCCATAAACCCCTTTTGTCATAAACCTTTGCAATGTCTAGTACTCCTTGCATAAACATTTCAAATGTCCTTTTAAAAATGTCTTTCTATTTCTGTTCACATTTTTACATGAATTTCTTGTTTCCCTGTTAAATTCTTTTATTATATATAAGCTCAACAAAGGGTAAATAAATAAAAATAAATAAATAAATCATTGTACTATCCCAATAAATAAACATAAATAAATAAAGTTTAAAAAATGATACACAGTGGGGAAGTCACTTCAAAAAGCCATTCCTCAGACATGGATTCCAACATCTAACTTTTCCTTATTATGAAGTGCCTTAAAGATGAGTCAAGACATTATTCAGAAATCACTTGAATAAGTGGATGTTTGTCTAGCTCTCAGACTCAGATTATACCTATAAAGATTTTGCACTGTGCCAAAAGTCTGAGAAGGTACTAGAAACTCAGAAAGAATGGTGTCTGTCAGTACCAGACAGATTATTTATTATTCTCTTCACTAATCTCCATCTCTTTACTTCATAATTTGAGTTTGCTTTGTGTCATGATTTTTTTTTGGCATTCCATTATCATCCTGCATAAGGAATGGGGTACCTTCTACATGTCTCAAGTCATACCCTGTGGTCCTTAGTTAATTCATAAAGTATGGGCTTGCATTCCTCACCTTTTTTGAGTTTCCTGTTTGCCATGAATATCTTACAAGTAAACAGAGGCACTCACTGCTAATCCACAGTACCAGAGGAGCTTGGTAACAATGTCTAGCATTTTCTTCTTTATTCCTGTTCCACTCTGGCCCATTCCCTGAAAAAACCCTGTTGAGTAAAGTTGTTTTCAGGTAGTTTAGTCTTCCATAATACTGGTCAAAAGATTAATGCTATCTGTATGAAGCCATGCAACTTGATATTCATTTAATTACAGTTCAGATTGTGATTTTTTTAACCACAAAATAACTTCATTTTCAAACTTCAAACATTTGTTCATAGGTTCTTAGATTAGTACTAGGCTAACTGCCCTTATGGACCACTTTAAGCCTAGCTAATTGCCCCTGTGAGAATCAAACTTGGCACCTTGAGTCTGTAAGGTAAACAACTTAACCATCATGCCAACCTCCCACCCCTTCATGCCAGCCTCCCACCCCAGATTGAATCTGTTAACATAACTCAAACAAATAATACGACTTTGTGAACACTGATTATAGTAGCTTAGTCTAGGTACAGCTCAAGAGCAGTGTAAAATTGCAAGTATTCAACAAACTTCCTTTATAATCATGAATGACCCCATTCTGGGTCACCAAACTTGCATTTTAGCTCTCTTCTTAGTATTATGTATATCAGTGTATCTTTAGAGTTGTAGCGACCTGGCTTCCTTTAATAGGTCTATCAGGTCATTAAAGGTTAGGAGGATGTCACAGTTTTCACTTTTTTGTTATGTACTTCTTTGCTAGCATAAGTAGTAAGTGTGATGTCCTGTGAAGTTAAAGATATTCACAAAGTAAAACTGGGGGTAAACATGAGTGAAACACTCCACCTAATGTGTAGCTTGGTCTGGGGTTCCCTCCAGAAGTCAGACAGTTTAGGGCAGTTCCAAAATATATGTAACTAGTCTCCTATATCCACTTCCTTGTACAGATTAAAAAGGGGAGAGACACTGGGGAAATAACTACAGTCAGGAATGGGGATAGAAAAAAATTACATAAACATTGACCGCCAAATAAAACTGAGCTTTCTAGAACTGGTTGTATATCTGGGCATTTATAAACTTCTCTCCTGTGTCTCTGAAGAAATAGAAGTTTCAAGGTTATTTTCCAATTGAATCCTAAACTTGTCAGTGAGCCTTGTCTCAGACTGACTTAAAATTTGATACATCTTGCCAGGAGCCTACATGAACCTTTTCATCTCTCCCACCTTTTTCTGTCTTCCTTTAACACTCTTCTTTCCCCCTTTCCCTCTCTAATTATATTTATGGGTACTTTTCGTATGTATCTGCCTTTCTCACAATTTTTAAGTAGCTATACTTATGTAGTAGTGTGACTACTATGTATCTACTACAACTTAAAACTATGTCATTACGTATGTTTGTTCCTCTGTTTTTGAAGTTACTGACACTCTTACTGACTCCAATCTGCCTTTATATTGTACATTCCATGCTTCATTTGTAAATCCATATTATGCATATTTTATATTGATAGAGTTCTGTTAAATTGATCTCTCTTTTTGTCTATTGTAACTGTATTTTTGCTTAATCTTTTGTGCATATTCTATGTTTTTCTTTTCACTATTTTGCATAGCTTACATTTCATGTTCTATTAATTTTAGTATGTCATTTTTTTGGAGCTTTTCTCCTCAGGTCTGCACTGAAAATGGGCTTCTAGCTCAGTTGGACCAACCTGGTTAACAAATGTCAAATAAAATACATAAATAAGTAATAATCTGAAACCCTAACTGGTTAAACAGGATGGCAAGCTTTGCAGTTATGGTTGTATTTAATGAAATACCTTGTTGTTTTTGAATGTGTAGTATAAAGGCTCCAACAATTAGTCATTAGCCTAATGGGAAATGAAATTAAAGTTTTGGAGCATCACTTTCTTTTGCTGCTTCCTAGTTACAATCTTTCATACCAACTTTGCCAAGCGTTCACTGATTCAAGCATTATATATAGGTAACACACATAAATAATGCATCACAATATCATTTCAGAAATAATGTATGTATTTAGCTAAACACATAAAAGCACAAAAAAAACCACTGGGCAGGCCATAAGTTACTTAAGACCATTGTACATTTAATTGTAAGTATTACTTGTGTGCATTTTCTGAGAACTGGAAATAATGGAGGTGATCAGTACAACAGCCTTAGAAACAGGTATATAATGCAGTCAAACAATCCATCCCCATACATGATGATTTTTACGACAAATTACACCTCTTATCTACAAATTCTAGAACCATCTAGTGAACGAGAAAGCCTAATTTGTATTACTTAATAGGAATAATGCACTAAAGATGCCACAACTATTCAGTAAAATTTTAAAGTTAAGAGAAATACATGGTTGCTGGAACCATAGAGCCAGGGAGAGGGGAAGCCCCCCCCCTCACTTTTACAGCTGAAAGACCTGTCGGGAAAAAATGAAGTGGAGTTTTCACGCTAACGTGGATTCACGCATTGAACTAAACTAGCTGTTCTTGTTCTCTTATTGCTCTGTGTTATGAGTTATGAGTTATGCTGCTGCTGTTCCATTGGTGCTGCAAGAGCCAGAGTCATGCCAGTAAGGAGAGTTTTGTTCTTTTATCTGGAGGAGTTATGCTGCTTCCGTGTGTGTGTGTGTGTGTGTGTGTGTGTGTGTGTGTGTGTGTGTGTGTGTGTGTGTGTGTGTAAAATGCCCCAGTTAGGTATACCTGGTGGTTAGTGTTACTCAGGCTCAAACAAGAGACTGAATTCTCTACCCATATAACCACTTGAAATTCAGGGAGTTGAGTCCATAGCTCTTCACTGTCCAGATGTTCACAGAATGTTTGGCTCATACTTTTGGTCTGTTCCTCTGAAAATCTGTGTTTTTCTGGCAAATCATTGAGAACTGAGTTCGCTAAATAATGATAGCTCTTTAAATTTCAGTCTTGCTATCTTTCAGGAAACACATGGTAACACAAAACACTTTATTTTAGCAACTTTCTAAGATTATACAAGCAATATTTAAAATGTGTCCCTGGTTTGGGGCCTTTGCCCCTCCCAAATACATTTTGGCTTAGTTGATTGTCAAGTGGATTTTACAAGGAGCTGAGAGCTTCAAGGGAAGAGAAGTTTAGTGTTTCTTACGCTAAGTTGCTTGTATTGTTAGTAGCACAACAGGTAGTATACTTGCTTTTGATGCAGATGGCTGTGGGTACTACTTCCACAGTATGCAGATAGATCGCTGATACTGTACTGTTTTGTACTTTAATGGGAGTGGATGCTGCAGTCCTATGAATGTCCTCCTTTGGAGGAGTTACCTAGTAACTATGAACCCATCCATTCCCCATTGCAAAATTACTAGCTTATCATTTTTTTAATGTAGCATAGGCAATTTATTCTTCAAGGGCAACAGGCACTTTATTTGTAGATGAAAAAATGAAATATAAAGTTGTTTGCTAGCAGCATCCCCTTCATTAGTTACAGATCCCTTTAATGTGGAATTATTTAGATAACTTACTTCTGTAGAGATTTTGTATATTTACTGATATTGGTGGATTGTAATGACAGAAGTTTGAGTGGCCTTTTATGGTTGAAATTTTCTGAAATGGGTAGTTGTGTTATTATTGGTTGATACATTTTGTTTCATTGCTTACTAGAAGACTGTTCCAAACTACAAATTTAAACAAACATTCTAACAAGTGGTGCCGTATTATACAAGGAATATAATTTAATACAATCAGGTTAATACAATGAGGAAGGTGAATCAAGGAATGTATACATGTATGCTTGCTCAGAGGATGCAGAAGATCAAAACAGGGGAAGAGACCAGTCACCAATAGAGTGCCCCAGAGTTTGGTGCTGAGACTTAAAAGGAAATACCAAAGGGCTTTGGCTGACTAAGTTTGAGATGACTGCAAGCTAGGAGCAGTTATTGAATCCCCAAATGACTTAACCATCATGCAGGAAGGTTTGTCCTAAACAATAACTGGTGCCAGAATCATGAATTGAAATTAAACTCCAAGAAATACATTATCATATCCTTTGGGAAGTTATCTATTCCAGGGAACTGCCAAATTGATAATGCCTCCTGAGAACTGACCCAGTTGTTTGGCATTTGGGAACTTATGTGTTCAGTGACCTAACTTTTGACCAACATGTGCCCAGAGTCATAAGAAAGTCTTTCTATATTATAAACAAATTGATTGTGACTAGATCTAGAAATGTTATTGTCCCCCTTCACAAAACCCTCATTAGGTCAATCATTTTGTATAATGCCGACTTTGGCATGTATCTGTCCAGACCCATGCAACAATTGGAGTACCCACATATATATCTTACTAAAAGGATACAAGTCCTAAACAATAGGTCTTGCATGGAGTACCTCAAAGATTTATCACTATACTCAGTATCCTACAGAGTGCTTAGAGGTGACATGTCTGACATACAAGGCATCCCCCGACCTAATACAGATGGACCTACTGAACATCAGCAAGTCAAATGGCATCAGAAATACTCAGTCCAGGTATCTAAACTGAATGTTGTGGACAGATGGATATATATCTAGAACAGATTATCCATTCAAGTAAAACAAAGCTCATCCCTGTCCATATTCAAATACAACTTGGATCTAAGGATGGGTAATAGAAAATGTACTCCAGGATTGCCCCTCATGCCAGTAAGGGATAGAGGCAGTTCCTAAATGCTGCATCACTTACATGGGTCCCCTCAAATTATCTATAGTATGATCACATTTATTTTCACTAGGGCTAATATACAATTAACAGCCATGGGATAGGTAAGACCAATCAGGAAATGTTACTTGAAGCACCAAAATGGAAATTGGCTAGGCTTAAAATGTTCTCCAAGTGAACCTATGTTGTGGTAGTAAATAGTTTTAAATAATTGCCCTTTTTAGATCACTAAGTGCCCCCCATCACCCTCTTCCCCCTCTCAGTCTTCAACAGCTTCCGGCATTTGTGAAGAAATATGTCATACTATAGAATGTTCTCTTTATCTTGCTTCCAGATTTGTATATTATCACACTTAATGGGATCATATTTAAAGTGCACTGCTTCTAACAATAAACTGAATGTTGACAAAACATGTATTATTTCATAGAAAATGACATAATCTACCCTAACATTTGCATAATGACTAGTAAATCAAGAGTTATCCACTGATGGTGGAAAGAGTATGTCATACAGTGGTACAGTACTGCATTTAATGTCACTGTTTATATTTCTTAACAAAAGAGACTTTCTCAGGAGTTAGTAAACAAATTAAATTGATCACATGACAATATTCTAGTTAAGTATCACACATAGCATTTAATGTTACAGAGAAAACAATTTCTGACTTAAGCATTATGGCTGTAGCAGTTAACTGTGCTTTCTAATTTATTGAGTCTATACTTTGTATAATAAGGATTATAGTACAGGAGTCATATGAGTTTTTCACTTTAATTTCTCCAAGTCATTTGGGTTTCTAATACCATAATGGTAAGTCACAGTATGATTAAAGTTCATGAAATTACTATTGTTTCAATCTTTGATGTTAGCCAAAAGTGCTCTTCTCAGCACTTGCAATAAGACCAGAATTGATTCCTGCAATTCATGTGGAGTTACATGTATAGGTAGCATATCTAAATATGACTGTAAATTATTTTTTATAAGACCCCACTGCTCCTTCTATTATTGGAACTGTTGGGGTATCATTTGTCCACATTACCCTCATTTTTGCCTGCAAATGCTGGTATTTTATGACTTAGTGTCTCTCTCTCTACTTAAGACACTGTAATCACTGGGTGTAGCACTTTCAATGATTAATACTACATTTGTCTCCTTATCAGTTTCAGTGATTAGTACTACCTTTGTCTCCTTAGCAGTTTCAATGATTAATGCTACCTTTGTCTCCTTAGCAGTTTCAATGATTAATACTACCTTTGTCTCCTTAGCAGTTTCAATGATTAATACTACCTTTGTCTCCTTAGCACTTTCAATGATTAATACTACCTTTGTCTCCTTAGCAGTTTCACTGATTAATGCTACCTTTGTCTCCTTAGCAGTTTCAATGATTAATACTACCTTTGTCTCCTTAGCAGTTTCAATGATTAATACTACCTTTGTCTCCTTAGCAGTTTCAATGATTAATACTACCTTTGTCTCCTTTTCATGCACTACCAGATCTGATTTTCTCACATCTATGTTTGAACTGCGGGTAATGGGGTAATCCTATGTGATATAAACTTCATCATTCTCTATAATACTTTGTGGTTCATTTTTCTAATGCTTCTCAGTTACCTCAATATTTTAATGTTTGCACAATACCCAGTGTAACAGTCTTGCCACATTATTATGCCTTTCAGTATACAGGCCCTCTGCCATTAATTTCTCATACTCAGGAACAAGATGTGCAACTGTTTCCAGTTCTGCTTTATAGAACCTGCATTTATCTGTTTCTTCCACATGTTTGATGAAGTTTGTAAACCAATATGTATGTAGTCCACTAACCTGGGCCGCTGATATTAACCTTTCATCTTTTGGTTTAATTCAACACTCCTTAACCATTCATGTCTCACATGCTGATCAACTTGAGGTTGTTCCAGGAGTTTTCTGTACTTGCAGTTACATTTATGCCTTTCCACATTTCTTACCTTCTCATCTAATCCTTCACCTTATATTCCTTATTTTGTTTTCTGGGCCATTCAGTTGCTGCCTGAGTTTTGTTTTCTTCTGGTTTGGTTTCCATTCCTGCTTGACACTGATATGCTTCTGCTAAACTAAGCAGGGAAGTCATCTTAGATTTGTTCTCTTCATGTTTCAAAACTTTCACCATGTTTGGGTCTGGTGAGGTCAGCAGATATGTATGCAGTCCTACAATTGCAGATCTATACATGTAACAGGTTTTGAGGAGGCCCATACCATCATCAGAATAGGAATACATACTCTTGGTATACTCTGCTTTTTATATTATTTGATAAGTGTTCAGCATTTTTCTTATTTTCCTGTCCAACTGATTCAATACCTTTTGGAGCCAATCAGTCGCCCTATACAAACTCAGACACCTTGAGTGGCATTTTTCCTGTAAAAGCACATTTGAAATTTCTCCAGTACCTAATTGCACACAGGGCAACTAGTTTGTAATGACAAGCACTATCCCCAGCATTGCAAACCGAGTACTCCTGACATTGCTTTATATTCTTACACCAGCTATCGAATTAATAAAAAAGGGTCTGTCACCATGGATATGAACTTTCCCCACTATCTCCATTACCAGCTTGGTTGATATGGGCATCCTGAGGTAATGTAGAAATTGCCTTATATTTACTGACAACCAGTTAATTCTCAAGCAAACTGATATGGTATGTATGAAGACCCCATGGAATATAATAAGGATGTTGAATGGATAGAAGAAGTAAAAGAGTGGTCCGAAAAACAAAAGAAGGAGTATATTTAATAGAGTTGGATAGACATATTAAGATAGATATTTCTCCAAACTGTGTCTATTTCTTCTTTTTTTGCTGGTGTTTCTATTCATTTTGCTTTGTTTCCCAGTTCTCGATAAAACTTTTTTTGGTCATAAATGAATTGCTTATTTTGTACTTTTCCTTTATATTTATTTGCATATCTTCTTAGTTTTTCTGCTGTGCTGATATCTTTAGTTTATTATTTGCAATAGTATACTATAGATCCTAGTCTGTTCTAATATTGTGCATTGCTTTTCTCAAGTCTATCTTTCCAAGTATTTTTATTGATCTGGTCCATCTTCTATACTCTTCTAACAGTGACACTTCTTGTCTTAATTGCTTTATAGTTTTCTCTATTCAATACTTCCATGATGGCATTTGATTTCTTCCCTTCCTTTCTCATATTGCCCTGCATTTTTCTGGTAAGACTTTATGTTACTAATTTAGCTGCACAGTAATATAGCATATCTACTTCTGTTATATCACATGAATTTCTGTTAATAGTCTTGATTACTGTGTTCATTTGTTTTATATACTGCGGTGGTGCAGCGGTAGCGTTGTTGCCTCACAGCAAGAGGTTCTCCCGTTCGATTCTTGGCTGGAGTGCAGGGAGTACCTTCTGTGTGGAGTCTGCATGTCCGCCCCGTGGTTTGGTGGGCATTCGAAAAACATGCGTAAATGGGCATGCCTTCGCTGAAGGTTGTACATCGAGCTGGCATCTCGGCGTTCGTGGAAATCTACTGCCAATCATTAGCGGACCGGAGTTCCGCTGTGGCGACCCCTAACCGGGAAAAGCCAAAAGACAACAACAACTGTGTTCATTTGTTTTATCAGACTTTTAACATTTTGAGTCTTGTTGACTTTCTATATTCTATTTCTTTCGTCACTCTTAATATGTCTGTCCAGCTGTATTAAATCAAGCAAGTCGTCCCGTAGATCTTTTTCTTCTAACCTGAGGTAACATTCTTTATTCTCTGTTTCCTGCTGGCATTCTACAGAAAGTTCCAGAACATCTTCCTGCGATATATTCTCTTCAGCTGTATATTTCATATGGGAAGCCACTGGCCTACAACATGACTGTGTCAGAGTTTCCACCGTTTCCTGCTCCTTCCCTTGCTGTGCAACTCCAAATACAGTTTTGTATTGGTTTCCTACTAAAAGTGTCTTCATATGGAAACTGATCAGATGTTTCCTGTTTCTCCTTAATTTGGGGTCTCATTGTCCTGTCATGCTGTGATGTTACCAGGGTTGGATTTTCTACACTAAAGCCTTCACTTTGCAGGTAATTCGTAACTTCAGTTTCTATTTCTTTGATGTCTTTATTACTAATCCTCTTTTCTGCTTTCTCCCTTTGTTTTCTTATTTTTTGTATTGTAAAATTTTCCATATCCAGATGCTTTCGCCTATATTTTCCTTCAAATATCTTTGGTGTTGCTTTTTTTGTATTGATTAGTTTTGTTTTCTCCTGTGACTTGCTTGCACTGGCCCAGTAATCAAGGAGCCTCAATCCTCACCACTGGCAACAGTGGGGGACATACACACTGAGAGGATGACAAGTACTCACACAGTAAAGTGCAATTTCCCTTAACAACACAAAGAGACCACAGTCAGTCTGGGGCTGGTTTCTCCCTCTTTCTCCAGATCCCCAATAAGACTGCCCACTGGCACAGCTATAAAGTTGAGATCTCATCTGAGTGGCCAAACCAAGACCTCCAGTACTCTCTCAGTCCAACCAGTGCTTCATGTCCCTGCCCAAGTAGCTGACACACACCCTTTGAGATTTGATTTATACACGCACAAACACACAGACAGACAGACACACACACACACACACACACACACACACACACACACCTGGGAAAGCCTGGCACAAGTTTACTAGTTATGCCCCCTTCTTGCCCAATGTCCCCTTCTTGTGTAATGTTACTATTAATCCAATGGTAGTTTGACCAAGAGCCAGGCTATTAGGAGTGGCCTGCACAATCTCACAAAATAGATATGCAAGTACTCTAAGAGGTTAAATATGTTTCACAAAATATCAGCTGCAAAGATTTGTTTAAATATATTTAATAATATATAATAAAAAACAAGAAAATACTCACTAAATCATAACAGTAATTTCAATGTTCAAAATCACAGGAAATATTTAAAACAACATTGCAGGGCAGTCTCAAATAAAAAAAAAGAAAATATCTAAGTTCCCTATATTCCTATCTGAATCTAAAAGAGTTATTATGCCCTAGAAATTTACTTACAGCAAGGGAAGGTGAGTGGATGTTTCCCAGCTGATGCTGTCAGGTCAAAGCCAAATACAAAATGCCCTCCCTCTCTCTCTCTCTCTCTTTCTCTCTCAAAGTGTTCTTAAATTAATACCAAATATTACTGCTGGGTTAGTTTGGACCACATCACTTTTTGTCACCTCACTTTAGTTCCCAAGCTAAACCCCCATTGTCAGAAACTACCAGCATTTATCATCTCCCTGTGAAAAATACATAGCCCTAAGATCCTTTAGCAAATGGTCGTAAAATAATTTACATTCCTGCACACATAAAGACAATACAAAAAAAATGCTAGTTCTAGACATTGTGTCTGATACTGCACCGAAACTGAAAGATAACATCTCTTTTATTACTTGATTATAAAACAATTTAATTTCAACTATTTTCTAGAAGTTTTGCCAATTAACCCTCTATGTTCTAGTTTCCCTTAAACATTTACATCTAAACAGTCACAATAGTGCAGGTACATTCCTGTTATATTCCAACAGGGCATGCTGTGTTTACATTTTAGCTCAGTACATAACATACAGTTCTGTAGCAGCAGTTTAATATACACATAACATACAGTTATAATATAGTGGTAATGCAAGCAATTGCATCCTGCTGATATTCACAAATGACATATAACTATTTACAACATTCCAGATAGTTGTGCTGGCAGTATCTCCTTCTGACACACTTCTATATAAATTATCTTAATATTCACAAGCGACATATAATTATTTACAAAATTCCAGACAGATGGAATGGCAATATTTCCTTTTGTGACATCTCCTTTGGAACACTTGCTTCTACAATGGGGGGGAGCATCCTCCCCCTAAGCCTCGCCTAACCCCATAGTAGGAATGTCTCCATATCTTATATGCAGTTTGCTACTGTTTTAAAGTAAAAAAAAAAATATATATATATATATATATATATATATATATATATATATATATATATATATATATAGTTTTGTTTTAAAACTTAAGCCTAAACATTGTAGTTCTCCATGCAAGGAATAAACTGTTGCAACTGTTTTCTACATTTGTAGAAGCATTTGCTACAGTTTAAAATGTAAGAGATTTGTTTCTCTATTTTGTAAACTAAAACCTGAACACCAATGTGTTCAGTATATGCAAGGTATAAACTGTAGCAACTGTTTCCTGCATTTGTAGCAAGCAGTTTACTACAGTTGGCTAATGGCCCTGGAGCCTTTACAAGCCTAGCCCATAGGATTACCCTGGCATCGTGCCACCTGACCTTAGTTCCCAGTGCATCTGTCGAATAAAATCACTGGAGTGATCCCCGGGGTGAATTTTCTATTTCCCATCCACTCATCAAGATTTCTCTTGAAGAGGGCCAATGAGGTACTCTGCTTGACATGTATGGGAAGTCTATTCCATAGCATGGGCAGTCTCTGGGTTATGAACCTGTCCATCCAGCATGTTCTGTTGATTGTGGTAATGAGGTTGAGGTCTCTGGAGTGTGTGGTGTGGAGGGATTGGGATTTCTTTAGATGTAACATTTCTAACAGAGCTAGGTCAGACATGGCTTTGTAAGTTAAGCAGAGATCGCCTCTAAGTAGGTGATATGAGATAGAGAATAGTTGGATTTTCTTTAGTCTGTCCATATAGGACAAATGTTTAAGGCCTATGATCCTCTTTGTGAGGTACTTTTGCAGCCTCTCCAGTTGTTGCAGGTGTTTAATGAGGTACATGCCAAATGAGGCATTGTACTCAATGACTGGCCTAATGAGGGAAGAGTAGAGGGGAGACAATGACCTCTTTCTTCCTGGATGCAAAACCCTTAGTAATGAGATGTGCCACACATAAGGACTTTCTGACCACAGTGGCAATGTGGTGGTCAAAAGGTTGCTGTCAGCCTGAGTTCCCAGATCTCTTATAACGTCTTCTGTGTTCAGTGGACTACCATCGATGTGGTAATTCATGGGAACTGTGTTTTTCCCAAAGTGGATAATGACACGTTTTTGGCATTGTGCTTAAGGCCATGGTTTTGACACCAGTCATTGGTCTCAGTGAGGCCTTTCTGTAGGATGTCATCATCACTCAGGGAGTTAATAATAACTCCCAACTTGCAATTGTCTAGAACACAGCCAGGGATATTGTCAGGTTCCATAAAAGCTGTATTCTTGGCCTTGGACAGTGCTATTTTAACCTGTGCAGCAGTAATCCTGGGTGCCTGGCAATCTACTGGTATTGTGATTGGTCCTTGGGAGGGTAAAGTTGGCACTGAATCTGTCAGCCAGTATATTGGCAATATCTGTTGTCTCAATATAGGAGGTACCATTGTTCTGTAGCTCATAGTAAATCTGGGTATTGCCGTGGAGATTCTTTACATAACTATAGAAGGTCTTGTGGTTGTCTTTACTACCTGCTGCAATTCTGTTTTCATAGCTAGCTTTGGAGGATTTGATAAAGGTTCTCAACTTTTTGTTGAGGCCGATAAGGGAGTTTTTCCATTCTTGGGACTTCACCTTATTCCACATCAGTTTCCTCATTCTGTTGTACAGTTTGCTTATGGCAGGGGACCACTAGATTGGCTTCCTTTTTTTGGGGGAGAGCGTCTTGGTTCTATTGTATATGGCGAGATCCATGCATTTGTGTACGTGTTCATACAGTGCATTGGTGTATGATTTGGCGATCATGCAACTGATCTCCATTTGCATGGGTGCCATGAAGTTAGTTACGTCTGTTTTTAGGAGCCCAAAGTTAGCTTTGGAGAAGTTTTTCATGGTGGTTACCTTTGCGGGGGGGGGGGGGTGTGGCTTTCCAAGGTGATTAGTTTGTGGTTGAATCTGAACAGGGAGGAGTTGACTATTGGTGTAGAGCAATGGTCAACCATGTTAGTAATGACCAGGTCAAGGATGTTGCTACCTCTATTGGGGGTAAGAATGAGCTGGTCCAGGGCATTGGAATTAATGAATTCCAGGAAATGTTGGCCAAGTATATTGGTACATGAGTAGTTTTCCCAGTTAATAGAGGGGTAGCTGAAGTCACCCAGTATGAGAGTGTTAGGTTGGACCGTAATATTCTCCAGGGTGCTTAGGAATGTGAATTGTGAGTCTTGGGACATGGTCGGGGATTTATAGCACACATAGATACATATATATATGGGTCTACCTGACAACACCGAAAGCTGACAATGCCGACGATGAGAACACTGACACCAGAAGATTGAAAACTGAGATGACCGATGGATGAAAACCCCGACGCTGAGAATACCGACATGTGAAAAGGCTGTGTAAGTATGCGGTAGTGATTGACGTTAGGGTTAGGGTGCGAGTA
>NC_056725.1:1750371915-1750499415 GCF_019279795.1 Protopterus annectens
GTTGTTGTTTGACTTGTTTTATTCTGATATGAAATCAATAAAGTTGAGTTTTAAAAAAAAAAAAGTAAAGTTACTACAGATTGAGTATGGGCAAGAAGAGCTTAGATTTTAATATGGAAATAAAGTTTAGCTAGAATGAGAGAAGCAGTAGAGATGTGGTTAAATTACAATATAACAGTGGAAAATGTGTATTAGGTCAAAATAGTATTGTTAGTAATAAGGAATTATGTGGTAGCAGGCAATTAGGATCCATTCTGAAACACGGATGGCCCACATTTAGGACAGGGGCCTTCAGGCCATTGGGATGAAAAGTTAATTCTGCTCTCAGCACTGTATGAAAAAACAGAAACACAAACAGAGGGGGATACATCTTCATGACTGCCTAGATGATTGCCCTGTCCTGACAGTTTTCTCTCCAGTGAAGACTGGGCCCCTGCACCAAGAAATTAGTGAGTGCTCCAGACCATTTTGTGGAGGGGGGGATATACAGATAGGCAGCCAACATGGAGGAAAGTGCATGAATAAAGATCAAGAAAACAGGAAAGGTGAGTAATCAAAAATAAGGACTTTATTGAGATGGATAGGAAAGCAAGAAAAAATTAAAATGAAGTGAAGAATGATAATTTATAAAAGTGGTATGAAGAATAGTGGAGAATTTGTATCATGAGAAAAGAAAGGTTTTAAAATAAAGAACGCAAAGTGGGATGTTTTGAGTAGCTGACCTATTCAAATAAAATATAAAAGACAGGATGAGGGATTATAAGATATTAATAAATGGATGGAGGCACAAGTACCATGGAGGCATGTCTTCTTGCACTGTGAAAGAGTGAATGGAAAATGGATGGAGTTAGAAAATTTTGATTTTATGGGATTAAGTGAAGTTAATAATAACATGATTAACTACAGCTTTATTATAATTTGGCATATTTAAAGAATAGATTAGATGAGAAATTTAAGTGTACTATATGAAGAGCGTAAACGGAAAGATATTCTGCTTTACTGTATAATCAAATACTGAGTAGGAAAGACATTGTTAGATGTGCTACCTGTAGTATATGTTTGTATAGCCTTTGGTGGTGCAAGCTGTGGACTTTGGCTGAAGAAATATAGAAGTGTATTATACAAGAGTATTGTATGGTAGGCGATGAAGGACTCTAAAGATAAAGTGATGCACTGTATTAAAGTTTTTAAATAAAAATATAGTCTTTTCAATACATGCCTTGGGATTTTCATTAACTCAGGTAAATGGAACCCCTGTTTAAAGTCTCATGACTTAGTACATTTGGAAAAGTTATGGGAGAAATGTTTAGTGAAAGGTAATGGTTTAGATTTAAATGCCTTGAGAATAGTTCATGCAGTCATATTTATTATGAGTCTGTGCATAAGTAATACCATACAACAGATGGTAGTTTTCCAGTTATGTGTTCATTATTTTATAGCACTACTGTTAGTTTACTTCAGGATGGACCAGGCTAGGAAGGAATACTGGTTGGCTAACACATAGGCTAAGAAAGGAGTTGCAGTAGCAAAGGACAGAGCATCACAGGCCTTCTGCCAGCTTCTGGAAAGTGACTCAGTAGGTGGCACAAATGAACTATATCAGGTGCAAGGCAAAAACAGAAAGATGAAGAAGATAGTCAGACACTCTTCATAAGAGATGCCAGCAACAGCCTGCTCACCAATCCATAGGACATAAAAGGCAGATAGAAGGAGTATTTTCATTAGCTTCTGAATGAAGAAAACCCCACAGAAGCTGTACTGCCACAGACACTGGCTACAATGAGAGAAGAGGAGGAGGCCACCATAGAAGTAAGAACTACAATAAGGGAAAAGCAGCAGGCTCAGATGCGGTCACAGTAGATAATATAAAGATGCTGGGTGAAACGGGACAAAGGGCTTCTGAGGGTGCTTGTAGCAGTGTGGAGAGAAAGACGAATCCCAGATGACTAGAAAATAAGCAAACTCATGTCACTGTACAAGAACAAAGGGGACATCCACAACTGTGGGCAGTACAGAGGTATCAAACAACTGTCATGTCGTATGAAAGTTCTGGGCAATGTGAGTGATAAACAGATACACAGAATAGCAGAAACTAAGATGTGAGATGAACAGTTCAGATTCAGATCAGGATGCAACAAAACTGACTCAATGTTTGCAGTGTGAAAGATAGTTGAGAAAAAGCTAAAGATGAGGAAAGACTCCAATTGGGCATTCTTAGACTTGGAGAAAGCATATGACAAAGTCCCAAGAAGGTGATTTAGGCAGTCCTGCAATGGTTCAAAGTCACAGAAACATTGATACAATTAGTGTAGGCTATGTACAAAGATCCAATGACTCAAATATGAACAGTGATTGGTCTCACAGAGGGGTTTCCAGTGGGAGTGGGTATGCATCAGTGTTCAGCCATGAGCCCACTGCTCTTCATACTGGTGATGGACTACATTAGCAAACAGGTTGAAGGGGACAGATCAACAAAGTTTCTGTATGCAGACAATGTGGCATTACAGGCAGACTCTGAGCAAGAGCTTCAGTAAAGGACAGTAGAATGGAATGTAAAACTTAAGGCACAAGGCATGAAACGTAATACAGATAAGACAATGGTAATGGCCGTAAATGGGGGAATCAGAAGAAGCTGAGAAGTGAGACAGAAGGGAAAATAGTGGAACAGGTAAACAGCTTCAGATATCTGGAAGGAGTGGCTGAGGAGAAGGGAAGTCTGAATGAAGACTGAATGAATATAGAATCTTCGGGGCTGCAGCCAACTGGCACAGCGTCTCAGGTGTAGTCTATGACAGAAGAATGCCAAAGAAACTGAAATGTAAGGTGTACAGAACAGCGGTGTGACCAGTAGTGCTGTATGGTACAGAAACCTGAGCAGTAAAGGCAGAGCAGATGAGCTGGCTTGAGGAAATGGCAATGAAGTGCCTGAGATGGGTAGTTGGATTCAGACTGTGGGACAGACAGAGAAATGAAGGCTTAAGAGCAGAAGCCAGAGATGCTCCAACTGTAGAAAAGATAAAAGATAAAAGAGTACAGATTATGATGGTTCAGGCACATGTGCAGAAAAGCAGAAGACAATCTGGGAAGAAGCAACCCAGACATCCTAGCCACAACTGAGACCTGGCTAAAGCCTGAAATAAAATATGCTGAAATACTAACCCCTGGTTATAATATTAATAGGCTCAAAAGAAAACATAAAAAAGCACTTGGAATAGCTATAATCATTCCAAATATGCTCACAGTAACTCCCTGTACAGGCACAATTCCAATTTTTGGAAAAGCAGAAATTCCTATCTCATTCCTAAAACTTAAAAGAGCATATGCATTGCTGTGCTATATATCCTCCCAGGACAGAACATTCCAATACTTGAAAACATACTATGCTGGATAACAGATACAATCAGAAATGCAATTATCCTCCTGGGTGATATAAACATTGACTGGCAGTCTTTATCTGCAAATTCAGCAATCAACAGCATGAACCTTTTTGGATTCACTCAACTTATTAATAACCAACAAGATATGGCGAAAATAATTCCCAACAATTTATCCTGGATTGGATTCTGGTTACCAACTCATCTAATTTTACCTCCTCAGGGACCCTTCCTGATACATTAAGTGATCACTTGTCAGCTTATACCCGCAGGAGTATTACAGAGGTAACATAGGAACATAAGCTCAAAACTACCTGTAATCTCTCCAGATTCTCCAAGGAGTCTTTCATTGAATCCCTGAAGGCATTTAACTGGTCCATCTTAAAAAGACTCCTCTTAAATGATGCAGATGAATACTTCAGTGCAGCATTTTTAGATATTCTTAACACTTCAGCCCCAGAGCATACAAAAATAATTAAAAACAGTCATACCCCATGGCTCACCTACCAATGCAAACTCCTTATAAAAGACAGACAAAGCATGGACTGATTGGCAAAAGAATAAAAATGACAACAATTGACAACTATTCAGACAGCTACAAAATCAAATCAAAAACAAGTTAATAGTTATAAAAAGTATTATTATACTCAGCTACAAGTTAGCCATAAAAACAACCCTAAAGAAGTCTGATCCTCCATATCCTCTCTCATTAGCTCAGATACAAAAAAGAATCCCAGACATTCCCCTCTTCAAACAGCTACCTATTTCAATTCATACTTTATAGAACACATAGCCAACTTAACTTCAAACTTACCAAACACACCCGCTTCCACACAGCCAACTTCTCCTACCTTAGGCCCTACCACATTTCCTTCACAAACTCACTTATCTGCAACCACTCTGATACACATGCCTTCAACTCTACCCACTTCACCTTTCAACCATTTTCTATAACTCTCATAAAAAAGCTTTTGCATAAACTAAAACCTTGTTCCTCCTCAGCCAACACATTTCCCTCAAAATACCTAAATCTATCTGCAGATGCAATAGCATACCCAATCAGCATTCGTATAAATAGATCAATGACAGAATCCTGTGTCCCTAACTTGTGGAAAATGACACAAATTACCCCTTATGTAAAGGAAGTCATTCCACTGACATTACAAATTTCTGTCCAATAGCCATCCTGTCTCCCCTCTCTAAAATCCTTGAAAGATGTGCCCATCAACAGTTTCTCCACTATCTCTTAAAAAAAATAAGCTAATCACTAATAAACAACATGGATTTCAGTCAAACCACAGCACCTCTTCTGCATTACTATCATTTACAGACACTGTCAAGAAGGCTCACAGCTCTAATAAACTTGTATCTACAGTATTTCTAGACCAAAAGCCTTTGAAATAGTCTGACACAGTAAACTCCCAAATCAGCTCTCCACACTGAGTCTAGCATCTCCATCTATTCATTGGTTGTCTAGTTACCTCGCCAACAGGCAACAAGCTGTAAAATGGCAAGGATCCATCTCCACATATCTTTCCACTTCCACAGGAGTCCCACAAGTATCCATCTTTGGCCCTCTGCTGTTCAGTATTGTTATCAATAAGCTACATTCATCTTGTGAAGGCACCTTGATTCAATATGCAGGTGACTCTACCATCATCTGCTTTTCAAACAATTTAACTCACCTCCAAGAAATCACTCAACAAGCTGTCATCTCCATTGAAACCTGGTTTACAACAGCACAAACCCTACTCAAACCCCCAAAAAACAAATTCCTCCTCTTTACCCCCAAAACTCACATCCCTAACAAAGCACCTTTCAAAATGTTTTCGGCAAATGGCACTGAAATACCAAACTATTAGGATTCATAATAAATGATGATCGTAAATTTGACCTCCATATCCAAAGCAATATCAAGAAAACCCACCAAAAATTAGACATGCTATACAAAAGCAATCATTTTCTGAGCACCCCCACAAAAATTACTATAGCCATAACCTAATTTCTGCCCTCCATACTCTATAGAGCACCAATTCTAACTAATTTACAATCCTCCATAAAAAACAAACTTGAAATCTGCTACAACAAAATCTCCATGTTTACTACTAATTCATCTTCCTTTGGCCATCACTATAAAACTCTGCATACCTTTAGCTAACTGGAACTCCCCCTGCACCTCTCCTACATTCATTTTATAACAATACGTAAAATCATACATAATCCATTAGCCTGCTCGGCTCTTATCCCTCTACTCAATGTACATTTCCCTAAAAGAACACTCAGATCAGAAGAAAAACAACTTCTCACCATAAATAAACTGAATAAATACCCTGGACAAAGCCTATACTCATACTCAGTAGCAAAAACATAGAACTCCTTACCTGTAACCACCGGAACTATTTCTAACCTACCCACATTTAAATGCTCCCTAAAAGAATACCTTACAAAGAATACCTTACAAAATCTTGGACCTGCTCCTGTGACAATCCTGGCTGAATTCGTCCACTATATTTCATTCATCCCTTTCAACCTAGATCATACTTCACTACCCTCTACAGCCTGCTACTCCACTCCTTTATGTTTTCTCCACTACCTAACCATATTTAATTCATCTCTGCAGATCTTTCCTCTGCCTCTTTCCTCCCTACCCACCTGAGCTACCTGAAGACAACCTATCCTGCACTCTTCTTATAATCCCCTTCTCTCCATCCTTCCTTCTGTAACCGTAATATAAAAACCTCTCTCATACTACGGCATCACTCAATTTTACCTCATTGTCTCTAACCATGTAATCTCTGATATCTCTTTACATATCTTATTAGAATTGTCTCAGGTGTCATTTACCACATATTAATCTACGTAACAAATAATATGACTATTGAATTCTTCCTCAGATATTCTCTTCAACTCATGTTATCTTCATTGCACTCTGCTATGAAACATATGTTCTATGTTTTTCTCATTACAACATTCACTCTTACGTTTGTAATGTAACATGATACTTTGTGATTGAAAATATCCGTACGCACTGTTTTGTAATGTAACATGATACTTTGTGATTTAAAAATCTGTACTTGATTTTTAAAATATTGCAATTGTGGAGTTTTTCTCCTCAGCCCTCAGCTGAAAATGGGCACTTTCTGGCCTAGTCAGACTTTTCTGGCAAACAAATGTCAAATAAATAAATAAATAAGAAGATTTGGAACAGGAAGGAAGAAGGTAAGAGGAAATAATGGCATCCAGCAAACAGGTGGATGTATTCTGAGAGAATACATCTGCAATAGTCAGGCATGAGTGTCGAAGAAGGCAGGAGTGTGGTATTGAATTAAGAGAGATGGCAACAGTTAACACAACACTCTGACCCCATGTAGAAAATGGGGAAAAGAGGGATGATGATGATGATGATCCCTGTTTCATCATCAGCCTTTCCTTTGTGTTATGTATATGAGCCTTAATTTTGTAGTTCTAAAATATTCCTTCATATCAGGTAATCCTAAACTAACTTTTAATATGGGGAGAAGCATTTTATCATGCTTAACTCTTGCCCACTTAGCCTCCCAAATAAATAATTTCAACTCTATTAATTATAGCCATTGCAGGGCATAAAGGGAGAAAGCCCTTACTATATCCAGTCTTCTTTGGGTTTAGTACTAGCTGGTTCTGGTTCAGCCACTTTTCGATAGGCAAAAAGGAGTTCTGAGTTGTCGTATGTAGATCAGAGATGGTATTGGCTATGGTGATGACTGTGGAATCCTCAGCATATTGTACCAGTGATGACTGTGGAGTGAAGGTAGATAATTGATTGGTAAAAATATGAAATAGTAGTGGGCCCAGTACTGAACCTTGGAGAACCCCCATATTTATATGAAGTTCTGCAGAGATAGTAGAAAGCCATTTAATAGATTGGAAACACTTGCTGAGGTAACTAGAGAACTAGGAGATAATAGAGGCAGATAGATTGAGTTCAGTGAGTTTATTTAGTAGGAGAGGTTGAGAGACGGTGTCAAAAGCTTTAGAGTGATCAAGAAAGAGACAAGAGACTAGTTTGTTTTGGTTTCTGGCTTGTGAGATGGTGTTAATGAAGGAGTTGAGAGCAGTGGAGGTGCTATGACCAGGACGAAAGCCATGTTGAGTGGGGGAGATTAGATTCTCTTGTATGAGGTATTGCAGGATTTGTTTGTGTATGCATTTTTCCAAGAACTTAGAGAGAGGTGATAGGATTGAAATGGGTCTAAGGTTGAAGAGTTCAGTAGAGCTACCTCCTTTATGAATGGGCAAGGTGTAGAATTTTTATTCCATGTTGCACGGACATTGGCCGCAGTAATGGACTGGTTAATGAGAATATAGATGGGGAGGGTGAGGGAGTTGGCTGTTTTCTGGAAAAAGAGTGAAGGGAGACCATCTGTTGACGGGGAACGAGGTTTGAGTTTGAGAAGCAGGGATTTAATGTAGTTGGTGGATACAGTTTTTAGGGAGAAGGCCAAGGAGGTGTTAGAGGGTTTAGGAGGGTTGGGGGGTAAGATAGTGTCTGTGCTGGAGAAAAGATGGTTGGTTAGTTTGCTGATGGTGTCTATAAGGTATGAGTTAAAGTTAGTAGCAGTTTGAATAGGTATGTTTATAGTGCTAGGTTGTGGTGAGGAGGGGTTTCCAGGATGAAGAATTTGGTTGCTCATATGCCAGAATTTCTTTGGGTTATTTAGGTGTGACTCGGGGGGGGGGGGGCAGTTTAGTAGTTTCTCTTGTCATTGCTGACTGCTTTCCTAGCAAGGTTGCATAGTTGTTTGTACTGTTAGAGGTGGGAGGGGAGTTTGGTTTTAGTCCAGAGCTTCCAGGTTTTATCCCTTTGAGCCTTTAGGGAAAGGGTGGATTTTGATAGCCAGGGGGAGATGTTTGATTTTATTCTAACAGTGTGAGTGGGGGCTAGGGAGTTGACAATGTTAAGGAAGATGATGTCAAATTTTATTACAGTTCATCCAGGGGTAACTGGCTGAGGAATGACCAGTTGATAACTGTTTAACTTATTGGAGTCAAAGTTGGATAGTTTGTGACATGCTTTGAACTTATGTGGTCTACACAAGTGAGGGGTAAAATGGTGCATTTGAATTGGGCAGTGGTCACTAAGAGTTTCAGGTAGGGTTTCAGGGAAGTGATATTTCTAGAGGTGAGATACTAAAATCCAGTCAAGTAGAGTGGAATGGCTAGACTTAGTAGTATAAGTAGGTGTGGATATTAGTTGGGTGAAGCCATATAGATTAATGAAGGAAGAGGGGGATTCTGAGGAGAGGGTTAACCAGTTAATGTTAATGTCTCCCATGAGTATTGTTTCATTGAGGAGGAGATTGCAGAGTGAGGATAGGATACTTTCAATTACAGTGATGTTGTTGCCTGGATGAATGTAGATTGCAGCTATGTTTATTGAGGTGTGAGTATTCAATTTACAGTTTGTAATAAGAAGTTCTGCTGCTGAGGCAGGAGGGGAGGGGATAGTTAGTGGGGTTAGAGTAAGGTGGTTAGAGAACATGATAGCTCTTCATCCCAAAGACCATGAATCATCTTAAGCCTTCTTTCTTTATCACATTCCATAATAATACACCTATCAAAGTGGAAACTGACACCAAACTACTTGGGGTCATTATTGATGACCAGCTGAAATTTGACCTGCGTGTTCTCAGTAATATCAAGAAAACCCACCAAAAACTTGGCCTCCAATACAGGAATAAAAATGTTTTATCCAGTAAAGCCAAGATAGCTCTGTCCCATGCCTACCTACTCCCAAACTTTCTTTACGACTCTCAAACTCTCACCAACTTACAAGCCACACTTCTCTCTAAATTAGAGTCCACATACAACAATGTAGCCAGATGTGTTGCCAAACACCCCTACCATTCTCATCACTGCTTAGCCCTCAGGAAACTAAATTGGTTAGAGCTTCTCCACAACCTTCTCCTCTCTCAGTTTCAGGTAATTCATTCTATACTGCACCTGCCCTCTTTCTGTCCCAACATTACCTCTATCATTTCCCCCTACTCCCCATCCAGAACACTTCAGAGCTCGGAACAGCATCTCCTTTCTATATACAAGCCAAAAATCAAAATAGGCAAGAACCTTTACACCTATTCCCCAGCAGAGAACTGGAATAAACTTCCACTGGACATTCAAAATATTAAGCCTAAACTACAGTGCGGAAATGCTGTAAAAAAACACCTAAGCAACTCATAGCTATGTCTGTGTAATCATCCCCCTGATTGACTTTATTCCTCTCTCCCCTTTTCCCTCCCACTTTATTCCATCCACTAATGTTCGTCTACATCACTCTTACAAGTTCTACTTGTCTTCCTGTACCTGCATGATTTCTTTTGGAGATTTACTGTGTTACAAGTAATTATACACTCTGCAGCTATTCAGCTGAACAGATGATGAAGATTGTCATTTCACTACTGGATTTTTATGGTCTGTATTGTAACAGGTGTACTTTCCAATCATTTGGAATCTTAATGTCTATTATTATAACTTAGTTTATTGTTACTCCTGGTAACTATACTTTTGTAGCTATCTATTAGTTTATGTAGTTATGTTGTTAAGATGTTATGTTTTGTGGAACTTTTCTCCCTGGGTCTCCACTGAAAAAGGGCTTTGTCCCAGCTTGACTAACCCAGTCAACAAATGTCAAATGTGTATGTCGAATTTTATATTATGGTCAATGACCACTCCAAGTAATTTTATTTGGGAAATTGGAGAAATAATTGTATGGTGTAATGATGAGATATTGAATGGTGGCTGGGTGGGTGGGTAACTGCAGTGCTAGTTGGATTGAGAATTGTATTGTGTAATGAGATATTGAATGGTGGGCGGGTGGGTGGGTGTCTGCAGTGCTAGTTGGATTGATAATTGTATTGTGTAATGAGATATTGAATGGTGGGTGTCTGCAGTGCTAGTTGGATTGATAATTGTATTGTGTAATGTGATATTGAATGGTGGGTGGGTGGATGGGTGTCTGCAGTGCTAGTTGGATAGAAAAGCATGAGTTTTGTTTTGGTGGGGGTAGGTATATGTTGTGCATTGTTTACCCAGGATTCCACACCATTAAATGACTGCTGGGTGATTTTTTTGAGTTTTTGAAGTGTTGGGGCAGAACAAGTCAGGGTGGAATAATCTGCACATTGAACTTCAGAGACAAGGGGGTGGCAGTATGAAGATTGTTATTAAAGATAATAAAAAGGAGAGGGGCGAGAATAGATCCTTGTGGAAGTCCCAAGGTTACAGGCAGTAATGAAGAGAGATTTTGTTGCCATTTTACAGTTTGCTGGCATCCAGTTAGATGTTGTTGGAACCCAGTAAGTGCAGAATGGCTAAGTTTAAGTTCCGAGAGTGTACTTAAGAGTGTAGAATAAGATAAAGTATCAAAAGCTTTGGACAGATCAAGAAAGATGGAGGAAACTAAATTGCCATCATAGTGATGGTGGTTAACAAAGTTAGCAAAATTAACAAGGGTGGTGGTAGTGCTATGATTAGGACGGAAACCATGCTGAGTGTTAGATAGACATTTGTTGGTTATTGTAAAGCTTTGTGTAATGCACTGTTTGCATTCAGTGTTACAGTGCACATGTTTTAGTTAAAAAAATTCTCCTTTTGAAACTGTAGAAATTGCTTGCTACAAATGTAGCAAACAGTTGCTACAGTTTATACCTTGTCTGCAAGGAATGCTACAGTGCTCATGTTTTAGTTAAAAAAAAAAAAAACTTCTCCTTTTTAAACTGTAAAAACTGATTGCTACAAATGTAGCAAACAGTTGCTAGTTTCTAACCTGCCTGCACCCAGGTATATTGCCAGGCTTAATGGAAGAGGTATTTTTTTATCTTAGATATCACCTCAAGTACATTTCTTCTGTGATAATAGGGGCTATAAGGGATTCAGGGTTTTGTGAACCTTGGGTAGTAGTCTCAGGGTAAAGTTAGCACTGATTTATTTTGCCAATATATTGGTAATATCTACTGGATCATAACAGGAGGTGCCACTTTGAAGTAGTTCAGAGCAATATTGGGTGCTGTTCCTTACCTTCTGACACTAACCTGAGTTCTTGGGTTGCTTTAGTAGACCTTAATAGTATATGTCAAGTTTTTAATAATATGTTTGATTCTATTCTTGAGGGGTTTGGGATCTGCTGTTTAATTTAACGAGCATGTTTTCATTTTGTTGTAAAGTTTATGTTGGTGTTTCAGTAAGGTGTTTTTTTTTTCTGACAGTATTTTGTTGTGACTGGGACAAACAACTCCATGCATTTACCTAAATTAGCATAGAACTCCTTTGTGAGAGTACCTGCTGCAGGGGCAGCCCGTGCTATTGGATTGCAGGACTGCAGCCCTCCCAGCTGTAAAATGACAAAATTAAACAAAATATAAAATAAAAATAACAAATAGAAAATAAAACAAATAGAAAGTAATAAAACAAACCGCGAGTCCCGGAACATCGCACATGCGAACTCACGGTATTTCCGATACTCGGACTGCTGGTGAACCAGTTTGGAGCATGTGCACAGAATCCAGACTGTCTCCACCAGCAGTCCGGACTACAACATGTGCATCTACATTTACCCAGCAGTCTATGTAGTAATTCTGACTGCATAGACTGGAAAGGGATCGGACTTCAATGTCCGCAGGCAGGGTGGTCTCGCAGGACAGAGAGAACGAGTCTTAGGTTCTCTCATGGGATAACAGCTCCTTGGGCGCGGCAATGATGGTACAGGATACAACGAGCGATTAAGTTTCGGACGTGCAAGGCAGGTAAGAGGTGTGTGTCTATGTGTGTCTGTGTGTAATGCCCCAGTCACTACATGGTGGTGGGTAGAGAATAAGGCTTGAACCCTGTACCTTGGGCCCAAATGGCAAGAGCCTGAATTCCCTACCCACCACCATTTGTAAAAAAAAAAAATGCAGATTTTTGCCTCATATTTGTTCTGTTCCTCATAAAATCTGTGGTTTCTATATGTTTGTTTCTCAACACAGCCAGTTGTGCAGTGGTGCAGTAGTACCATTGTTGCCTAACAGCTACAGGTTATCTGGTTTGATTCTTGGCTGGGGTGCCTTCTATGTGGAGTCTGCATGTGTTTGTGTGGGTTTGCTCTGGTGTCCTCTCATCTTACAAAGACATGTCTGGAGTGTTTCTTCCTCTGCCAAAAATTGCCTTTTGTTCCAAGTCAGACTTCCCTAGTTAACAAATGTTAAATAAATAAAAAAGACAAGCATTGGAATTTCTGACTTCATATTCTTCAGAAAGTACATGGTAACACAAAACCTATTATTATAGCAAGTTTATAAGATGGACATTTGAAATTTGTCCCTATTTTTGGGACTGTATTCCCCCATTATTGGCTTTGTCCAGGTTTTGTGTGCCAAGGCTGGGAGCTATGGTGGTAACTGAACTCACTGAATATGTTTGGGGGCTGTATTCCCCCATTATTGGCTTTGTTCAGGTGTTTTGCACTAAGATGTTGACAGCTATGGTGAGAACTTAATTCACTGAATGTAGCCATTTAAGTTTCAGTCTTCCTCTTTCATAAAATAGATGATTGATTTGGCATAGTGGTATGTTGCTGTGACTGTTTTGCACAGGGTCCTGGGTTCAATGCTTGGCAGTGAAATGTATGGTGGTAACACAGCATTTTATTCTAGCAACTTTCCAACATTATACAAGCAATGTTTAAAATGTGTCCCTGTTTTTGGTCTTTTGCCCCCCCCCCCCTAAATTTTGGCTTTTTCCAGACTTCTTGTGCTGCAAAGTTCAGAGATACAGCTGAGTGTCAAGTAGATTTTACAAAAAGCTGAGAGCTGCAGGGGAACAAAAGTTTAGTGATCCTTATGCTGAGTCTGCTTGCATTGTTAATAGCACAACCGGTAGTGGACTTGCTTTTGATGCAGAAGGCTGTGGGTTCTACCCCCGCAGTAAGTAGATGCATTGCTGATACTGTACTGTATTGTAAAGGGGATGGATGCTGCAGTCCTTTTTGGTGAAGATACCTAGTAACTCTGAACCTGATATCAGTTTGCCATCCATTCCCTATTGCAATTATTAGATGACTTTTACTTCTTCAGAGATTGTGCATATTTACTGATACTTTGATCATGTTTTCCCCATGAAACAAGTAGATAGTTGTTGTCAGGCTTATCATTTTTTAATGAAACATAGGCAATTTATTCCTCAAGGGTAGCTTACACTTTATTTGTAGGTGAAACAATGACATATAAAGTTGTTTGCTAGCAGCAACCTCTTCATTAGTCACAGATTTCTTTAATGTGGAATCATTTAGATGACTTACTTCTTCAGAGATTGTGCATATTTAGATGACTTACTTTTTCAGAGATTGTGCATATTTACTGATACTGGTGGACTGTAGAAGTCTGAGTAGACTTTTATGATAGAAATGTTCTAAATTGGGCAGTTTTGTCGTTATTGGTGCATGCATTTTTTTCATTGTTTACTGGAAAAATTTTTTGAATTGGGCAGTTTTGTCATTATTGGTGCATGCATTTTGTTTCATTGTTTACTGGAAAAATGTTCAAAACAAATTTAAAACACCCTCTACAGCTGTACTATATTGTACAAGGAATATAATTTAATAAAATCAGAAAGGTGTATCAAAGACCACGTGTATGTTTCATGTGCAAGGGGCCTATGATTTGAAAACAGCCTAAAGTTAATCTTTATTTGTCACTGGCAAAATGTATTTTCTTTGAATGTGGGTTTCAATGCTGTTTCAATGAATGTGAGTTTCAAGGGCAGAGAAGTTTTAATGCCAAGTCTGTTTTCATTGTGAGATTGCATTGCTTTGTTTAGCAGATGCCTTAGTGTTTGTGCTGTAAAATTCTAAATAAAGCTTTCAAATGAAGTCCAAATCATCGTAGAAGTAAAGTAGTATTCACATTAGTGTTTATGGTAAATGGGATGAAACAGCCAAGTAATGGTTCATTGGAATAGCTGAAGGGGGGAGGCTCCATTCCACCACAATTTTGTGAGGGGGAAGGGCGGCAAACTCTAATACAGCCCCGGCTGAACTATACCTCTCAACTGTCCAGATTTTCACAGAATTAATAGATTTTTGCTTCTTATTTTTGGTTTGTTCCTCATTAAATGTGTGGTTTCCTGGCAAATAATTTAGGAATTAAGTCACTAAATAATGACAGACACTGAGTTTCAGACTTCATTACCTTCAGAAAAATGCATGCTAAAGCAAAACCTGTTATTCTATCAACTGTCTCAGTTTATACAACAATTTTTTGTACTGTTTATAAGTATATTTGGCCTTGTCCAGATTTCCTGCATTAACAGGTTGAGAGGTATGTGCAAATAAATGGCTTTAAAGAATTAGGCATATCCAAACCTCTGAACTGTCCCCAATTTTGGCTCAAAATGTTGCTCTTCCCCTAATAATCCCGCCACAAAATGGCAATTTTGGAATAAAATGTGGAGGGTTTACAATTAAGAAATAACTGTAATAATCAGAGTTATATATTACTTTTATTTCAGAAATGCATGCAGATTCTTTTATTTTGTCAGCTGCTCATGTTAGCAGTACTAATATTAAAAAGGTGTCCCTTCTTTGACAGGTTCCCAGCTGTATTGTGTGGCTATTTTATATTTTTGCATCACGTTTTGGTCCATTTTTCATAAAATTGTGTTTTTTGGCAAATTAGTAGCAAATCATTAAAGACTGAAGTTAGAAAATAATGACAGACATTTGTGTTTCAGATTTCATACCCTTCAGAAATTCATACTAATGCAAGACCTACTACTCTAATACCTTTCTAAGTTTATAAGAGCAATATTTAAAACTGTCCTTATTTTTGGGCCTTGTCCCACTTCTATGTATGGCTTTGTCCAGATTTCTTGCTCTGAGGTCGAGAGGTATGACAAATGTGTCAGGGCCATCACAGTCAGCCAGAGACACTTCAAATTGTGACATACTTGTTGCACCCCACTGCCTCATGTAGTGTGACTCTGGATGTGTCCAAGCAAGGCAAGAAGCAGTTATGCAGTGTAAATGTGCAGAGTATACCCCCATCCAAGGCAGACACAAGTATTACTTTTATTCTGTCCTTGATTTTGCAGAATGTTCGGGTTTGTCATATTTTTATACTGTTGATTTATGTTTATTATTACTCAGAAAATGCCTGTTGCTCTGTGTTTAAGTAGCAATACTTTAATGACCATCAGGTAAGTTTGTCTGAGATCATAATATGCAAGTAAGCTTTAATAAGCATACTGTTAAAGAATTGCCAACATTGAAAGCCTTTCTGTTGTTGCCATGTAGAGAATACTTAACTAGATAATGTATAAGCCTTGGGTATTGAAATGCATATGACAGTATTTGTAATAAAGGACAGGATTACATTATTTTAAGAAGCTCATTACACTTGTTGGAGACTTCCTGTCATCTCTGCAGGCTTTACCCATAAACTAAACAGAATGCCAATCGTGTGGTCCATAACCTGTACAGTAATCCTTTAAGCAATGTATCTTGAGCTCGTTTCTTGTTTGCTTTTCATTTTATACTTTGATCATGTTTTCCCCATGAAACAAGTAGATAGTTTTCAGGCAGCAGGTCTTTTTTGGATAAGAAACATTTTTACAAGTGGGGGCATCACAGAGATTTCTACTTTCAGCGTGTTACTTGGTACTTTAATAAAGCTGAATATAAATTATAATTAGAACTGCAGTGCAAGAAGTGGTTTGAGTTAAGTGCTGCTTGTTTTTCTTATACTTGATTTTGACTGGCATTTCAGTAATGTATTTAAAAAGTCATTTATTTTTTCATGCCTCACAACCTTTTTGTTTCCATCTAGATATTAAGTAAGCTGTCATGCAGCCAATGCATTCAAATATTTTTATTCTTCTACACTTCATTTTGTCTTGATAGGACTCTCATATGACGGTTTGGCACCCAGGGCAGTGTGTTTGGTTAGTTTTTGTGGTTTTGAGCATAGCCTCTCCCCTTTATAGTTGGCCACACTCCTTCCCATTGGCCCCACCCATCCAGCTGTCTCCTGCAGCCCCTCTTTGATTTGAAGTCACCAGCTGCCACTGAGGTCCTGCTGTGTCAGTACTGGAGGCGATGCTGATATGTGTGAATTTTTAATCTGTCATGGAAATGAATGTGATTAGTATGCTTGGAATCGTTGAATTCAGATCCATCTGCTGCAAGGATGTATTGATTGTCAAGGTAAATGTCACAAGTCAGTAGTCCCAGTTAATTGGAGAAGGAGATAGCAAAGGAGTAGTTCATGAAGCAGGAATATTTGTAAGTACAAGATCGAAAATAGTATAGTATGTCCTGTTGGCTTTCTTAACTATTAGCACCAAAGAGCTTTTGTTTATTAAATCTAAGAATTTCCAGGCATACCCTACATTGGACATATAGGTGCTCCAGTTTATTAAGGATTAGTTGAAGTCTCCCAATATAACGGAATTCTTCATATCATGAAGCTTATTAGGTACATTAGGAATTTTACAAGATCATCAGGGGATTTTATCATCAGTTATGGGAGAAGAACTTTCATCAGGATGCTTTAGTCTTCACAGGAAAAGAAGGCAAGATGAGAAAATGATCAACCTGAAGAAGCCTGCATCTCATATCGACTCTACAGCCACAAAGCAGGCCTCTTGGTTAATACCCACCAAAGCCATTTATTATTCTTTAAAAATGGTTAGGCAGAAAATCATTAAAGCAAATAATAATCCACTAGTGAGTAGTACGCTCCAGTTATTAAAAGGATGCTGTTTTTCAGATTCTGAATAACAGTTTCACTACAATTAAAATCAAAGCTGGAGCAATCCCAGGCTATAAAATTAGTTTTTTTTAAATAGTTCCACGAGAGTAGTATATCATCTGATGTTTTAATAACTGATGGCTGTATTTTTCTGACTAAATCAATAAAAGGCCTTGTCTTTTGTGTATATTGTGATGTCGAATTAATTTATTAAGTACTTCAATCTATTTTAGCATCAGTTTAAAGTTTGCATTTTTGAATAAATTATATACAATGCAGAATATGTTAGAACAGTGTTTAGTCTTGGATACTGGTAAATTAGTCCCAGCATTATATTTATCAATACCATGGACTTGTTAAACTTGCATAGCAATGTCTTTCGGCTTTTCCCAGTTAGGGGTCACCACAGCAGATCACCAGTCTGCAGATTGATTGGCAGTGGAGTTTTTACATTGTTGAGTTGCCAGCCCGGTGCCCAACCTTCATAGAAGGCACACACATACACACACACCCTTACCTGCATGTCTTTAAAACTCACTCGACCACAGGAAGGACATGCAGACTCCATACAGAAGGCGGTCCAGCCAAGAATCGAACCGAAGTACCTCTTGCTGTGAGGTGATAATTAGCACAAATCAAGCAATTTTAAATGCTGAACATGCCATCTATCAGCAAATTCCACAAAAATGCCCTGCTCTGAATAACCACTTAAATCACTTACATGAAACCTAAAAACATCAATATTTTTACCCTACCAGTTAGTGATTCAATAAACAAACAAATTTGTTTTGCTAATCCTACAGTAAAATGAAATATAAAATGTAAACATTATTTAAAATTCTAAAACAGCATTTAAAATTGTTGGCGTAAATGCATATATGTGATAGTGACATGTTACTTCTTTAACATATGGAGTGTTACTTAGTTACTTAAGTACATCATTTATTTAAAAAAAAAGGATCACCTCCAAAAACCAAAAGGAACTCATAAATCATGCAGATTTGTATGTAAATTGCAGGCAGTTTACAATAGACAGTGGGGCTATTTTGTACATAAACCTTTGTGGTCTGTAGCCATTGCTGCAGTACTGCAAATGTGAATACTTAAAAACAACGAAACTAAAGCATGCTTAGTCTTCCCATGACTACCACATCTACAGTCTGGGAAACATAACAACAAAACATTTTAAACCGAGATAACAATGATTTAATAGTAATAGTCCATGGCGGGAGATGAGGGTTATAAATGAGGGAGATGAGGGTTACAAATAGGTTACATTTTCCATTACTTGACATTAGCTCACTTGGGCTTTGCTCTCTCAGAACAAAGCAAAGGCATTCAGGAGCAAACCCCTGCCAAGGATAACCCCTTAAATTATCCCTTTACTACCATATTTTGATTAAACTGCTTTTGACCTCAGTAACAGATAAAGGTATACATTTGGGTCTGCACACTTAACCAATTAAAAACTGAATAAAATAAAAACAAATTTGCAAATCCATTAATCATAGGTATGAATGTTAGTTGTGACCACAATGAACATTTCAGCAAATCATATTGTACAGTAAGTGAGGGTTGCAGCATATGCTGTGTTACTAAGTATGTGCAGACTTTTTCATATATATGACATACACTCAATAGGGGAAATGTCTTTCTGTACAGTGTGGGAAGCAGTAAACAAGTACGTAGTTTCTCTGCTCTCTGGCTTACATCTCTCTACTTTTTGGCATACATTAAGAGTGCTGACAAGCTTCTTTGAATAGACAAAAATGCAGAAGTTTGGTGTTTCATCATCTGAAAGTGGCAGTGTTCAATGTTAAAAAATTTCAGATGGAATTCAGAATGCCACTAAACTTACTATATGTTTGCTAAGAAAACCAAAATTATACCAATGAGATTTCATTGTATGCATACACACACACACACACACACACACACACACACACACACACACACATGCACGCACGCACGCACGCACACACACACACACACACACACACACACACACACACACACACACACACACACACACACACACACACAGCATATGAACAGTAGAGGATCACATTGGAATGCAGGACAACATCAGAACAGCCATCCAGAATGACTGCACAGAAAGCATTGCATGTGAGTACCAAAATGCAGAACTAAACACTACAAGGAGGCAGAGTTAAGTACTTCATAACCCACTGGGCATACCGTAAGCTATTCATTGCTCTAAATAAGAAACATGTTAACTCTTTCTGCAGCTGTTTGTCTTATATGTCTCCTGCTTTTCCATTTCCTCTTTTCCCTTCACATTTGCTGCAGTATTTTGTGCATCTATACCATGTCCATGAATAAGACAGGTGCGGCTGCTGTGTTTAATCATGGTAGTGAATCATTCATGCAATAGGTCGCTCATTATTGCTAATAGTTTCAGGGGGCTGCCACCAGATGGAGTGATTTTGGCTGCTTTTAGGTAACCAGTGGCTACATCTTAGATAGTCCTTTCAGAAATGCACTGTAGCTGATATATTATGGAGTGTTGTACTCCTGTTTTGTATTACATCTCTTTTTTGGGCTCAGGTGGTTGCCTGATAGTCACATACATACATCCACTGGCATTTAGGATGCTGAAGAAGTGTGCTTCATACCAAATGCCATGATGGCACTGTGCACCATCCTACTTTGTTGTAAAAGTGATGTACTCCTCAGCAGGTTGTACAAGTACGGAACAAAGACAAACTTCAAGCCAGAGACTCAGCTTGGAAGAACTGGAATAGGATTCCTGACAAAATTGAGCTACACCAGACTTTTTTGATTATGAGGAAAGAAACAAGAACTGGAAAGAATACTGTAAAAGCCTTGTACCTTATTGCTCTAGACACAATACTCATTTTGGAAAGAAATAAAATCCGCAACAAGGATATTAAATACCTCTTGCGCTACCGAAAGCAAACCAGTAACATTGAATCACTCCACCTTTGCTAATGATTGTGCTCACTTTTTGCAGTCCATTATAACCCACATAACTAAAACCTTTTCAAAGATAAACTCCCAAACTAATGAAGAACAACAACCTTTATCCCCTGTCTATAGCATCTATCCTCTTATGCAGCAGCCTTTCAAGTCTCTGAAATTTCAGTAAAGCAGACCAAGACCCTGCTTGTCAAACCCATAATTCAGGATCTAAATCCAGCAAATTTCAGCCAACCTCCCTAAGGCCTGTGGCTGAAGAAATCACTAAACCTCTAATTAATTTCTTTAACCTCTTTCTCACCTCAGGCACTGTCTCACCAGCATTCAATCATGGAGTTATAATCCCCCTACCTAAAGTCACTTCTAATGATCTGAAGGATTATAGACCTGTTTCTACCCTGTGTCTGATTACCAAAATAGTTGAAACATTTTTATACAGACGACTACTTAAGCACATTAACAGCTAGGGTGTGTTATGTAATGCACATTAACAGCTGGGGTGTGTTACGTGATGCACATTAATGGCCAGGGTGTGTTATATGATGCATTGTATGGCTTTGACAATGCATTCAGTACCTTTACTGTCCTGGTTATGGTCATTGATACCATTTATTGCAACCTGGATGAGGGACATATTACTGCAGGTCTGTTTGTTGACATGACAAGAACTTTTGAAATAGTCAACCATACCCTTCTTCTCAACAAACTCAAAAGACTCTTCTTTGGAGATAGCACTATTTGCTGGTTTTGCAGCTATCTAAAAAGATAGACCCTTGTAAGTCCATAGCAATGTCTCACACTTTACTGCTGGCAAACTTACTAAAGGTGTACCGCAAGGGGCTTCTCTAGGTCTTCTTCTCTCCTCTCCTCTTTCTTTGTGAATGATCTCCCCCTAGAATTATCCAGTCTTAAATGAGTAATGTGTGCAGATGATATGCAGCTCCTGCAATCCAGTGCAATTCACTCTGACCTGCAATAAAGTTACAGGACAATATGACTCAGTTGTGTACCTCATCTACTTCTAACAAACTAATAATTAAATCTAGGAAAACCCATGTCATTATCTTTGCCTCAGACAAGAAATCACCCACTATCTCTTCTATTCTTTTAACAGAGATTAATGGGACCATAATAGCTAATGTCACTGAACTCAAGTACCTAAGCTTACTACTTGACCCTACCCTTTCCTTTAGCACACCTACAGATTTTGTAACTAATAAATTCCTTGCTCATTTAGAACTATGTTACAAGATCAGTCAGCAGGGCCATTGCTAAAAATGTTTTTCTATCCAAAGTGGGTATTAAGTTGTGCATTCAGCCCACAATATTTACAGAAATAAGACTGTTGAGAATAAACTCTACACATTCCTTCTATTAGCAGATTCCTAGTTGCACTATTGCAGTTTGCTAAAAAAAATCCATTTGGCTTTCGAGTACCTCATAGTAGCATATTTCTTCTCTAAGTATTCTAATTTACAAGGTTCTAAAACACAGTCACTTGTCCCCTTTACAAGACAACCCTTATGTACTCAAAAGTACACAGCATAAGTTCTGTATAGTTGTTGTTGTTGTTGTGTCTTTCGGCTTATCCCGGTTAGGGGTCGCCACAGCGGAACTCCGGTCCGCTAATGTTTGGTAGTGGATTTTTACGTGCCAAGTTACCAGCCCTGATGCACAACCTTCAACGAAGGCATGCCCATTCATGCATGCCTCCACACAGAAGATAAGTTCTGTATAGTATGCCTACTAATTCAAACTGCTGTAGATGAGACAGTCTTCTCTATACTGGGACCTGCTGCTTGGAACCAACTGCATATCAATGTGTCAAAAATCTAGAAACAATTAAAAGCTTCAAAGATGTACTCAAAGAGCATTTCTTTATTGAATCTACCTGCAGCTGCTACCATAACAATGGTTTGGTAACTTACCATCCCATATAATGTCTATAAGAGCTTATGTATTATATGCATACCTCTCAACAATACCACATTCTTCGGTATTTACTAGTTTTGAGGGCAAAATAAAGGGGTCCACAAATTTCTGAGTAGCCCCTTCAATTCAGAACAAATTTCAGTGTTAAGAAACCTTAACTATTAAAATCACAATAACTTTTATAAACAAACCAGCAAAGCTTTCAGGCATAACCCTTCTTCAGTACAACTTAAATAACTGATCAATAATGCTTCATTTAAATAAAGCCCATTGCAAAATCATATGACACAACCTCCACTCATAAAACTAAAGCAATTAAATATGCAACCTAGCATCCAAATAAGAACAAATTCATCTATATGAACATATATATATATATATATATATATATAAAATACTGTGTGTGTGTGTGTGTGTGTGTGTGTGTGTATATATACAAAAACTACATATTATATAATAAAATGTAACCATTTATATAAAAAATTTATGAAAACTTTTCAATTATTTATATTGAATTTGTTTTTTCATTAAAACTGGTTTCAAACTAACAGTTGTATTAACACCTGGATACTTGTCAGCTTCTAATCTTAGAATCCAATCGTATTCTCTAACCTCCAAGATATTATTTAAATTTCCCTCCTCTTAGATTTTTAGTGACAATATCAATTACCCTAAACTTGAAATCATGAGCAGGGCCATATTCAGATATGTGGGCAGCTAGAGCATTCCTTAAAATATTCCTTCATATTTAGGACCAATGCTCAATTATTTCCTATTGCACTTTCCTACATAAAACACTGGATGATTTATACATGTCGCAAGATAAACAATATTAGTGGTATTACAAGTCACATAGCAATAAAAAGTATATTCTTTCCCTGTCTCTGGATGAATACATTTATTAGTACCACTTAGGATGTGCTTACAACTGCAATTAATACATGGAAAAGTGCATTAGGTTCATAGGTAGCTACTAGGCTATTGACCTTAGGGCATAATTAAGCCTAGCCAAAAATTGTATGCTATCGCCACCCTCCCAAGTGGTTTAGTTACCTGTGACCCTGTTGAACAAGGCCACAGAAGTTATTCCCAGGGTGAATTTCCTATTTCCCATCCACTCTCAAGATTCCTCTTGAAGAGCGCCAACGAGGAGCTCTGCCTCACATATATGGGGACCTTTTTCCAGAGCAAGGGGAGTCTCTGGGACATGAATCTGTCCCTCCAACAAGTCCTATTTATTGTTGATGTCAGGTTTATGTCCCTTGAGCGTGTAGCTCTGGTGGATTGGGTTTTCCTTAGGTGGAGCATTTCTAGCAATTCGGGGTTTGGCATAGCCTTGTATGTCAGGCAGAGATCACCTCTGAGTAGCCGGTATGCGACAGAGTACAGTCTGAGTTTTTTTAGCCTCATGGCATAGGTCATCTGTTTAACACCAGTTATCCTCTTTGTGAGGTACTTTTGAGGCCTCTCCAGTTGTTGCAGATGTCTTGTTAGGTACATCCCAAACGGGACATTATATTCAATAATGGGTCTAATGAGTGATGAGTAGAGGGGGACAATAACTTCCTTATGCTTGGATGCAAACCCCTTTGTGATAAGGTCAGCCATGTAGAAGGATTTTCTAACCACTTTAGCGATGTGGTTGTCGAAGGTGAGGTTACTATCCACCTAAGTCCCTAAGTCTCTTATCACACTCTCTGTGTTAAGTGGGCTGCCATCTATGTTGTAATTCACAGGTACTTGTTTTTTTCCAAAGGGGATGACAATGCACTTTTTGGCATTTAGCTTGAGGCCATGGTTTTGGCACCACATATCTGTATCTGTAAGACCCTTTTGAAGGATGTCTATGTCAGTAGGAGTCTCGATTATGGCACCAAGTTTGCAGTCATCTGAGAACTTTCTTAGCCATAGTCCCTTCGTGTTTGCTTGTACCTCCAAGAATAGATACCAAACAGGAGGGGTCCCAAATCTGAGCCCTATGGTACACCACTAGTCACAGGTTTGGAGTCAGATCTAGCGTTTCCTATTCCCATTGAATGGGTTCTAGCCGTGAGCCAGTTAGCAACCCATCTTGTAACGTAGGGAGTTTATATTTAGGTTGGTGAGTTTGTTTATAATTCCCGAGTGGTGAATGGTATCAAAGGCCTTTGCAAGATTGAGGTATGCTGTGTGAACCACCTTTCCCTCATCTATTGCTTTAGTGACCATTTCAAAAAAAGTCTACCAGATTTAGGAGACATGACCATCCCTTTACGAACCCAAACTGGGTGGGGTGTAGAGTTTGTAGGTTCCCAATGTCATTGTTTATGAGTTCCATGATGATGCGCTCCATGACCTTGCAGACGAGACTCATCAGCCTGATGGGGCAGTAATTCCCGGGGTCAGTGGTGGCACCTCCTTTATGGAGTGGGTTCTGTGGGCACACAGCCTGAGGTGAGGCTGTGGTTAAACATGGTATTAAGGTGAGGGGTTAATTCATTTTGTAGTTCATGTAGCACAAAGCCTGGGATGCTGTCTGGTCCCATGGATGATGTGTTTCTTGCCTTTGAGAGTGCTGTTTTCACCTGGGTGTCTGTGATTTTAGGGGTAGCACAATCTTCTGGTATGGATATGAGCCCTTTGGGGGGTGATGGTGGGGTGAAGTTTGCACTGAATTTATCTGCCAATATATTGGTGATATATCAGTTGATTCCATGAATTTTTAACCACTATGCTGTAGCTCAGAGCAGATCTGAAAGTTGCTATTAAGGTTTTTGACATACCTAAAAAATGCTTTGTGATTGTTTTTGGTGTCTGTTGTGATTTTTCTTTCAAAGCTCACCTTAGAGTTTTTTATGAGGGTTCTCAGTTTTTTGCTAAGGTTGGTCAGGGAGCCCCTCCATTCCTGGGTTTTTACTTTTTCTGCAGTAATTTCTTCCTTCTATTATAGAGCTTATTTATGGCCGGGTCCACCAGACTGGTTTCCTCTTTTTGGAGGAGTGGGTATTGGTCTTGGTCTTGTTTGGGATAGCATGGTCCATGCACTCATGTAGGTGCTTGTAGAGTGCTTTTGTGTAGGATATAGCAGATTCAATCATGCTGTCATTCTGCATGGGAGTAACAAAGTTTGCCACCTCAGTCTTGAGTAGCATAAAGTTTGCTTTGTAGAAGTTTTTCACCATGTTTTTTTTAGGATGGGGGGTGAGGGTGGTATGTGGATATCTAGGGTGATGAGTTTATGGTCTGATCTGACCAGTGAGGATTTTACCACAGGTGTGGAGAATTTGTCCCCCATGTTGGTGATGACCACGTCCAGTATATTTTTACCTCTTGTGGGGGTGTTTATAAGCTGGTCTAGAGCATTGGAGTTAATGTATTCCAGGAAGCGCTGAGCAAAGGTATTAGTACTTTCTTAGTTTTCCCAGGTGCTGTTTGGGTAATTGAAATCACCTAGTATAAGGGTGTTCGGTTGGACTCTCATGTTTTCCAGTACCTCAAAGAAAGAGGAGTGAGTGTCCTGGGGCAGGGAAGGTGATCTGTAGCAAGCTACAATCTGGATTGTAGTTTTGCCCATTGTCAGTTGAACTTGGATGATCTCCAAGTCATCATACTTTGCAACCAGTCTGGAGGTGTGGTTATCTTTGATGAATATGGATATGCCTCCTCCCTGTGGTATGAGTTGTAGCATGGAATTGCTGGGGTGCTCTCTTGAGCTTTGAACCAGGTCTCCATTACTGCACAAATGTTGATGTTCTTCATATTGAGGAGTGCCTCGAGAGAGTGCATTTTGAGGTTTAAACTCCTAGCGTTTAGCAGCATGACCCTCAGTTTTTTGTCGCTAGTCCTTGTTACGGTGATGGATTTGTTTTTTGAGCCTTGCCTAAAAATGGCACTATGGGGGTGGCAAGAGCCTTTGTCAGTATCCTGAATCCCAGGGATGACAGGTGCAGGCCATCTCTGGTGAAGCATTGAGGTTTGTCGAGCATGTCATCCCAGGCAGGCAGATACTGGATCCCCTTTGAATGACACCAAAAACTTAGCCAATTGTTGAAATTTATCATTTTTTCCTTGTAGTGAGGTATCATACTTGGTGAGGGTAAGATGCTACTCAGGGCTAGGGTCATACCTGCCTTGATTACATAATCAGTTAGTTCTTCTATGTCCCTTTTCATGTAGTCGAGGGAGATACGTCTCAGGTCATTCACACCAACATGGACAATGAGAGAGTCATATTTGTATTTGTTGTGGAGTGACCTGAGTGCGTGGGTAATGTGGCAGATTCTGGCACCCGACAAGCAACTGACAGTGACCTTCTCCTTATCCAGCCTGGTGAGAGGGACATTAGTGCGCCTGACTATGGAGTCACCTAGTACAAGTATGTTAGGTATGGTGTTTTGCCTTAAGGCTGTGGTTGTGCGGCACACTGGCTTTGGTGGTTATGTGATGATTGCGGTGAGTTTGTGGGTGTAGGTTGCTTGCGTGTCTGCTTTGGAGGTCTCTGTTGTTTCCACAGATTTTTATTTAGAGTCTCTGAATATGTCTTTTTGCATCTATGTGTGGGGTTTGCAGTTACATGTACGGTGGGTCTATGTGTAGTAAGTGGTGTGCAGCAGGTTGGTACCTTCTCCTTTTGACTGTCAATTCCAGTCATGACTGGAGAAAGCTTTACCTCAAGTTCAGCTATGTAAGTGCATCTCTCACAGATTTTGGTGTCATGTGGTAGGAGGAGAGGGTTGTCTGTGTACATGAGACAGTTGTGACATTGCCTCAGGATGCCCAAATTCATCAGGTGTGTAGGAGAACACACTGGGAGCTGGCTCTTGGAAATGCCTGAATGGGTTAAGGAACTTATTCTTATTTGCCTGGTGGGGAGAGTAATTTGACTGTTCTCTACAGACAACTGTTGGGGATCGAGTACTATAGTTTATTAGTGCTTCTGTCTCTTTTTACGCCAAGTGCTAGTCTGAAAGCACTGATTTCAGTGCTAAATCTGGCAGAACTGGCTAGTACCAAAGGAAAAACTGAAGAGCAGACTCAGTGGGAGCTGGTGATAGTTTAACCCCTAGCTAACCACCGCTGAGTGATGGGCAAAACCACGCAAATGCATTTTTTTATATCAGAAAGATTAAAGAGATAGAAATTAGCCCAAAATGGCCAACAACACTATAGTTTCTGGGCAGAAACCACTCCTCCAAGAACAGGTAGGCTATTCAGAGCTCCCCACTCTCACTGGTGAACAAAGAAACTTCCTTTTTGCCCAAGTAAGGTATGGCCAACACAGAAGCTTAAACACAGTCCAGGTATCAGCAGGTATCTGAAACTGGACTTTTCTAGCTTAGTAAGGTGGCAAAATAGCAAGATGTTTTTTGTTTTTTTTTCAGGAAGACAGTAGAAACAAATGAAAAAACACTTTAACAGTGCAGTAATGGCTGTTGCACGTGAGTGAGAAGCCAGAAACAATTAAAAAATACAATTTACAACAAAAATGACTTTTTTTTAGTGCAGGCACAAAAAATTGCAATTTCAGTATAAAATGAGCATTTTGAAAAGCAATGAACGCCAGAAAAAGAGCGTTTAGGTAGAAATAGCAAGAAGCAACAAGAAAAAACAAAAAATGGTACTTAAACATTCCAAAGTCTCTCCTTTTGTCTCTCTGGCATTGTAGGTCTCTGCAGGACACCTGGGCAGGATCTGCTGAGCTTATACAAACACAAAAACTGCACAAATGCGTTTTTTATATCAAAAGATTAAAGAGATAGAAATTATCCCAAAATGGCCAACAATACTATAGTTTCTGGGCAGAAACCACTCCTCCAAGGACAGGTAGGCTGTTCAGAGCGCCCCACTATCACTGGTGAACAAAGAAACTTCCTTTTTGCCTAAGTAAGGTATGGCCAACACAGAATGTTTTTTCCTTTTCACTTGTTCATTGTTATTATTACCCTGTTTCATCTCCCTATAACATAATCTCTGTTTGAGGTCACTGCAGTTCCTGTATAACATCAATAATATACTCACGCTCAGGCATAGCCCTCAAGTTATGCCAATTTTTTATTATAGGTTCATAGGTTCATACTAGGCTATCTGCCCTAGGGATAAGCCTAGCCAGAGTGTGTTTGGCTTTCGACACCCATTTTAAATTAATTTTGCTATGCCCTTTTACGAGGTTAGTATACTGTGCCTCTGTCTAACAGTGACACAGAAGTGATACCCGGGGTAAACCTACGATCTCCCATCCACTCATCAAGATTCCTCTTGAAGAGAGTCAATGAGGGACTCTGCCTAACCTGGACTGGGATTTTATTCCAGAGTGAAGGGAGCCTCTGGGTTATGAATCTGTCCCTCCAGCATGTCCTATTTATTTCAGTGCTGAGGTTCAAGTCTCTCGAGCGCGTAGCTCGATGGGATTTGGATTTTCTGAGGTGCAGCATGTCCATTAATTCCGGGTTGGACATGGCTTTATACGTCAGGCACAGATCGCCTCTGAGCAGGCAGTATGCCACTGAGTAGAGCTGGAGTTTCTTTAACTGGGCAGCATATGGCATCTGTTTGAGCTCTTTGATCCTCTTGGTGAGGTACTTTTGGGGTCTTTCAAGTTGCTGCAGGTGTCTGGTAAGGTACATCCCAAAAGGGGCATTGTACTCAATTATGGGCCTGATGAGGGATGAGTAAAGAGGCACGATGACCTCCCCTGATCTAGATGTGAATCCCTTCATGATTAGGTAGGCTATATAAAATGTTTTTCTAACCACTTTCGCCATGTGGTTGTCAAATGAGAGATTGCTATCAACTTGGGTCCCCAGATCCCTAATTACTTCTTCCGTACTTAATGGATTACCACCTATGTGGTAATTTGTGGGCACTTTGTTTTTGCCAAAGGGGATGACTACACACTTTTTGGCATTTAGCTTGAAGCCATGGCTCTGGCACCAGTTGTCTATTTTTATTAGGCCCTTTTGGAGGATGCTTGTGTCGGCTGGAGAGTCGATTATGGCGCCCAGTTTGCAGTCATCTGCGAACTTGGTCAGCCACAGTCCTTCCATGTTGGCCTGTACCTCCGAGAAATATATATGGAACAAGAGAGGTCCCAGGACTGAGCCTTGTAGGATGCCACTTGTAACTGGCTTGGAGTCTGACATGGCTCCAGCAATTCTAACCATGTGGGTTCTGTCCTTGAGCCAGTTTGCAACCCATCTAGTGACATAGGGGTTTATATTTAAGCTGGTGAGCTTATCTATAATGCCTGAGTGGGGTAGTGTATCGAAGGCTTTTGTGAGGTCCAGGTAGGCTGTGTGGACCACCTTCCCCTCGTCAATGGCCTTGGTGACTGTTTCAAAGAAATTAACCATGTTTACGAGGCAGGATCTGCCCTTAACAAAGCCGAAGTGGGTAGGATCCAGTGTCTGTAGGTCCCTAATATGTTTATTTATGAGGTCCATGATGATCCTTTCCATAGCTTTGCAGACCAAGCTAGTCAGGCTTATGGGGAGATAGTTTCCAGGATCCGTTGAGGCACCACCTTTGTGGAGAGGGACCACTGTTGCTGTATGCCACTCTTTGGGTACATATCCTGTAGTAAGGTTGAGATTGAACAGTAGTTTTATGTTTGGGTTTAGCTCTTCTTGGAGTTCATGTAGGATGCAGCCCGGGACACTGTCTGTTCCCATTGATGCTGTGTTTTTTGCTTTGGATAGGGCAGTGCTTACCTGAGCATCTGAGATGTCACGGGGGCAGCACTCTGCTGTGATAGATATTTGCCCTTTTAGTGGGGGGGGGGGAGTTTGCGCTGAACCTGTCAGCTAGGATGTTGGCAATGTCTGTGGGTTTGGTGTATCTTTTGTCATTTTGGACTAATTCTGAGCATATCTGGGAATTCCCACCCAGGTTCCTAACATAACTAAAGAAAGCCTTGTGATTATCCTTAGTGTCCTGTGCAATTTTTCTCTCGAAGCTGGCCTTAGATGATTTTATGAGTGCCCGTAATTTTTTGCTAATACTGATCACAGATGCCTTCCCTTTTTGGGATTTTGCTCTATCATGTAGTAGCTTCCTCCTTCTATTGTATAGTTTGTTTATGGCTGGGGTCCACCAGACAGGACGTCTGCCTTTGGAGGATTGGGTCTTGGTTTTATTTGGGATTGCATGATCCATGCATTCCTGAAGGTGTTCATAGAATGCGTTTATAAAGGATTCAGCGGTCTGGGCCGTATTTTCCACAGGCCCGGGGGCTTTGAAGGATTCCATCTCGGTTTTGAGGAGTGTGAAATTTGCTTTAGAGAAGTTTTTCACTGTGGTTTTCTGGGCAAGGGGTGGGGTCGGGATGTGAATATCCAGTGAGATCAGTTTATGGTCTGATCTTACCAGTGAGGGATACACTTCTGGTCTGGAGCATAGAGTCCCCATGTTGGTGATGATCAGGTCCGGTATGTTTTCCCCTCTTGTGGGAGTGGTAACAAGTTGTTCCATAGCATTTGAGTTTATAAATTCTAGGAACCTTTGGGCTAGGGTGTTGGAGCTAGAGTGATGCTCCCAGTCTATGTTTGGGTAGTTGAAGTCGCCCAATATAATGGTGTTTGGAAAGACCTTCATATTTTCCAGTGTTCTCAGGAAGGCCAAGTGAGGTTCCTGGGTTTGGGAGGGTGGTCTGTAGCAGGCTATAAACTGGAAGGCAGTTTTACCCACTGTTAGTTGCACATGGATAGTCTCTGATGCTTCGTACTGTGCCACCAAGCTGGAGGTGTGGGTATCTTTGACGAATATTGATACTCCCCCTCCTTTTGTGGTTCGGTCCAAGTTTTGGGGCCGAAAAGCATGGTATGAGGTATAACCTGGTAGTGCTGGCGTGCTCTCGGGAGCCTTGAACTAGGTTTCTGTTACTGCACAGATATCGATGTTCTCCACGCTAAGGAGAGTTTCGAGTGCATGCATCTTGAGGTTTAGACTTCTGGCGTTGAGTAGCATTACTCTTAGTTTCTTATCCCTTGTGATACCCATGTAGGTGGGTTTGTCTTTTGAGCCTTGCCTAAAAAAGGCACTATGGGGGTAGCAAGAGCCTTTGCCAATATCCAAAAGCCCAGGGGTGACAGGTGCAAGCTGTTCCTAGTGAAGCATCGTGGCTTGTCGAGCATGTCATCCCAGGCTGACAGGCATTGGATCCCCTTTGAATGACACCAATATTTAAGCCATTTGTTGAAATTGATCATCTTGTCTTCATATTGTGGCATCATTCTTGGTGAGGGTAAGATTCTACGCAAGGGTATGGTCATACTGGCCTGGGCTACATGCTCAGAGAGCTCCTCTATGTCTCTTTTCATGTAGTCCAGGGAGGTACGTCTCAGGTCATTCACACCAGCATGGACAATGACTGAGTCATATTTGTACTTGCCTTGGAGTGACCTGAGTGCTTGTGTTATGTGGCGGATCCTAGCGCCCGACAGGCAGCTCACTGTGACCTTCTCCTTGTTCAGCCTGGTGAGCGGGACATCAGTGTGCCTGACGATAGTCACCTATTACAAGTGTATCAGGTGGGTTGTTTAGCCTTAAGGGCTGTGACTGTTCAGCACACTGGCTTTGTGAGTTATGTGTTGCACGTGTTTTGTTTTGGGGTAGCAGTTGCTTGGGTGTCTACTTTGGAGGTCTCTGCTGCTTAGGCAGATTTTTATTTAGAGCCTCCGAGTATGTTTTTGTGTGTTTATGTGTTTGGTTTGCTGTTGTGGTAGGTCTATGTGAGACTGGAATTGTAGTGAGTGTGGTTTCCTTCTCCTCCTGACTGGTTACACCAGTACTGAGTTGAGAGAGCTTAGCCTCCAGTTTGGCTATATGGTTGCATCTCTCACATGTGTTGGAATTTGTTGGGAGGAGGAGAGGGTTGTCTGTGTACATGAGGCAGTTGTAACATTGCCTCAAGATTCCCAGATTCACCAGCTGGACCGGAGAGGAGATTGACAACTGACCTTTGGACATGCTAGAATAGTATTGGGAATTCCTTTATAATTGAAAAAAGGGCCAATGGGGAACAAGGTACTCAAGGGGAGTTTGTGAGGGTGTAGTGCTTTTAATTTTTTAGTGCTGACTTATATAATTGCTTTAGTGAGCAAGTGCCAGGTAACTTAAATGCAATGTGTTACAGGTAACTTAAATGCAAAAATGACAAACAGTAACTTTCAAGTGAAACAAGGAAATAAGTACAGTAAGCAATGCAGATATCACTAGGGATCCACAGAAGTGCTGAAAAGCCGCATTTTAGGTGGAATTAGTGTTTCAGGGAAATAACAAGCAAACAACAACCTCGGGATTCCTAATATTATATGTGGTAACATACCTAACTGTATTACATTTTTACTAAAATACGGCCGAGCACCATTTTCCCTTTCCTGAATTACCCTGTCTCTAGTTTTATACAGTTCAAAAACATATGAAACGCATGAATGGTATGAACAGAATGTCGAACTTGATTTTTTGTTAGTAACCCTGGATATAAACTGCTTATTTACAGTTATTCCAAATGATTATGGATTAGATGCCATATACAGTTTCCTGCGGCAAAATTCAGATACAGATAATAGAGGTAAAAGCAATATGATTCAATTATTAGAAACAGTATTGGTGAATAATATTTTTATTTTTAATGGCCCACTATACTACCAAAAATCAGCAATGGGAACTGCGATGGCTAATTGCTATGCGAATATAGTATTAGATCAATGGAAGGAGCAATTTGTATATAATAACTCTGCCGAACATCATTCAAAATAATTGCTCTTCTATACTCACTTTGTTGATGATGTGTTTTTAATATGGAAGGGCAATGAAAATAAATTAACAAGATTTGTTAAATATTTGAACGAGTCTACTAGTTTTCTAAAGTTTAAATTGAACTTTTGAGTCTATATCATTAGTTTGAATGCAGAATTGTCCGAACGCCGAAACTTCGAACTGGGAAGTTCAAAATTTCAAAATAGCGAAGCCGCGGAACACTAAATTTTTTCCCAGGGAAAAAAATTTGGTGGGCCATTTCCATTGCTTTGCTATTTCCTCCACTGTGGTGCAATCTAGGAATTGGTATATTTAAGTAGGGGGGTATGGGGGTCACAGCCCCCCACATTGGGGGGTGTGGGGGGCAAAACCCACCCCATTAGGAAGAGTTTGAAGTGTTCATTTTTTTTTGTTTGTTTTGTGCCGGAACAGCAATTTATTTCCCTGGGAAAAAAATTGCTGTTCTGAGCATTCAAAGTTTTTGCGTTTAGAACTTCCAGGTTCGTTATTTACATAGTCAAACTTATGACAGTTTGACTATGTGATTTAGACCCTAACGTTTTGCCAGATAAGATTGAATTTCTGGATGTACAAATGGTAAATAATAAAGGAAAGATTAGTACTAGTGTTCATAAGAAAAAGTTGCATACTAATCGTTATACCCATAGGAATAGCATGTATGCACTGCATGTTTTTTTGGGAATAGTAAATAGTCAGCTACTCAGAGTGAGCAGGTTGAACACTGAACAAGATGAGTGCTATAAGCAAATGACGGAGATGATGCAGAAATTTATAGGTAGAGGATATGATGAATTTGAACTGCATAAAACTAAAGACAGAGTAATTCAGGAAAGGGAAAATGGTGTTTGGCTGTATTTTAGTAAAATTACACTGAATGATATATTCAAGAAGTGGTAACAGAAAGTAATAAGGTTAGGTATGTTACCAGATATAATATTAGGGCTCCTGAGGTTATTTATTTATTTTATAAAAAAACAAAGGAAGCAACAGGCCACGGCTGTAGAAAAATAAAGCAATTTATTCCACACAAGACAAAGGTGAGCGCTTTCTTGGACTAAGCCACTTCATCAGACAATAAAAACAGTTCTGTTTTTATTGTCTGATGAAGTGGCTTAGTCCACAAAAATGCTCACCTTTGTCTTGTGTGGAATAAATTGCTTTTATTTTTTTACAGCCATGGCCTGCTGCTTCCTTTGTTTTTTTATATGATATTTGATTGTTATTTGGAAGCACATCTCACCATTACCACTTATTTTTTGCTTCTCTTATTTATTTATTTATTTATTTGACATTTGTTAACCGGGTTGGTCCAACTGAGGCTAAATAGCCCATTTTCAGTGGAGACCCAAAGAGAAAAGCTCTAGTACATAGACATAACAAAAAATAAAACCCTAAAATAACAATGAGAAAAACAAGAATCATAAAAAATGCATAAGACTGGCATAGATACAAAAAGAGAAACATACATGGTATATGTAGACTAAATCATTGTTAAAAATTTCAACAGAAAAGTGTAACCTAGCTATTCTTTATTTTTTATTTTTTTTTTTTTAAGGGGGAAGTAGAAAAGAGATGAAAGTAGTTTTAGTAGAGATGTATGAGAACAAGAAGATAGTAAAGTGAAGTTTAGTTAAGTAAAGAGTAGGTGATTAGGTGAGGCATAATGTATGCATATCTACATGGGTTGTGGTGGCCTGATATGAGGAGTAAAGGGAATAGCGAGACAGATAGAGGTATGTAAACGGAAGGTGCTGGAGAGTACTGTGCAGGGTACTGTTGGCAAAAAAAGAATGTGGAAGAGATTAGGTGGGGTCATGACAGGACCTAGAGACAAGTAGAAATTGTTTGAGTTCTTTTTTGAAGTGCAGGGGGTGGGGGACGGTTCCAATGAATAAGGGGAGTTTATTCCAGGCCTGGGCTACACTGTGTTTGTAGAGTAGATTTTCTATGTTTTTGTTAGGTTTATAGATGGCAAGGAGTTTTTGATTGGATGTACGGAGAGAACAATTGGAAGTGCAATAAGTGACGAGGGTGGATATGGAGGGGCAGGATGTGGGATGGTATAGAATGGAGTGTAGGATTCGAAACTGAGTCAATTGGAGTTGGAGAAATTCTAGCCATTGCAGTGTGTTGAGAGCAAAGCAATGGTGCAAGTTATATGGTAAGTTAGTAGCAAATCAAGCAATTTTGTGATACATTTGTTCTAACTCAGATAAAAGTGTAGAATCGATATTAGTAAAGATTGGAGCTGCATAGAGAAGGGAGGGGAGAGGAATGCTTAAGCCAGGGAGAGTTTAGTGTCAGAGGTAAGGAATTTCCTATTTCTGTATAATAGTCCTAGTTTTGGTGGGTTTTTAATGCTTTGTTGGATGTGCAGGTTGAATTTCAGTTTGTCGTCAATAATGGTACCTAAACGTTTAGTGTGAGGCTCTGCTTTAATGATGGTCATGTCAAAGGAAGTAATGACAAAGATAGATTAATGGTGAGATAGAGGTAGAGGAGGCAGGAATAGTAAAGGTTTAGTTTTTGTTTGGATTTAAAATGAGGTGATTGTCAGAGAGCCATTTTTCAATGGAGAGGAAAGAATTTTGGGTATGTGTGTGGAGGTCAGAGATGGTGTTTGAGATGGTAAGGAGTGTCGAATCGCCTGGATATTGAATAAGGGAGGATTGTCTGCTGGCAGTGTGGAGGTCATTGATGAAGATATTGAAAAGCAGAGTTCCAAGAATAGAGCCTTGGGAGACACCAGTTTTGATGAGTAGGAAGAAGGAACAGGAAGTGAGCCATCTGACTGATTGCTGCCTATTGGAGAGGTAACTTGTGAACCAGTCAAGAGAGGGTTTAGAGAGGTTGAGACTGGATAGTTTAGACAAAAGTTGAGGGTGCGAAACAGTATCAAAGGCCTTACAGAGGTCGAGGAAAAGGCCAGATACTAGTTGGTTGTTGTCTCCGGCCTCGGCTACGGTGTGGGTAAAAGATAACAGTGCAGTGGTAGTGATATGACCTGAAGCCATGCTGTATGGGTGTTAGTAGGTTTTCCTGGAGAAGAAAATTCATGTGCAGAGTGTGGATGCACTTTTCAAGTATTTTCAATAAAGGGGAAAGTATAGCTATGGGCCGATAATTAGACGGGTCAGTAGAATTTCCACCTTTGTGTAGTGGGAGAGTGTAAAAAGATTTCCAAATGTCTGGGACTGTGGCCTCTTGAATGGATCTGTTGATTAATACAGTAATATGGTAGGCTATGGATTTGGAGGCAAGTTGAGGAAGGTGGGAGGAATGTTGTTTTCAGAGGGGGAGTAAGGTTTTAGTTTGAGAAGTAGTGATTTGATATAGGCATTGGAGACTGGCTTGAGGGAGAAAAGGTTTTTGCTGTGTTGGTTAGAAGAAGTGGGCAGGGGCAGGGTTGTGATTTGTATGTTAATTTTTCAGCAGTATCTATGAAGTAGCTGTTAAGAAGGGTGGCAGTTTCTAGTGGGGTATTGTTTGGGAAGGGGGAGGGTGTGGAAGGGTTATGAGGATGAAGAATTTGATTTACAGTAGACAAAAATTTTTCTGGATTAGATTTTCTGTTGAATTGAGGTGAGGTGTAGAAAGTTTTCTTATCATTGTTGATTATTTTTTTGGAGAAAAATATTAGGTTAGAAATATTATAATAAAAATGCTTGTAAATATTATAATAATGTTATAAGGTTAGAAATATTATAATAAAAAATTGGCATATCTTGAGGGCTATGCCTGAGCTTGAGCATATTATTAATGTTAGACTAAGGTTTGCATATAGGAACTGTAGTGACCTCAAACAGAGATTATGTTATAGGGAGATGAAACAGGGTAATAATAACAATGAACAAGTGAAATGGAAACAAGGCACTTTTCTGTGTTTTAATTGCAGTTGTAAGCACATTCTAACTGGTATTAATAAATGTATTCATCCAGAGACAGGAAGAGACTATACTTTTTACTGCTATGTGACTTGTAATACCACTAATATTGTTTATCTTGCGACATGTATAACATGTCCAGTGTTTTATGTAGGAAAGTGCAATAGGAAATTTAAGGACCGAATAACTGACCATCAGTCTGAAAGATGAAGGAATATTTTAACGAATGCTCTAGCTGCCCACATATCAGAATATAGCTCTGCTTACGATTTTATGTTTAGGGTAATTGATATTGTCACTAAAAATCTAAGAGGGAAAATTTAAATAACATGTTGAAGGTTAGAAAATACAACTGGATTCTAAGATTAGAAGCTGACAAGTATCCAGGTGTTAATACAAATGTTAGTTTGAAACCAATTTCAATGAAAAAACAAATGCAATATAAATAATTGAAAAGTTTTTGATAATTTTTTTGTATAAATGTTTATATTTTATTATATAATATGTAGTTTTGTATATATGTATTTTATATATATTTATATATAAATATAATTTGTTCACATGTATGCATTTGTTCTTATTTGGATGCTAGGTTGCATAATTAATTGTTTTAGTTTTACAACTGGAGGGTTGTGTTATATGATTTTGTAATGGTCTGTATTTAAATGAAGTACTATTGATAAGTTATTTAAATTTCACTGAGGGCTATGCCTGAAAGTTTTGCTGTTTTTTTTCTTTTCTGAATAAAAGTTATCATGATTTTAATAGCTAACATTTCTTCAGCCTGAAATTTGTTCTGATTTGCTTTGGTGTTTTCACCGCTGTTTCAGTCTTTCTTTGCTTGCTAGCCCCTTCAATTCACAATTTTTTTAAATTTTTATTTACAATTTTGAAGTTATGGCTGATGTCATCACGCATTGCCAGCATATCCCCAAATGTCATCAATCTACAGGGGCATGCGTAATGGCATCAGCTTCGTGAGGCAGTGCTTGACTGCCTGTCAAACTCGGAAATTGGGGTGGGGCTAGGAAATGGAGAAGTTCTACAGCAAACAGAGATATACAAATAAAAACACTGCATGCTTTCCTACGGATGCTCGTCTACAGACTTGGTAAAAGGAGAGTGGAACAGCGTCAGATTATTACCTTTAAAGTACATCTAAACTGCCGCTGCAGTTACACATGCAAGGGTTTTGCTCTAAGTAGGCTTCATATAATTCACTCAGATCAGTTGCCTCCTTTAAACCTATAAACCTCTAAGAACAGAGAGATGCCACAGTACTTGTAGCTCACATTCTGTTAAGGATATCTCACTACGAAGCAGTAGACAAATAAATCTCTAACCCCCCCCCCCACTGTCATAACTAACTGTATGTATGTTCAGTTGTTTAGGTCTGCTTTAAACTTATGTTGTGGTATTTAAAAATTAACATGTACTAATGAAAAATACTCATATGTAACAGGCCTGCAGGCCAAATGTACAAGTGATGTACCCTGGCCATCTCATTCATGATTGTTGAATTGTTACGACCCTTTTTAGGAAATGGACAGTCCGCCTGTATGTTGTCAACTTCCTGGAGAAAAGATGGTAGCAGTGTAGAGACTTTATTTTTACTTGTATACACTTTAGCCTATAGTGTATTCAAGTGGAGTTCCTACTTTTCCACATATCCTTCATCATTAATTATGTGACTATATCTTTAAAGCACTGACAAATCATGTCCATAGTTGGCCCCCACATTCCTCCTTTGTAATTAGGTGTATTGCACTTCTGTGCTCTGGTATTAAAAGAAATACGCGGTCCTGATGTAAATAATTATTTTGTTATTATAGTTACACTAACGCAGCTGTTTAATTAACATCTTGTGTATTCCTGAAGTGTTAAAGTGCTGTCAGCAATGCTAATGCCCTCTTGAGGTTGATGTTTACATTTGAATGCCTGCTTTAAGTTGATAGCTTGTTTAAACTGCATGATTTATTCATTTCTGCTAAAACTTAAAGGGGTTGTTAGCACACTGTTTGCAGCACCGTCATGTACAGGGTAGTAACAACCTGATTTTCACTGCTAGCAGTAGAAATTTCAGGTTCAAAAGTGCACTTTTTTGCAAATTATTTTTTAATTGCATTTGCCATTTCCTTTGTAGTTCTGGCTACATTGCAAAGTATATTTGATTTAGAATGTGTGTTAGCATTTCAAATCATGTCCAACAGGTTGATTTGGAAAGATCCTCCTGCAGATTTGTCACAGAAAAAGAGGTTGTAATTTGAAAGTGGCTAATGTTAAGATTAGCCATTGTATGTGTTTCTTTTGTTTATTAGCAAGAACCCTAACCTAATCTGTTCATACATTACTTCATTCTTTAAAACGTGCCTGCTTTGTTTCTGGGAGTGGATTGCTACTATAAAACAATGTTTTGAGTCTTTGGCTACTTCTTCAATTTTTTTCTTTGACAGTGACATATGGTTTTGTTTCAGAACTAAGTACGGTGGACAGGCATTCAATATTTTTGCTGTCCCATTTTACTCATTTTTTTATGTTACCTTTGAAGTCACTTAGAGCTTTCTCCCTTCTTCAATATATATTTTTAAGTTGTTTAGAGATTGTATGGTCAGGGTCAGTCCATGTGTTGTGTAGGTACTCCTCTGTCCTGCAGTGAATGGAACTTACACCTTTGATCATTTACAGCTAAACTTTTTAGAAAGGTCACTGGTTGGTCTTTGGATATTACAGTGGGAACCTTATTCATGTAAAGAGTAGTATCATTTTAATTTATGCATGAGGGTGAATCCAAATGGGGAATGCTACTAGTATACATCTCAATCTCTCAGAACAAGAAATCTGGACAAAGCCAAAAATAATGGTTGACAAAGGCCCAGAAATAGGGACAGATTTTAAAAATTGCTCCTGTAAATGCAGATAGTTGCTAGAATGACAGGATTTGCATTATTATATATTTTCTTAGGGATATGAACTCTGAAATTCAAATGTCTGCCATTATTTACTATTATTTAGTGACTTCAATCTTCATGTTGATATCCCAGAATTCCATTGGAGTGGATGGGGTTACTTGATTATGCATGCAAATTGTATGTTAATCAGCATACCTATTTTTGGCCAGTTGTACCTACTTTTCATGGGCCTTTGTCCAGATTTTTGATGCTTTCATGTTGAGAGGTATGATATGATTGCATTGTATTTTATGCATTTCCTAGCTTGCATTTTACACACACACACACACACACACACACACACACACACACACACACACACACACACACACATTTTTTTTCTCTAAACTTACACTGGATCTTTTAATCTTACATTATCTGCATTGACTCTTACCATTATGTTTTGAATTTGTTTTGTACTCTTTCTGTGCATAATATTTTTTATTAAACTGTGATGTATTTTCTCCTCTCTGAGCTTGGGGTGATGACTTAAAAGGACCAATAGACCAGTCCACTTACCTAGTGAACTAATAATAAATAAATATAATATAATATAATATAATATAATATAATATAATATAATATAATATAATGTAATATAATATAATATAATATAATATTACAGATGATGATGCTTTTATATGGAAATACCATTCAGACAGGCTACTTTCATAATTTATCACTATATTAATGTTAGTAATGTGCCAGCAACAGACTTTGAATAACATAACTACAAATTTTCTGCTTCAAGAGTGCAATTTATTTTTTGTTTTATTACATTTCTGTCATCACCTTAGCCTTCAGATAGAAAGCACTATTCCTGCATTTGGCTTCTGGCATGTTTCCAAAGAACAGATTGCAGAATTGCCTTATATCAAACCACTATCAGAAGAATCATAGTGTGTGCAAACTGTTCATATGTTTCTCTGGCTATGACTGCTGCAATAGGAACTCCACCCCAAAGGGCCTAGCTTTTGTTACTGACCCCTTAGCTGTCAGAGTTGAAGTGACATGTGGGTAATTATTGCCACCATTTTTCTTCTGTATGATTTTCTTGTTCTTAGTTTGTTATGCATCACTATTTTAACATGGTGTGCACACATGCAATCACAGCAGTGCATTGTCATGTCTTCAGTTCTCCTTCTCTGTATTACTCACCTAGACAGAGGCTAATTTAGACATTTTTTACTACTCTTTTTACAAGATGTAAATGTATTACATTTTCTGGATACAGTTTAAAAGATCCTACCTGTTTTTCTGTATACAAGATTATGCTAATGTATTTATGTTTATGCCGCTTTTTCCACATTGTGCCTGCCAATCATCAAGCTCTGCCACTCTGATAGTGCCCATTCATCTCCCATCATTGCTGTGGAGCTGGGAAATCACCCAAGCAGCCACAAGGGATTTTGCATTTTGTAGCCCTAACCCCACTATCAGCAGCTGACAAACATGCTTGCAAATATAAGGGCCATACACTGCATATTGTATGGTTCTCTCACATATAGGTGCCAGTAATACACAAGGCCAAACAGCTCTCTCCAGCCAAAATGTTTGTGCTGACATTCCATTCAACGCCACCTCTCTCACCAGCTCCTTCACTACCTGAATCACTATACGTGTGCTCTCACACACACACAAACACACACACACACACACACACACACACACACACACACACACACACACATGATAAAAGCAGAATAAATGCATCTACAAATATTCATAGCAGTTCTGCAAGCGGTAACCAGCTCAAGGGTACATTCTGAGAATATCCAGTGCATTGCTAGGTATGCTATTGTATTACTTTGTAAATCCTTACCTTACAACATATTTTTTCATGTACACTTTTAGTCTTAACAAAAAATAGTGGCATAGTTTGCAAACATCAGGCCTTATCAGGCCACTGAAAAGTAATTAATGTGCAGATTATGAAAAATCCAATAATATCCACTTTCCATTTGTTTACATTTTGTGAAAATGAGCGAGCATTATGAAACATGTGACTATTGCACCTGATTCAAATAATACGGTTTCGGTATTAAAAAAAAAAGGAGAGCGATTTACAGTTCAGATCTGTTTCCTGTTTTGAACATTTGAAATGGGCATGCATGTGGTACACTAAACCTGAAAAAAATGCTTAATCACTAGATAGAACAGGACAAGCCAGAGGGTAACTGACAAGTGGTTTGTTAGAGGAAAACCTAAGAAGACATCTGGATTAACTTGAAAGGCATTTATTACAGGTCATATTTAAAAATATCACATCTGCTTCAAAACTTTGTAACCATGCTGGAGTGGATAAAACAGTAACATATAACACTTTTCTTGGTAGGCCATATAAAAGCAAACATTGAAAATTAGGTTAGAAAGTAACTTTAGTTAGGAACATGTTATGTTTTCCCCTGATGTGTTACTTTAAAATGTTCAAATATATTTGCAGGTGTCTATATCACAAAAATGAAATATCAAAACCACAAATGTTAAAACAACAAGACCATAAGAACAAATTGTTACAAGCATGAACATTTTAAACGTCGCACCACAAATGAATGGAATGTATGACATTGAATCCAAAAGGCTGCAGAATGCACCATTTCACTGGTATAACGAGTAGTCACGACAATGTTCTTGTACATCACTACGGGAATCCACCAGTGAAGATAATGCATTACTAACATTTCTGTCCCTTTTTGGCTTCTTTTCAGCTGGTATAGTGATCAAATCACTGAACCACACATTCAAGAATAACAAAATATCAAAAGTAGTACCAGTTAAGGAAACCACTATAGCATTGCTGTGATCACTGGAATACGCTGACATTAGGACTCACATTTCCACTTGCTAAGGAAATGTATACCAACTGACAAGAAGAAAAAAGGGGCAGAAATGTTAATAATACATTATTGCCATTGGTGGATTCCCATGGTGACATGCAAGAGTCAAAGTTATATATTTCATTAATGTGTGGTGTGATGTTTTAAACATTTGTGCTTCTAACATTTCGTTCTTATAGTCTTGATGTTTTAACATTCGTGGTTTTGGTATTTCATTTTTGTGATATAGACTTGTTTACACAACAACACATAATTTTATAGAAAAACTTAAAATAACTACAAAGTATGAAAGTTAGTTAAAACTGACTGTATTATATTAAAAGGTGGGCATGATTATATTACTAATTTGTCGTAATTTGAGATTTGATGTTAGTACTGTATTGAACACCAGTTCTACCACATTACCTATACAACCTACTGAACCACTGAAATGTCAATGTCATTTTAATCAAAACAAAATAATATGCCTTTGTGATGGTCCCACCAATGCCACCAATATGTGACACCCCCCACTATGGTACAGAAATCAAGGAGCCTGAATCCTCACCACTGACACTGGAGAGGGATGTTCACTTGGAATACAAATAGATACGCTCAGTATTTCCAGATGCAAACCATTTTGTGTTAAGCACAATTTCCCTTAATGCGCGCAGGAAACACACTCAACCCGGGGTCTGGGTTTCTATATCTGTCTCCCTCCAGGTGCCAAATAAGACCCCCCACTGGTAAAGCTGTAGAGTTAAGTCCTCAGTAGACTGACCAAGCCCAGTCCTCCACCACTCTCTCTGTGAAACCAGTGCATTGTGTCCCTGCTCCAAGTAGCTGATACACTCACATACACACACTCACATACACACACACACACACACACACACACACACACACACACACACACACACGCACACACACACACACACACACAGCTGGGAAAGGCTGGCACAGGTTTACTAGCTATGCCCCCTTCTGCCCAGACTATAAGGTAGTTATCACTGCAACCAAGCACTACAAAGCCAGCTACCTAAGCATCTTGCAAGCATACCTAATTACAATGAGTGAAATTAATATTAATACAAATAGTAATGTTGACCAAACAAACAGGCTTTCCGGAGTGCCCACAGTTACCACCAAATAAATATATACAAATACTCTCAAAGCTGAGATATTTTCTAAAAAGGCTCAGCCACAATGAAAAGTTTAAATATATTTAATAATAAATAATAAAAAACACAAAAATAATAAATATTTACAGTAAACACCTGAGTTTCAGTCATGGGGAATATTGAAAATAACACAGCTGAATAGATTCACACAGTTAGAAAAACAGTGCTTCCAATCTTACTATAGTTTCCTGACTAATTTAAAGAAAATTACTGCTCCCTAGTTAAGTTACTTACTGAAGAGAGAAAGGCAAGATAATGTGGATGAGGATCTTTCTAGTCAGATCCAAGACAGAATGCAGAATGCTGACAGCAAACTCCTACTAATATCTAAATATTATTTTTGGCTTACAGAATAACATCACATACATCCGGTCATCTGGTTCTGTTTCCCATGCTATTACCAACATTAGCAGCTGACAGGATTTTAGCACTTATGTGTTACCATACAGACAGATAGAGCTTTGCTACTCCTCTTACAGAACTACTAAGCCAGGCTTCTTACAGACATTGTGTCTCTGGCTACATTCAAAACTGTGGGATAACATCTTTATGGCTTAACCCATAAAGTAATTTAATTTCAAGAATATTTTGCAAAGTCAGGTGGATTAAGATTAACCACTTTACTTCCGGTACATGCTGTTACAATGTGTACATCTAAACAGTTACAATAATGCATGTACATCTCTTTTCCTTTCAGCATTTTAACACAAGCAAACCTCAAAAATACATTTTCAGCACAAGCATCTGTACAAATCAGTTTGATATACAAATGACATATAATTATTTACAAAATTCCAGCTAGCTGTGCTGGCATATGTTATAGATCCACTGCCCTACTTCTCCTGGCATGGCTGGTAGCACCTCCTGTCATCACATCTCTCCCCACATTGAAGACTCAAGCTAGTTTTTCAAGTGCCCCTTGAGAAATGTTGTTTGAGAGGAATGAGCCTATCTGGGAGTACATTATCCCATACCCTGTCTTGAGATTCCATCTGTCTTTCATTGCTGACCCCACTACAGTGCTTCACTGTCATATCATATGCCTTCAGCCCTAGGCTCCACCATAGTAACTTGGGATTTTGCTGGCTGGCTCCCTGAAGCCACATATGTCCCTCAGACTCTTCCTGCCTCCTACTACAAATACCTAGTGCCAGGACCTCCCTATCATGGTAAGGTTCCATTGTGTTAACATCGTACAATTTGGGCCCCTGCCTCCTGACTAGCAGTTCTACCATGTAGTTAACATCACTGACCTTCCTTACCACCTCGATGGGTCCCTTTCTAGCTGCCTGCAGCTTATTGTGTCTGACAGGAATGAGAACCATAACCTGCTGCCCCACAGCATACTCTCTGGCTAGAGCATTCCTGTCATACCATACCTTTTTTTGCTGTTGGGCTCCTGCCAGGTTCTTCTGGGCCAAGCCCATGAGCTCCCTGAGCATTGTCCTAAGGTTTGGAACATATGCCACAACAGACTCCTTGTGGGAGTCACACTCACTCTCCCTCTCATCACGAATCAGATCTAAAGGTCCCTTCACCCTATGCCCATACAGCAACTCAAAGGGTAAAAAACCTGTGGATTCCCAGGGTACCAAACAGCAGATGGGGCAAATATTTATCCCACTCTCTCTTAAACTGGTCTGCAAATGCCCATAGCATGGTCTTTAGGGGTCTATATCACTTTATCAAAGACCCTATTTAGTGAATTGCTATTTGTCTAACCCACTTAATAGAAAGCTAAATTCACCGAAGGATCTCTTCAGTAAATTGTTTCTCTTAGAAAGGCAGTATTTGCCCATCATTGGGAATTTGCCTTTTTCCCCCACTGTAGTGTGAGCTCGGTATTGGTATATTTAGTTAGGGGGTTCTGGGGACGAAGCCCCTCAGTTTGCTGGGTTTTATATTTTGTAGTTTTTGTGAGGGTCAGTAGTTGGCTGACTAGTTTCATTATCAGAGAAAAAATTCACTGAAGAGATCCTTCTGCAAATTTAGCTTTCAATTAAATGGGTTTGACAAATAGCAATTCAATAAATAGGATCTTCTTAAAGTGATATAAACCCGATCTTTAGTGTAGAGTTTAACCTCTCCACAAGACCTTTAGTCTGGGGATGGTAGGGAGTGGCCTTTAGGTGCTTCATCCCACAGTGCTTCCATAGACAAGCCAGCAGGTCTGATATGAAATTGTCACCTCTGTGAGTATGTATGTCTCTCGGGGACCCTACCCTGATAAAAATCTCTAACAAAGCATTTGCCAAATTTTCTGTCTCAATGGAGGACAGAGCCACTGCCTCGGGGTATCTAGTAGCATAATCTACTACCATTAGGATATACTTCTCTGTGGAGCTTGGGGTATTCAGAGGCCTCACAATATCCATAACTACCCTCTGAAATGGCTCCTGAGTCACAGACAAAGGCATCAAAGGAGCTTTGATCTTGTTGCCTGCCTTGCCTACTTTTTGGCGCTGCTCACAGGTCATGCAGTACCCTGTTACATCCCTTGCAATCCCAGGCCAATAAAAGTTCTGCATAATATGTCTATTGGTATGATTTACATCCATATCATCTACGAAAGGAATATCATGGGCTATGGCTAAAAGTGCCAGATGGTAGGCTCTAGGCACTACCAATTAATGTATTACCTCACCCTCTAGCCCTCTCTCAGGAGTCCACTCTTTATACAGTAACCCTTTGTTCCAATATACATAGTCCCCTTTTCCTTGAGAATCAAGTCCATCCCTAGCTATCTCCCTCAGGCCTCTTAGTGTAGGGTCTGAGAGATGAGTCAGTCTCAGCTCTACTTTTGTGACTCTTCCCAGCTCCCTGCCTCACTGTCAGCCTGTGTACTACCAATCACCTCTGCCCTTGTAGTCATTCTGTCCAAGGGAACATCTGTACATACCAGCAGCTGTGCCTCACCTTCAGGCTCATTGCTACAGGGTAGTTCTTTCCCTGAAATAGCCACATCACCAATCCTGGCTTCAGGTGTGGTGTCTGTCTGGGTCTCCCCAGACTACCAGACCCACATGCCTGTCTCCAAGCCTGGCTGCATGTAACTGCATGCACATGAGGTACTGCATTATCAGAATCAATCCCTATCAGGAAGTCTGCAGGGATAGCCTCAAACACACCTACTTGCTTGCTTCCTTTTCCACCCTCTCAGTCAATGTGAACTCTGGACAAAGGCATTTGTAAAGGGTCCCTTCTGATGCTCTGACTGGAGTGGACTGCCCAAGCAAGTACTGCTCCACTTTAAACACGGCAGGCTTCACAGTGGTTATATCAGAGGCTGTGTCTCTCATGGCAGTGGCCTATTTTCCATCCACTAAGATTGGATATAACCTCTTGTGATAGTTTGGTACCCCTGTTGTCTGCAGATAACTTACCACTGGCATACTGTTATTCGCACTTGCTGGCTCCCCCCCATTTTGTTCCCCACCTTGCCTCCATGGACATCCGTATGATATATGGTCCAACTGGTTACATTTAAAACACTGAACCCTTGATCCCGGCTGTGTACCTGAACTAGTGTCTTCCCTTGTTACTAGTGAACTCTGTTGGGATGGTTTAGGCTGCCCACCATGGTTTCCCTTATATCCATGTGCAGCACTGGGTATCCCCTTCCTGTGCAGTGATGCCCTGCTTGCTAAGTAGCGCACCCCTTTCTTCCCTGGCTCATCTGCAGAGTTGCATTCTCAGTCTGCCAACCAGATTCTCATGTCCTCAGACAAAGTGCTAAGGGCTTTTTCCCTCACCAAAAGGTCTACCAGCCCTTCAAAGTGGTGACCTGATACCCACTCACCCACCTATGAACATAAGCATTTAACTCAGCAATATAATCACACACTCTTTCATCTGTCTTGCTTCTAGGCTCATGAAACTTTATCCTGTAAGCTTCATTGTTATGTTAAAGCATTCACGTAAATATTCCTTACCTTTTTCATAGTTTAGATAATCAATATCAGACAATTTAGAAACAGTAGTTACAGCTTTACCATGAAGTAATGGGGTCAGGAACAGTACCGAATAGTCAACATTATACTGTTTATATATCCTTTCAAATATATGAATAAAACTATCAAAATTATCACCCTCTGTAAATTGTGAAAGAAATTTACTGACCTTTACTGCTTCTGGGGTTCAGTTTTTTCCTTCTGCCTTACCTCCATGACCCTGGCGATGAGTCAGCATCTCCCTCTCCTGTTGATGCTTCTTCTCACTTTCTTCAGCCTCCAAATGTTGCAGTCTCTCTGCTGATTCAAATTCCCAGTGTTTGGCATCCAGTTCATGTCTCTTTAACTCCACATGGATTTTTAAGTCCAGTGAGGAACTGTCCTGTTTCTGAGGGCTGTAAATTCCCATCACCAGACTGGTTATCCTCCTGGATGCTGGTCTGAGCTGTGACTAAAGCTGAAATCATTTCCTCTTTAGTCAGGTTGGCATATACCAGTCCTTTGGCTTTGCACACCTTGGCCATCTGGTTCTTTGTCAGCTTGCCATAATCCTCTGCTGACATTTTTGCCTGTTCTCCCTGACTAAATAAACTAACAAAAATAAATAAACACTCTTTTTATATGAAACTCTGAATGTTCACCATGTGGCTGCTGAGAGAATGCACACCTTTAGTGATAACTGCTTACAGGCTACAGAAGATCAATGTTGCACCACTGCCACCAATATGTGACACCCCCCACTCAGGGCTAGTAATCAAGGAGCCTGAATCCTCACCACTGACACTGGAGAGAGATGTTCACTTGGAATAAAAATGTATACATTCAGTATTTCCAGATGTAGACATCTCTATATCAAACACAGTTTCCCTTAAGAGCATGCAGGGAACACACTCTCCCTTCATCTCCCCAATAAGACTCCCGACTGGTACAGATGTTCTCAGCTGACTGCCAAAGCCAAGCCTTCCACAAGTCTCTCTCTGTGAAACCAATGCACTGTATCCCTGCTCCAAGTCGCTGACACACAGACACTGAAATTTGATTTACACACACACACACGCACACACACACACACACACACACACACACACACACACACACACACACACACACACACACACACACACACCTGGGAAAGACTAGTACAGGTTTACTTGCTATGCCCCCTTCTGCCCAGAATATAAGGTCGTTGTCACTCCCACCAAGCACTATAAATCCAGCTGCCTAATGCTCTTGCAAGGGTACCCAATTATATGAGAGAAATTTATATTAATACAAATGGCAATGTTGACCAAACAGCCAGGCTTTCAGGAGTGGCCACTGTTATCACCAAATAAATATATGAAAATGCTCTCAGTACTAGTCATTGTGAATCCCAGTATTCCCTTATTTTTGTCCTCCCCAAAGTTCACAACAATATGGAGAACCCACCGGGGAAACAGATTGCATCTCAGGTGGGGGTGGTCTCATGGAAGGGGTATGGGAGATTTTTAATATTACAACCTTATATGATTCATCTTCCCTCACACATCAGGGGCACAGAGCATTTTCTTAAGGAAATTAAGAGTATCAAGTGGCGGAAAGGGTATTTTTTTGCAATAGTTGATGTTAGTAGTCTGTATACTACCATTAAACATAGATATGGGCTAGAGGCCATTGAACATTATTTAGTGAATGTTAATGAATTACAGAGTATTTTAAATATAGCTAGTTTTATTTTAAATAATAATTGTTTTCCTTTTGAGGCTAAGTTTGCTCCTAGCTATGCTAATTTGTTTATGGGACGATTTCAGGAAATTTTTTTGTATAGTAATTCTTACTTTGTCAACAATGGGTGTTGCATAAATGCTACATTGATGATTTATTTTTTGTAGCGCAGGGCTCACAGGAACAGTTTGTTGGTTTTATGGAAGCTATACAAAAGAATACCTTTGCTTTATCTTTTATGTATAACATGCATGATGATACCATTCATTATTTGGATGTTGATTTGTATATTGTTAAAGATACAAAACATTCAACGTTATATAGAAAAGAAATTTCTGTGAATTCTTTTTTGTATGCATCTAGTGCACACCCTGGCCTAATAAGATCTCTCCCCTATGGTGAATTCTATAGTGCTAGAACTTTATGTTCAGATGAGATTAATTTCCAGACAGTAGGTGTGGCTATAGGTGATAGATCATTATTTAGGGGGTATAATTACAATCTTCTCATTTCCACATGGCAGCAGGTTGTAGATGGAGATAACCAATTTACTAGGAAGTTTAAACATGGTGAAACGTTGTTTGGGAATTATAAAGGGGAATGGGAGGATATATATTTTGTGACTTGTTATGCTCCATTTGTTGAAGGTGTATTATGTATCTTGAAGAAACATTGCTATATTATTACATCGGATGTGATATATATGAATTTGAAATTGAATATTGCATATAGAAAACCACCTAGCATAGCAAGGAGACTTGTTCATAGGTTCATAGGTGTTTACTAGGCTAACAACCATGAGGGCCTTTTTAAGCCTAGCCATGCATCCCAAATCTCTGACAAGTTCCCTTAATAAGTGTAAGCATGGGCCTGGGAGATGAAACATTTACAGATACCGGTTTGCATCAAAGACATAGCTGCCAAACCAGGGATGCATTTCTGGTGTCCCATCCAATTGTCCAAGTTGCACTTGAATTGGATTAGGGAGGAACTCGGCTTCACATGGATGGGGACCCTGTTCCATAGATGGGGTAGTCTCTGGGATACATACCTATCTCTCCAGCAGGTCCTATTTATATCACAGGCAAGGTTTAAGTCTTTAGAATGGGTAATTCTGATACTGTTTGTTTTGTGGATATGCAGAAGGTCCATCAGAATAGGGTCTGACAATGCTCTGTATGCCAGTCATAGATCTCCCCTCCTTGTACACACACATATGGGTAGTGAAGTTTTGGAGTCTCAGTGTAAGGGATGCACTACTTGTAGTTACGTGGATCAGGGCACTACACACATTAATGGGAAGTTGTTCAAAGTTCCAGGAGTATTCATATGTTATCACAACATGGTGATTTATGGATTACTTTGCCCCTGTAATAAGTTTTACATTGGTAAGACCATTCATCAACTTAGGCTGAGGAAACATGAACACATCTCAGATGTCAAAAATAATTCTCCTGGTAGCCCTGTAGCATCACATTTTTTCAAATATCGTAATAGTGATTTGGATTTATTGAGATTCTTTATAATGTATGTGTTGACATGTTCTGATTTATATTTAGATCCTTCTGATATGTTATTACAGAAGGAGGCTTGGTTTATTTTCACTTATGACACTTTGCAACCAAAGGGCCTTAATAATGAATTACTTTTGAAATATTAAATATAACAGATTTGGAAATATCTTGGAAACTCATTTCATAGAAGTTAGGATATGTATATTTTTGTATTCAACTGGCTTATTGTTATTATTATAATTATTGTTATTCTAGGAACTTATTTGTTTCAACTGAATTATTTTTGCTTTATGTTTTCATTTAAATTCATATGCATTCTGGTGCATTCTATTGTTCTATTGTAATGCTCTAATTGTTGAACTATTTAAGGGCTTTACTGTGTTTAAAACTTTTGAACCTTGAAGGAGTATGCTGAGGTGCTTGTTTATTTTTGGTTTTTACACATTGTTCCTGGTTTCTAATGAAGTTGCTTTTTAGTGCCAAATAACTATTTCTAGATTTTGGAGTGTGAAGAGTTTATATTTAGCCGTCACAAAAGTTGTGTTAGTAACTTAGGATATAACCTCACCTGCCTGTTTATGCTGTATTATTGAAATTCAGCAAACTTTGTTTTGGTTTTCTGAATTCAGAATCTCAAAGTTCAGGCAGATGACTTCAGGGGGTCTAACAGTCTTCCTTCTGCAGAGTGGCACTAGCTATGATTTTCATTGCCCCAACAGTCTTGTGCTTGACTTCTTCAGAAACATTCTGACGTTATTAAGCTGAATCTGACACGGACAAGAAAATGTCAGCGAGGTCTAAAAAGTAATTCTATAGTGCTGGTAAGGAGAGTAGTACCCAGAGAACCAATAGTACTATAATGGTGTTACGGGGAATAGTACCAAGAATACCAATAGCACTATAATAGTATTAAGAAGAATTGTACAAATAATACCAATAGTACTATAGTAGTGTTAAGGGGAATGGTACAAATAGTACCAATAGTACTATAATGGTGTTACGGGGAATAGTACCAAGAATACCAATAGTACTATAATAGTATTAAGAGGAATTGTACAAATAATACCAATAGTACTATAGTAGTGTTAAGGGGAATGGTACGAATAGTACCAATAGTACTATACTGGTGTTAAGGGGAATGGTACCAATAGTACTGTAGTGATGTTAAGGGGAAATGGTACTAACAGTACTATAGTGGTGTTAATGAGAATTCTACAAATAGTACCAATAGTATTACAATGGTGTTAAGGGGAATAGTACAAAAAGTAACTGGAGTACTATAGTGGTGTTAAGGGGAATGGTACCAATACTACTATAGTGGTGTTAAGGGTAATGGTACAGCTAGTACCAATAGTATTACAGTGTTGTTAAGGGGAGTAGTACAAATAGTACCACTAGTACTATAGTGTTGTTAAGGACAATGGTGCAAATAGTGCCACTAGTACTGTAATGTTGTTTAGGGGAATAGTACAAATAGTATACAGGTGACACAATCCCCTCATGCTGTTCTCATGCAGAAAGGGAAAGGGCACATCAGAGAACCATGATTACCATGATGTTAAAACAACATATACAATCCCATATGTAGTTTCCCATTAGCTGCATAACTGCAGCAGGAAAGTGTGAGTCCCTCACATATGTAAAGATACTTAACCACAATATGGTGCAGGTATACATTAGGACACATCAGGAACTGTGCACTCAGTTTGTTATGGTGCACAATGACCCTTATCCCAAAAGAGGAACCTGCAGAAATCCACACAAAAAGTGTTAGGCATATTACATCAAATACTATCATCATCACCTACCTCTGGTATGAAAGGCTCACATACAGTGGACCTAGTTCCTGGGATTAAGCTTGACAAATACTTGCAAGTAGCAGCTGCAACAACAATCTTAAACCTACAATAGGATGAAACAGGAAACATAATAAAAGAAAATAGTTTTACCATTTAGAGCATTGCTACGAACCTGTGCTTCCCTATGTGCAGAGCTCAACAGGATTCCTGTGCTACATTCACTGTATTTACTTTTTATTTATTTAAGCAGACTCAGTTCACTTTGTATACTTCACCACAAGCTCATATGCAATAATGCATGAAAGTACAAAAGTATTTACATTTATATTACCATTGTTTATCAGCTCACCACAATTCACTCAACGTATCTCAAATGTTTGCTTCATTTATAATGCCATTGTGTCTGTATATTACCATTAGTTTATTTCACCAAACTGTTATGTGAGTATTATTCAACACAATACATACAGGTTTGTTATACAGCAACTATTTTAGAGATTTTCTAAATGCTCCAATGACCTCCCTTCTGTTGTCAGTAAGCACAATGCAATGCTTGCAGTATTGAACCCTTTATGTAAACACACTTTTCCACATGGTGGACTCTCATGTCCCGAGTCATACGTACAGGAGTTATATTTCTGGATCTCCAGCAGATACCACTCCTGCTGTAGAACTCTGCTTACATTCTCTCAATGGAAATGGCCGGGCAGGCATTGGTCATCTGCTCTCATCCCTTCATCGCCAGCTAGCTCAGCACCCAGGTTACTAGCCAAATCCAAGTCACCTGCTAAGTGGCAATGGCTAACGCCCTTGTACCTCAGATTCAGCTTAAATCAATGATTTTCCTAGGGCACAATATTACTTTGGAATGCAAGGAGACAGAGGTATGCTTCAGTGCTTCTCTGTGTAATACAGACTCATACACAGTCACGTAGCCAGCTGTTAATTGCATGCGCATATAAATTCTAGCCATTTGTAGACACACAGACATAACCCCCCTCCAAAATATATCTATATCTATATATATATATTGCTTTGTATAAGAATATTGAATATGCCATTTTTTACTTGAACATGTGTGATCACTACAGTATAGTACCACAAGGCCTTAAAATGTTCAGGTTTCCAAATGGGACAGCTTGAGATTCCGATTTGTTCGATGAATTAACCAAGATTTACAACGATGCAGGAATCACAGTAATAAAATCTCTTATTAGACATCATCAGATAAGAATTGATGTTTTAAGAAAAGAACTAGAAGAGCTTCATAATGTTATTACACTACATCAAGATTTTGAAATTTTCTGCCACTTATTTGACAGCATAGCTCCCAGAATTAGTAGGCAGGTAGCCACTATCACTCATAGAAAAAGCACAAATTAAATCATGACTTAAAGCAATATCTGAGCAGTGTGGCATACAGAATTAAAAAGGATAGATGTTGCCGTAAAAGTTTTAAGTGTACAGGAAAGGTCGGTCAGCAATCACCCCCCCCCCCACAGGCCCAGGTTAATCACCAGGATTCAGAAGTTAACACACAGCAAAGACCTTGCACTGCTGGTGCTTCTCATATCACAGATATTGTACTGAGTCCTTTAGAAGCACAGCAACCATCTTTATCCCAAGAAAAAGTCAGTTTGCTGAATAAGGGAACTAGTACAACTGATACGTCTCTTAACACAGACATTGTTGAGTCCTTTAGTAGCACAACAATCATTTTTATCCCAAGATCAATGGAATGGGCTGAACATGGGACAGAAGGCTGGCAGGAACGTGAGAGGGAGAGGAAGGGCAGAGGACATGGAACAAACAGACTAACTTTCACAGAGACAAGATTGAAAACAAGGAAATGAAGAAGGAAGATCGACAAGCACTACCTTCCAGTGCTGCGTTTAATTTAACAAATAGTCAACTGACACCAGAACACTTACAGTTACTGAGTAAAAGGGTTCACTTTTATTCCCTCACAAAGAGCTAACATTATGAGTGTTTTATTAGACTTAAGGTTATTTTTAAGAAAATTGAATTTGAAACTGTAGGTTCATAGGTTCATAGGCAGGTATTAGGCTCTCTGCCCAAAGGCATTTATAAGCCTAGCCAGAATGTTTTGGCTTTTGCTGCCCCCTTAGATTAGTTCCCTGTGCCTCTGCCCAGCAGAGCCACTGAAGTGATCCCCGGGGTAAACTTTCTGTTTCCCATCCATTCGGCAAGGTTTCTTTTGAAGAGTGTTAGCGAGGAGCTCTGCCTAATGTAGATCTTGTTCCAAAGCATGGGAAGTCTCTGGGACAGGAATCTATCCCTCCAGCACGTCCTATGTATTGTTGTGGTGAGGTTTAGATCCCTAGAGCGTGTGGCTTGAGGGGATATGGTTTTCTTTAGGTGGAGCACGTCCATCAATTCTGGGCTGGAAATGGCCTTGTATGTCAGGCAGAGATCACTTCTGACTAGGTGGTATGCAACCGAGTACAGCTGGAGTTTCTTCAGTCAAGCTGCATAGGGCATCTGTATGAGGCCAGTGATCCTCTTAGTGATGTACTTCTGTGGTCTTTACAGCTGTTGCAGGTGTCTTGTAAGGTACATCCCAAATGGGGCATTGTACTCTATGATGGGTCTGATGAGTGATGCATAGAGGGGCACAATGACCTCTTTTGATCTGGATGCAAACCCTTTTGTGATTAGGTGGGGCACATAGAAAGATTTTTTAACCACTATGGCAATGTGATTATCAAAGGAGAAATTACTATCTACTTGGGTCCTAAGATCCCGTATTGTGTCTTCTGTATTTAGGGGGATACCACCTATGTGGTAGTTTGCGGGTACTTTGTTTTTCCAAAGGGGACGACCATGCACTTTTTGGCATTTAGCTTGAGGCCAAGGTTTTGACACCAGGTATCTGTCTCAGTGAGACCCTTTTGGAGAATGTCTGCATCAGCCAGAGAGTCAATTATAGCTCCTAGTTTGGAGTCGTCTGCAAACTTGGTCAGCCATAGACCTTCTGTGCTTGCCTGTACCTCTGAGAAGTATATGCTGAAAAGGAGGGGTCCTAGGACTGAGCCCTGGGGAATGCCACTTGTAACTGGTTGAGAGTCAGACCTAGCTTCTGCAACTCTTACCATGTGGGTTCTGCCCGTGACCCAGATGGCAACCCATCTCATGACATAGGGGTTTATGTTCAGGCTGGTGAGCTTGTCTATAATACCAGAATGGGGAATGGTGTTGAAGGCCTTTGTGAGGTCTAGGTAGGCTGTGTGTACCACCTTTTCCTCGTCTATAGCCTTGGTAACTGGCTCAAAGAAGTCCACCAGGTTTAGGAGGCATAATCTGCCCTTAACAAAGCCGAACTGGGTAGGGTCCAGTGTTTGGAGGTTCCCAGTGTCTCTGTTAATGAGATCCATGATGATGCACTCCATAGCCTTGCAGACCAAGCTAGTCAGGCTTATAGGGCGATAGTTCTCAGGGTCCATTGTGGCTCCACCTTTGTGGAGCAGAATAACCATTACTGTGTGCCACTCTCTGGGCACATAGCCTGTGGAGAGGCTGAATTTGAACAGTGTGCTTAGGTGAGGTGTTAGTTCATCTTTGAGCTTGTGTAGGACGCAGCCTGAGACACCGTCTGGTCCCATTGATGCTGTGCTTTTGGCTTTGGAGAGGGCTGTTTTAACCTGAGTGTCTGTGATTTCAGGGGCACTACATTCTTCTGGTATGGTTATGGGCCCTTTTGGGGGTGAGAGGGGGTGAAGTTTGCAATGAACCTGTCTGTCAGGATGTTGGTGATATCGGTCGGTTCAGTGCATTTTGTGCCATTCTGTGTTAACTCTGAGCAGATCTGAGAATTGCCACTTAGATTCTTGACATAGCTAAAGAATGCCTTGTGGTTATCTTTGGAGTCCTTGGCAATTTTTCTTTCGAAGCTAGCCTTGGATGATTTCATGAGGGATCATAGTTTCTTGAGCATACTGATCAGGGATGTCTTCCCTTCTTGGGATTTTACTCTTTTCTGTACTAGTTTCCTCCTTCTGTCGTATAACTTGTTTATGGCAGGGGTCCACCAGACTGGTTTCCTTTTCTTGGAGGAGTGAGTCTTGGTTTTGCTTGGGATAGCACAATCTATGCATTCTTGTAGGTGCCCGTAGAGTGCATTAGTAAAGGATTTTGCAGCTTGGGCAGCATTATCCTTTAGTATGGGGGCTTTGAATCTTTCCACCTTGGTCTTAAGTAACGTGAAGTTTTCCTTTGAAAAGTTTTTCACTGTGGTTTCTTTGACCAAGGGTGGGGGCAGAATGTAGAAATCCAGAGTGATTAATTTATAGTCAGATCTAACCAGCGAGGGGTTGACCTCCTGTGTGGAACACCGGTCGCCCATGTTGGTGATGACCAGGTCCAATATGTTGTCACCTCTAGTGGGGGTGTTTACCAGTTAATCCAGGGTGTTTGAGTTTATAAATTGTAGGAAATGTTGGGCAAGGGAGTTAGTACTTGAGTAGTTCTTCCTGTTAATGTTTGGGTAATTGAAATCACCCAATATCAGGGTGTTTGGTAGGACCTTTATGTTTCCCAGTGTTTCCAGAAATGCAGAATGGGGGTCCTGGGTCATGGTGGGTGATCTGTTGCAAGCTTCAATTTGAATTTCAGTTTTTCCCATTGTTAGTTGCACGTGGATGATCTCTGAAGCATCATGCTGTGCCCTGGAGGTGTGGGTATCCTTGATGAATATGGATATGGCCCCACCTTTTGTATGTCGGTCTGGGTTTTGTGGCTGAAATGTATGGTATGAGTTGTAGCCTGGTAGTGCTGGGGTGCTCTCTGGACCCTTAAAACAGGTTTCTGTTACTGCACATATATCAATTTTCTCCATACTGAGGAGTGCCTCGAGTATGTGCATTTTGAGGTTTAGACTTCTGGCATTGAGTAGCATTACCCTCAGTTTTTTGTTACTTGTGCTATTTATGGTGGTGGGTTTGTCTTTTCAGCCTTGCCTAAAAAAAGGCACTACAGGGGTGGCAAGAGCCTTGGCCAGTATTCGAAAGCCTAAGGGTGACAGGTGCAAGCCATCTCTAGCAAAGCAGCATGGCTTGTTGAGCATGTCATCCCATAGTGACTGACACTGGACCCCTTTGAATTACACCAGAAGCTTAGCCAATTGTTGAAATTGATAATTTTTTCTTTATACCATGGTATTATTCTTGGTGAGGGCAGGATGCTACTCAAGGTCAGGGTCATACCGGCTTGGGCTACATAATCAGAGAGTTCTAACCATGTCTCTTTTCATGTAGTCCTGGGAGGTACAGCTCAGGTCATTCACACCAACATAGACAATGACAGAGTCGTATTTGTAGCAGCTAACAGTAACCTTCTCCTTATTCAGCCTAGTGAGTGGGATGTCAGTGTGCCTGACTATAGAGTCACCTATTACTAGTGTGTTGGTATGTTATTTTGCCTTAAGGGCTGTGATTAAATGGCACACTGGTTTTGTGAAGTATATGTTTCATGGTTTGTGTTGGGTTGGAGGTTGCTTGGGTGTCTGCTTTGGAGGTCTCTGTTGCTTTTGCAGATTTTTATTTAGAGCCTCTGAGTATGTTTTCATGTATTTATGTGTGTTTTTTGCCAGTGCTGGTTTCATAGGTCTATGTGAGACTGGTGTTGTGATGCAAGTAATTCCCTTCTCCTCTTGACTGTCTGGTTCAGTCTTGGGTTGAGAGAGCTTAGCCTCCAGTTTGGCTGTATAATTACATCTCAGGTATGTATTAGTGTTTGGTGGTAGGAGGAGAGGGTTGTCTTTGAGTGTGAGGCAGTTGTAACATTGCCTCAAAATGCCCAGATTCACCAGTTGGACCGGAGAGTACACCTGAAACTGCCCTTTGGACATGCCTGGATAGGCACAGTGAACTGTTTTACTGATTGGCTGGTAAGGTCAAATAGAGAGCCTTGTCCTTCTCTACAGTATAGGGGGGTCTAGTGCTAAGGTTTATTAGTGCTTGCTATGAGTTTTGTGCAAATGCTGGGCTGAGAAGTGAATGGTTTGAGTGCTTAAGTTGAAAGTTTGTCTTGTATTTTCATGAGAAAGATGATACTGTAGATGTCACTCAAATAGATGTTACTAGCTACAGTCCAGGATTCAAAAAGATTTTTTTAATCCAGTTTTAAACAGCACCTTACACACTTTTTTGAGAGTTTGCAAACATGACATGAGAGCTATTATCAGTACCGAGTTACAACAGATAGTTTAACCTGAACCTGACACCACAGGAAAGACAAGCACTAACTGATTTTAAACATGACAGGCAATTACGGATAATGAAAGCAGGTAATGGCACTGGGTTAGTGCTAATGGAACAGAAGGTGTAAACACAAAAAAGGGAAAACATGCTAGTGGACAATCAGTTTTACAAAGAAGGCACCTCGGATTATATTTATTCCCATTTTGCCAGCATTGACCATTTATTGAAAAACTTAGAAAATAACCAACACATTTCTCTGGAGGAATACTAATACCTGTTAGTTATGAATCCTAATCTAGGGAAACTTTTTGGTATTCAAAAATTCATAAAAATGACACTAGCCAACCATTCAGACTTATCATCTCTAATAAACACACTAAAACTGAAAATATTTCTGAATATATTGATGGAGTTTTGAACCCACTACTACAGTCTACTTTTAAAAGACTCTTGGGAATTCCTGGATGAACTTTACAAATCTAGGATTGATTTCTCAAAATGCACCCTGGTTACAATGGATATTGTTGCTCTTTACACTAACATACCCCATCAAGAAGGACGTAAAACCTTGGAGTTTTTTCTTCTTAAGTACGCAGGGTTCACAAAGAGCAGAGTTAACCCTCTGATCAGTCCAACAACAGCAGTTTTTTCAAAACGATTTTTTTTTATTTTAATTAAAAGACATAATAACAGGTCAAACATGTAGCAATGGGGTCTAAAATGGCCCCAGCGTTTGCTAACCTGGTGTTAAGCACATGGGAGTTGGAGATTCTCATTTTTCTTCCCAGCTTCAGCAGTTATCCGCCTATATAGGCGTTTTATTGATGACATTTTTTTTTGTATTGGAAGGGTCTAAATCTGATCTGGACATTTTTATTGATGTTGTTGCCACCAGCATTTCCTATCTGGAGTTTTTAGTTTCTGGCTGTGGATCAGAAGTCTCTTTCTTAGACACCACTTTATCAGTGAATGAAAATTCTGGCACACTCAGTTCCAATGTCTTTAGAAAAAACACCCACATAAACAACTTCTTAGACTTTAATAGTCAACATTCTTTTTTGTTAAGAAAAATGTTGTCAAGGGACACTTTATCACACTTTCCAGAATTATCAGTGATGAACAGATCTTTCATACAGAATGTGAGTTTCTGTCTCAAATGTTCTTCAATAGACATTACCAACTACAGCTTGTACAAGACATTTACAGTGAAGTGGCCTTAGAAAGACGCAATAAACACAAACCCATCCTACTATATGGGTTTGACAACAAGCATAAAATAGACCATATTGGGCAAAATACTGAAAGAAACTGCAGCTTTCCTTTACCCATCTGCAGGGACATGGCAGCCATCAGGAAGATTATCTGCAAGAACGGGAATATTATTAAAGCCCGTGATTCTTTGAGCAACCCTTTAGGGACAGAACCTGTGTTTAAGTATAAAAAAAACACCACTTTAAAAGCTTCATTTGAAAATAATGATCCGCACTATTTATTAAGCCATCCCAGTAAAGGAATTGGTTGTGGCATGTTTAATTGTGGCAAATGTACAGTGTGCTCTGTAATGTACATAGGGAATGCATATACGTTTTTACACTGTAACTTCCTTGTTTATTTTAAAAGACAATTTATATTGGGAAAATGGTCAGAAGGCTTTCTGATCGAGTTAAGGAACATTTGGCTGCTATTAGGAAAAAAGATGAAACTAACATATTAGGACAGCACAGTATTAGATGCCATGACTTTACTGGTTTCAGATTTCTAGTTTTAGAACAGACTGACCAGTTTTTTGGTGACTTTGACACTTTTCTGCAGCTAAAAGAACTCTGTTGACAGTTACTTTTAAATGCTGACATGGTTCCGGGGCTGAATGAGAACTTGAATCTCAAATGTGCATTACGCTGGTTAGCATGAGCCTATTTGGACATGCCCCACTCTTTTTGATTCGCTACTGTATTTACAGCTGGTTGTTTCTAGATTGCTGATGGGCTAATTTCTGTTTGGATATGTTTCTATTGGGTATTGATGTTGTCAACCATTTTTAAACAGTGTTCACTTGTTATATTACATCTGATGTTGTAAATCTTTGTTCTTTCATTACAGCTAGGACCTCGGCTCCATCCTCGGAACTGATACGGCCGTTTCCCAGCTTGTGCAAGCCACAAACTCTCAGCTAAGACCTACCCACAATGCCCCTCCCCTAGTTACTCCAGATTTCGTTTGCTGCATTCCTAGTCAGACGTGCTAGCCATCTCTCTCAAAGCTAAGTAGAAAATTGTTAATTTTAAGACAGTTTTCTTTCAAAATTATTTAATTTTTAGTCAAGTTAGCCTTTTCTTGCTGTCGCCCATGCCTATTTCCTACACTTTTCCTTGGTAATTTAATTTTTTACCTTTATTGGTACTGTCCCTCTCTCCTGTCTTTGACAGGCCTTTCCTTTCTACTAGTGGTATTTTTATTTTTAAATAACATCACTGGTATTTTCTCCCTTATTTTTTTCTATAGGATAGCCTTGTTGCCTTATTATGTCAGACAAAGCTAAGTTGGGATTTAAACAGTGTGACAAGTGTGGACGTAAGATGCCTAACTCAGATACACATGTTTGTTGTGTCTACTGTTTGGGCGTGGATCTTATTTGAGCTGACTGTGACATCTGTGCTAGTTTTAGAAATTGTACACTAGCAGAATGTAATAATAAACTTATCTTAAAAGGTTTACTCAAGACACCTTTTTCGGAGGCTCTATCTGGGTCGGAGGTCTCACCCCCTCCAAAGACCAAAAAACATAAGAAAAACAGATTACTCTAGGCACCTTTTTTGGAGGCTCTATCTGGGTTGGACGTCTCACCCCCTCCAAAGACCAAAAAACATAGGCACCTTTTTTGGAGGCTCTATCTGGGTCAGACGTCTCGCCCCCTCCAAAGACCAAAAACCATAAGGACAAATAAATGGATTACTTAAGACACCTTTTTCGGAGGCTCTATCTGGGTCTGAGGTCTCACCCCCTCCAAAGACCAAAAAGCATAAGGAAAAATGGATTACTCAAGGCACACTTTTTGGAGGATCTATCTGCGTTGTAGGTCTCCCCCTTCCAAAGACCAAAAAACATAAGGACAAACAGAGTCACTTGGTTCCTGCATCTCCATCAGTTATGGAACCGATTCAGCTCTGTGCTTCATCGGTGCAGACCTCTTCGGCACCAGGCTTTGTGTCTTCTCCCTCGGTGTCATCCAAGATATTCACCAGAGACTTTGGTGCTGTCCTTGGATCTGACATTGGCTACGATGACTGTACCTGCTTCATCACTATCCCCAGCCATGGTGCCGACCGTTTCATCGGCTTCAAAACTCAAATACTTGCCAAGGTCAAGATGCCTCTGGTGCATAGTGTCTTGGTTAGGACAGCAATGTTTTCCCTGTCAGCACCATCCACCCTTGCTGCATTGGCTCTGGTGGAACCAATGCTCTCCTGAAGCAGTGCTTGGATCGTTCGTACATTAGTACCTAGACCAGCGCCTATTTTCATAGGTTCATAGGTTAGTACTAGGCTAACTGCCCTTGTGAGCCATTTTAAGCCTAGCCAATTATCCCTGTGAGATTCAAACCCTGTACATTGTGTTTGTAAGGCAAACACCTTAATCATTAGGCCACCCTCCCAACCCTCTTGCTGGTGCCATCTATGTCCATGGTTCCGATGGCTTCCAGTTCTCACAGAGCTCCTCACCTGGAGGTGGGCTTCTCACAGTGAAGTGTGACCCCGGTTCCAAGGTTCTCCCTCCTGGTTCCAGACTCCCATTCCTCCTCAGCTGGGCCTGCTGTACAGGAAGTGGACTCGCAGTCAGCACCAATGACATCAGTATCAGAACCCTCCCCTAGCATGCTCCTCTCCCAACCCTCTATTTTGGGATCCCGGGCACGGGAGTCACAAGAACCCTCTTTGAAGGGAACCCCTTCTCCAGAGTCCTCCTCAGAAGATCCCACTGGGGAGCCACCCCGGAAGAAATGGTGCAAGAGGAAGCACCTTGAATCATTGGAGGAATCTATCACAGAAGACACTAATTGTGATGAGGAGGAAGGGTCCCCACTGTCTCCCCCAGACAACATCTCATTCGGAGACATTCTCAAAATTCTCAAGCAGCGGGGAGACTGGAAGTCCTATAACCCTTCCAGACCTTCCGTGCCCGGCCATCTACTTCCTGGGTGACCCCATTGGCGGATGACCTTGTTAAACTCATTGTGCAGTGTGCCTGGAAGGGCCCAGACAATGTAGAACCTGTCCATCAGAGGCCAGGCAAAAATTTTATCTACACCTGAAGACCAGCCCCACTGGTCCTAGCAGTTTACAGTTGATTCTATGGTTGTGGTGGCGGCCACCAAGAGGGAACTGGCAGAAGATAGTTCCACCATTCATCCTCCAAACAGAGAGTCCTGGACCATGGACAGACTAGGGAAACAGACCTATGCTTCAGTGACATTCGCCATTTGGTCACTAAACTATCTGGCACACTTTACTCATCTCCAAAGAGACCTAATTTCTGAAATGCCTTCCTTTTTGGTGGGGTACTGTCTGATGAGGTGCATGATACTGTCACCTCACAGCTAGCTTCCCTTGAATCCATCTCAAACCCCTCGATGCATTTGATATCTGACTCAACGGTGGGGGCAGCTTGAGCTGCTGCATCAGGTGTTGTCATGAGATGTAATGTTTGGTTGTGTGACTTCGCAGACCCCTTTAAATCTTCCTTCATCAATGCACCTGTCAATGAATCTGCACTTTTTGGACCCAAAGTACGAGACACAATTACATGTGATGAGAAAGATGGAAAGACCTTGTCTGCTGTGGGCATACACCTTTCCAACCCTCAGAGGTGCTACTTCAGGAACCAGAAGGGAGAAAAACGTGGTTCAAGAAATCCCAAGGACTTTTTCGTGACACTCATGGTGAACAATCCCCCTGTCACAGAGGGGGCAACTCATATGGAAGATGTCCCTTTTGGGTTAGAGGGGGTCAAGCTTCTCTTCCCCCTCATAGACTTTTGAAAATAAGACACCAATCCAAGACCTTCTTTCTCAGACCTATGTACCAGCACGTCTTGTACTGCAACTCTTGGGCTCCATGGCAGCTGCCATTATGTTAGTACCACTGGCAAGACTGCACATGAGAATCCTGCACTGGATCCTTTCCGCACAATGGTCATTGCTAACTCACCCACTCAACCACATGATACGCCTTACAAACCATTGCAAGGAAGAAATGCTATGGTGGATGAAGCCACAAAAGAGTCTTTGGTGTCAACCTTACTGTCTAACCCAGCCCACGGCCATGGTGACCACGGACACTTCACTGTTAGGGTGGGGGGGGGGCATTTCCAGGGAAAGACTGTCCAAGGCACCTGGTCCCCTATGGAGGCCAACTTGCACATAAATGTCCTGGAAATGAGGGCAGTTCTCTTAGCACTGCAAGCATTCCATACATCCCTTCCCTCGGGGACCATTGCAATTCAGTCAGACAACATGTCAGTCATCTGGTATATCAACAAGCAAGGTTGAACCAGGTCTTACCCCCTGTGTTGGGAAGCCATGAGGATTTGGCACTGGGTGATAGTTTCCAACTGCTTTCTTATAGCAATGCACATTCCTGGGAGTTCCAACCTTATTGCGAGCAATCTGAGCAGGAACTTCCGGATGCCTCATGAGTGGTCCCTCAACCCTGTAACAGCAGATCGGATCTTCCAGCACTATGGCAAGCCTTGCTGCGACCTGTTTGCTTCCTCTCTAAACTACAAATGCAGAAGCTATTTTGCCCGGATCCCTCCTCAGGGTAAACCACCGAGGGACACACTAATGCATGATTGGCCCTCAGATCTTCTGTATGCCTTTCCCCCATTTCCCCTCATCCCAAAATTTCTCCAGAAAGCTCAGAGGTTGAGAAGCAAAGTGATCCTCGTTGCCCCCTACTGGCCACGTCAAATCTGGTTCCTGTTTCTATGGCCTCATCTGATTCACAGCCTGTGGATCCTGGATCATTCCCAGGACCTGTTATCTCATCCTCAGGGACTGATTCATCCGAACCTGCACAGTCTCAAGCTCATAGCTTGGTTCCTCCACTTCCAATGATTGCTAGGCTGCCTGACATCCCATCTCCTGTTCATGAAATTCTTCTGGCCTCACACAAACCTTCCACTAGAAAATGTTATTCTAGTAAATGGACTAGGTTCTCTATTTGGGTGAAAGACCAGAACTTAGACCCTTTCTCTATGCCTATTCAAAAGATCCTACAATACCTGACTACTCTTTTACATGCAGAAGCCTCAGCTTCGATGATCACTGTACATTTAGCAGCTATCGCCAGTTTTCATAATGGACTTGATAATTCTTCAATTATGTCACACCGCCTATGCAAGACCTTTTTGAAGGGAGTATTACATGTTAAACCTCCGGTCAAGCCTCCCTTAGAACCCTGGGACTTGACTCTGATGCTTCAGTCTCTCACAGGTTCTCCCTTCGAACCCTTTGAGTCATGTGATTTGAATTTTTTGTCATGGAAAACCTTACTTCTAGTAGCAGTTACCTCAGCGAGAAGAGTATCTGAGCTGCAGGCCTTGAGTGTCAAGAGTCCTTACTTGATCTTCCACATGGATAGGGTGTCCCTTCGTACTGACCCTTCTTTCTTTCCAAGGTCATTTCTGGCTTTTATATTAACCAATCTATTGACCTGCCGGTTTTCTTCGCTCAGCATTCCAACAGAGGGGAGTACCTTTTGCACACCCTTGATGTGCATCAGCAGCTTCGTTGTTATTTGGACAGGACTAAATCTTTCAGGAAAACAGATCAATTGTTTGTGGCCTTTGCAGGAACCAGATTGGGTAAACCTGTTTCTACAGTGACTTTATCCTCCTGGCTTAGAAACATCATTACCTTTATCTACCAAGAGAATAAGCTATCCTTACCTTCCAAAATAAAGGCTCATTCTCCCAGATCTATGGCTACTTCTGTAGCATTTTGTTCCAGAGCCTCTATGGATGATATATGCACAGCAGCAACTTGGGCAAGACCTCATACTTTTATATCTCATTACAAATTGGATTTGACCTCCAGGGGATGAGCATCTTTTGGTGCTATGGTGCTCAGGTATATCCTTCCTTAGGGCCGCCCAGGACTCAAGTAGCTGGGGACTCGGTCCTAGCTGTAATGAAAGAACAAAGATTTACAACATCAGATAAAGAAGTTATGTCTTACCATAACATTCCATCTGTGTTGTAGATCTTTGTTCATTCATTATTTCCCGCCATCCTCCCCCCTACCTGGACTCCTGGTGCACTTTAGGAACTCCTAGTTAGGGTATTTGCTCAGACAGAGCCACCTACTATCTTTTCTATTACTACATCTTTTATCTAGGGCAGGCAAATTCGATCTGCAGTAAGTAGGAGAGGGGCATTATGGGTAGGTCTTAGCTGAGAGTTTTTGGCTTGCGCGAGCTGGGAAATGGCCATATCGGTTCCGAGGGCGGAACCGAGGTCCTAGCTGTAATGAATGAACAAAGAGCTACAACACAGATGGAACGTTACAGTAAGACATAACTTTTTTTTATTACACAGTTTTACTTTACAGTATTAGTTCTGATGAAGTACTGACAATGTTACAGAATGAAAGCGCTTAACAACAGTTTTACATCAGGGTCGTTTCTCTTTTTTGATATTTATGAAAATATATATATATATATATATATATATATATATATATACACACACACACACACACACACACACACACACACACACACACACACACACACACACACACACACACACACACACACACACAGACACACACACACACACACACACACATATATATGACCAAACAGGCTTTCTTCCTGTATTGTGATTTATCTGGTGTACTAAAGAAGCCTAAAAATAAAAGAAAGAGTAAGAAACTGACTCTTCCTACAGAATAACAGATAAAAGATGCTTAGATAAAGACTTCCAAAGTCATGCCCAGGTGACGTTCTTATCTAGTAAAGACCAGCAATACTTTGCAGCACTCGTAGCAATAATGTCAATTTTTGTCATACAAGATATTCTTCTACCATCACTCTACCTCACTAGTGATCAGTCCTACCTGAAAAAAGCAGATGATAAGAAGGCTGTTAGATGCACAGAAGACATGGCAATGCATGTACATAAGATATGCCAGCTCCGTAATACAAATGGATAAAGCCCTGACTGTTATCAGCATGACCCAAGATCATTTAGTGATGTGAATACTGAACAAGACAGTCAGGGACAGTGGCAGTGTGTGGCTGACACCAGTCTGCCCATCCAGGAAGGGGGTAGCAGCTTCTTGTTTGCAGTGCTGAAATCAGTTTAAGGCTTGGTGTCATGGCAGGAACAGCACAAAAGAGCAGCAATGTGCTCACTCAACATGTAGTGTACTAATGTGCTGCACTCAGCACTGGGATGTGCACATCTTATTGGGGAGGGGCTGACATTGTTAAATGGGTGCATTAATATACCATAAACATTCTGAAAGGCCAGGAGAAGCAACTAAGCACCCTGCAGGCTGCCTGGGTAACTACCTTCTCTATGATTGGCTCTCATTCTTAACCTCAGTTCACCTGCAGGAATAGGTTAATCTCTGGTGAAGACAGGCAGTTCTACTCACTGACCCCAACCGTGCAGAAATATGGGACATGGAGATGTGGATGTTCAGGCAATGAATGGGTGGGTCAATGATGGCTGAAAGTGAGTAGGCACAGGGGCAAAAAAAACAAAAAAGGGATACAACTTTGATTCAGTAAAACTCCACAGAATACCCCTCCTCCTTTTTGCCTTCCTTTCCTTATTTCTTTCTTTTGGTTCTTAAATCACAGTTGAACAGCATTTGCAAACTCGTATGACTCCTGAAATATTTGTGTAGAGGCAAATGCTTAAACTACTGTTCAACAGCCAGGAGAAAATCTAAGTTTGCCCTCCTGAATCAGAGAATCAGCTATCTAAAAAGGTCTCCTTTTCAGCACTCTAGCATAATCTTTCTCATGAAGGCTAAGGATTGCAGTCCCTTTAAATTGGGAACAAACTCTTTTGTCCCCTTTTTAAAAATGGGGGACCACTACCCCAGTCTACCAGTCCTGAGGTGCTGCTAGCCTTTTAGACAACACTGAAAAGACACGCTAAGCATAACTCACAATGTCCTGTATCTTCAGAAATAATGGCTAGATTTTAACCACTCTAGCAGTCTTATCACATAGATGTTTTTACAATCTCAGCAGTACTCTAACTTATAAAGGTCAATCCACTCCTACCATTTGCTTCTGATATCGCATCCTCAGGGGAGGATACATCCACCAGAGTCAGGACTGCCTTAAAGTGTTTCTTTTGTGTTTTAACAGTATTTACAGTCATTAGCATTTTTCCACCTTTTCTAAGAATAGCCTAGGCACTAAATTAACTTACCCTCTTGATTCACAAGATGGTTTAAGAAACCTCTTTGTGACCATGTGAATGCAAATCTTCATGGCTGTACCAGATAAACCCATGTTCAGACCTTCACCTTGGCAATTGCTATGTTTGTTGCTATCCTGGCTATCCAGTCAAATCTTGAGTCCCCTTACTGGTTTTGCACAGGAGGCTCTTTCTTTAACTTCATGGCTTTTCTTACCACTGGACTCTATCTATGGATCCTCGGTGCTTTGCCAAGTGACAACCAGCTTTTGACCACAGCTACTTGCCATCATCTCTCCTGTTGAACAGTATCCATTCAAATGTCATACCATTCACTTCCCAATTATGTAGCTGAAGCTTTTCAGGAAATTAGAGTTGAAGTCATCCGAGACAGATGCATTGTCTAGGCATCCCATTCCCAGGCTACGCTAATCGCACATTTCAAATTCCCAGTCTGTTCAGCCTGTTTGCCCAACATTCTGGACATGGAGAAGGCATATGGCCATGTACCCAGGAATGTCTTGTGTGAAATAATAAAACAGCATGGAATCTTAAGGCTGCTGCTGTTATTTATTTTATTTATTATTTATTTTCAGTTTGATTACCGGGGAAGTCCACTGGGCCGAGAAGTGCCCATTTTCAGTGGAGACTCGGGGAGAAAAGCTCCAATAGCAATACAATACTATGAAGGTTACAAAATACAATAAAGGTTACATAATGTAGAGGTAAAATACAAGAGTGAGATTCATACATTCATGAAATTGCAAAATACATCATAGGACAGTATAAAACTGGCACTTTTTTTTTTTTTGAGGCTCTTCAGATGTTTACAATATTTACATATTTACAAACTTGGAGTTAATTAAAGTCTGCTAGTTCTGCTTTTGGAGGAATAGAAAAAAAAACTTGAGAGTAAAGTGGAAGAGGATTGTGGAGAGCTAGTGGGGAGACTCATTAGTGTTTACATAGGGTGAAAGCAGGAGCATTTCCATGTGGAAGATAGGTGTAGGAAAAGTTGGGTTTTGAAGGATTCAGTGTTATGTATAGTCCTAAGAGAAGGAGGAAGAGAACTCCATTTTTTACCTAGAGAGAAGGAAAGTAGGAGCTGGCCAGCGGGATGTTTGGGTTTGTGGATGGAAATTAGGTTTTGGTGTTCAGATCTCAGGGATCTGTTTGGGATGCATAGGGGAAGGATGTTCGTTAAGGCTGGGCATTTATCTGTTGTGTGCCATTTAGCTCCAGTACTTGAGGAATTACAGTTGAGTGTCTGTTCTTTTAGCCTTAAAAGACCACTACAGGAAGAAAGTGGAAAGAAACATATTTTTATGTCATCGTAACATTCTACACAATTCAAACCTCACTGCAGCACAAATGGTAGTTATTTTTTTTTCTAACCCCAATTGCCTTCATGGGGCATACATGCTGATTTAATCTTGTTTTTTTATGGAAGCTCATAATGCACTGCAAGAGCATAGGTTATGAGATCACAATGCCCTAGTCATAATTCCATTCACATAAAATGAAGGAAGTTAGAAATGGTATTGTTTGACAATCCTCAATAAAGTATCGATTTGCAGTAACTCTTGTGTATTTGCTTTCTGCATTTTTGTTGCATGAACCATAAATTTCCCACAGAAATGTAAAGAAATAGCTGAGATGGCCTTTTTAAAAGAAGAATTTTGTGAAGTTCAGATCCTGCCTTTTTGCCGTCTTCCTTTCCTGGGTCAGCCAGAGTATCATATTTCTTAGCTTGCAAAGCTCAGATAATTAAGTGAAGCTGCTCTCAGTCATTATCAGGTTTCTTCACTTTCAGACTACAAAAGGTTCAACAATATTATGGCCCCTGAGGAGGGAAAGAATGCAACTGGAGTGACAATAAACAATTAAAGGGCTGTGACATTTTAGTCTTAAAGACTCGTGACGTCAGTTGATGTGAAATAACAAAAAAGAGCTACACTTAACTTGCAACCTGTGTTTACTTGACAAGAAACTTTCGGATGTCATAGGCAAAATAATGTATGAGCAAGGGAGACAAATTCCTAGGAATAGTATCATGAGATGTCATTCAGCCACAACATAATGTGCATTGAGGAAATGGACTAGGAGTGGAGATGCCATAGAAAGGAAGAAACTGCTATATCATGTCTTTTGAATATATGGAATTATGGGGATCATTCTTTAGGAATGTAAATACTCAGTGGGGACATATAATGTTGAATTTAGTGTGAAAAGTATCCTTTAAGTCAGATTCATTTAAGGTGGGTTTAGGAGTCTGCAAAGAGTATGTGTTGTCTCTCATCTCGCTTCTGTTTTTTTTTATGTACAAGCTATCAAGTCACACTCAAGGTTTAGAGTATATCCAGTTTGGTGATGTTAGGGTTACAGCTTTTTTTTTGCAAATGAAGGATTGTGTTTTAGCCTTAAATGACTGTGATCTCCGCTGTGCACTAAGGCAGTTCTCTGCTGAGTGCAGAGGAGATGGGATAAAAATCAACACCTCCAATCAGAAGTCTTAAATTCTCTTCCAAAAATAATTAATTGTTTTCAATAGGTCAGGGAAAGCAGCTATCTTAGCTGAAGACATTTCTGTGCTTTTGAGGTCTCGTTTTTGAGAAGACGTAGAATAGATTTAGAGACTGACCAGTAGATGGGTACAGTGATTGAACTTCTGCAATATTTCATTGTATCAGTACTTGAAGTGAGAGCTGTGTCAGTTGGCAAAGCTTTCATTCTACAGGACAATTTATGCGCCCCTTTTCACTGTTTGTCATGAGCTTTGGGCAGTGACTGAATGGATGAGATTGCAGATAGAAGTGACAGAAATTAGGTTCCTTAGCAGGGTGTCTGAGCTCATGCCCAATAACAAAGCTAGGAGCACAAAAGTCCCAAAGGATCATGAATTGCAGCCATTGTTCCTCAGGTTAAGAGAAGACAGCTGAAGTGGTTTGCACATAGGAGGCATACAGGCAAGCCCCCACTGTGTAGAGATCTGAGGGCAGACCCAGGAGACATGTTGGGAGGATTATAGCCCTCAAAAATGCTTAGGGATCTCGTAAGATAAGATGGAGTTTATTGCTGGGGAGAATAACATCTGCTCTGCCCTGCACAGCCTGTTGTCACTATGAGACCATTATGACAAGTGTTTTAGAAAATGGATGGCATTACTTATTTATTTAATTTTTGGATGCTTTGTCATTGTCATTACTTGTTCATCAGCGAACACTGTAGTCACAGCAACATACACAGTATGGGTTAAGAGGAACAGTGTTAATGCTCAATATTATTGTGGTTTTTAATAAAGCAATGTGGGTGCTTTCTACAAAAGGCAGTTAAACTCAGCAAGACAAAGCTGTAAATCTAAAGGTAACTGCCACTTTATCTGTCATTGAACATTTTGGTTACCTTGATGAGGATGTTTACAAAAGGGCTGCAACTGCTTATAAACCACAAATACTGCAGATGATGACAACAACCACAAGGCCTGACCTTCATTGAAAGACACAAGCTACATTGCAGAGATATAAAAACTCATTTCCTGTTCTTTTACATTGTACCCATCTCAGCTTGACACAAAATGCAAATAAAGTAAAAATAACTAGTCGGGGCCCTACATACTTAATGATTATTTAAAAGAATAACTGCTCAGAGAAAACAAACACAGAACAAAGAGTAATATAAAATAATAGTGGTATTCTTGACTTTAGAACCTATGGCACTGACAGGATAAGTCCATAAAAATCTATTGCCTTTCAATATTTCCAACATACACTGTCTTTTGAAAAGCAAAAATGCAGAACACTGACACATAACTTCTCTGATCTTCCTTTGGTATGCATCAGTCAATTCTATCTTTTCTGTCTCCTAACTCTTGAACCATTGGGTGTTTACAGGCATGTGCCATGTAAGCCAATGTGGAGAAATTAATTTTTAAGGGAGGAACACTTTATCCAGCATAAAGTCACAACGTTTCTCACCTTCAAACTTGTAAGTGAAATTAAAAGAATAAAAGAGTCAACAACATTAGCTGTACAGAGAGTGATATTTGATTGTTATATTACTAGTTCTCCAATAAAAAGGATTTTAATGTAATATTTCAGCATATATGTTGCATCTTTAATACTTTATTTAGAATGCATGCCATAGCAAAAGGCAATCAATGTGAGATCAAAGGTAAGAATATAGAAGTCGGTGTACAGCTTAAACCAAAAAAAAGCATACTTTATGTCACAGATAAATATATATATATATATATATATATATATATATAGAGAGAGAGAGAGATAATAACAGTGTGTATGTGTGTGTGTGTGTGTGTGTGTGTGTGTGTGTGTGTGTGTGTGTGTGTGTGTGTGTGTGTGTGTGTGTTTGTGTGTGTGTGTGTATGTGTGTGCTTGTGTGCGTGTGTGCGTGTGTGTGTGTGTTTGTGTCTGTGTGTATGTGTGTGCTTGCGTGCGTGTGTGCGTGTGTGTGTGTGTGTGTGTGTGTGTGTGTGTGTGTGATCATTGTTTATATGTATATTTAGTGTACTATAATGCAACCACTGAAGGCAGTCAGTAATTCAAGTGCACTTTATTTACAGTGAAGGGATGAGTTTAGAACTCATTTGCAAGAAAATCAACAAAACCCTAGTTAATATGCTTGCTGATTACTTACAGTTCATGTTCAGTTAATTTATAAGGTCTTTCCAAAGAAAACAAGAATGTATTACAATCCACAGACTTTATATTCATAGTTGGGTCACGTTGTCTTATAATGCCTTGTATATCCACAAGCAGTCCCCTGGTATTCATTCACTGAGTGTTCACAGTTAGGCTCTATTTATTCCATGCCTTCTTTGGTCAAGATTTAACAAGGATCATAACTCTTGATCAGAAAAATCTTTTGTAATACAATACTTTGTTGTAGGAAAGAAAGCATTTTCAACTACTGCATAAAAACAAAATTAAAGCCATAATGTTTTGCTGATCCTAGAACTGCAGAAATAAACTCCATATAATATATTCCTGAGTGTAATATATAATCAGCAGGCTTATAATCCAGGGAATTCAAAACCAGCACATCTGCATTCACTGTCAATCTAGTGCAGTTAATCATGCATGTGCGACAAGCCTCGAAGCTATGCATGCAACCCGGCCAGTTTGTGCAAAGAGCATCTTCTCACTGTAAATGCAGTAGGGAGTCATGGGGAGATTATGTTAAACTAAATTGTGGCCCCACTAAAGTATGAGCAGCTGTTGTAATCATTTACCATGCATGGGCCTTTATGGTAGTCAGCATGCAACTGCATGCACACATGAATATTAACTTGTTATTTTTGTGACTCAAGGCATTAGAAATGCAGTAAAATGTAGCATAGTCCAAAGTAAAGCTATAATTGTTAAGGGTTAACTGTAGGGGTGCTAGAAAGGCAACAGAAAAAGAAGAAAAGACAGAAGACTATCAAGGAATCCAGTAAACATAGAAGGGATACATGTCCAAAGATGGTGGAGGTTTGCCTGCCCACAAACAAAATTTTGGACTGATTTATAGCATTATCACTTTCTGTTAACACTTTGAGTGGAATTTGCTGCTTTTTTGGAGTTTGTTGAAGAACTTCCTGTGTTGGAATTAGCCATTTGGAATGTCGGCAGCCAGCAGCAGTTACTGTTGAGTCATTTTACTAAATGTTCTGTTTTTTGTGAGGAGTTTGCTGGAGAGCTTGAACTCTGGAGCTCTTCTAGTCAGCAGATAGTGGATTTATTGTCAGTGTTATGAACAGCTTGTTGTACTAGAGATGTTGTACTAGAGCCATTTAGAAGGTCAGCAGCCAGCAGTAGTTGGTGGTCAGATGTTTTGCTTTTTGTTTGCCAGTGCGTTGTTTTGGCAGGGATTCCAGCAAGGATCTTGGCATTGGCAGTCAACAGCTGGTCTTTTTGTTACCCACATACTATTCTGTCAGGAACTGCTGGAGGGATCTGAAGTGCTGGACATCATTGCACGGAGCACTGGCATTTGGTGACTCCATTGTTCTCATTTTTTGTTGCAGTTTTGTCAGTGGCTGCTTGTAACTTTAACTGGAGGATTTGATCAAGACTGGAGTTTGTGCATATTGATGAATATTTATTTTTTGGAAGAGTAATTTGCTTTTTAACTTATGGAATTAAGCTTCTGCTGCTGTGTTCTATGGTTGATATATATATTTTAAGTAAGCTACAGCAGGAATCATGCTGAAGGAGTCAGGGAAACACGTATCAGGAGAAAGTGACCCAACAACAGAATGGAAGTACAAATCAAAAGACAGGCCTCAAGGGAACTGAGTCCACAGCTTACTTAGTGATTCTATCCAAAATGCTGCATTAACTAAGCAAGCTAATGCAGGCGTCTTCCTGAAATGGTCAGGGAAACACGTATCAGGGAAATATTATACAATGACAAAATGAAGGCAGTAATCAAATGATAGGCCTCACAGGAATTGAAACCAGGATGTATTCATTGATTCTTTCCTAGTCAGAGCAATAATTAAATGAGCTATGATAAGAATCATGCTTTAGGGTTTAGAGGCACACATATTGGGAAATGCTACTAAACAACAGTACAGAAGCAGAAAAGAAAAGTTAAATAAAAAATATCACCATGAGGGGATTAGAACACCCTACTTTGCACACTGATAGTCTAGATAGAAAGCAGGTCATTAATAAGCTGAGCCATGGCATCAGTCAGACTGAAGGAATAATGTTTACTCCATTTCATATTTGACAACTGCTGCCTGATGGCTCATTTGTGTGACTAATGGCAATAGATGTAGTGCATGACATAGATTGGACTTCAGTTTCACAGTTAACTGTTTTTTGATCAGATTAAAGGTTGGAAATTGGATTATAGGCCAGGGATGAAAAGGGGAAGCAAGGAGAGGGGAGAACAGAAGATAAGCAAATAAAGACTGAGCAAGATGGAGGTGAGTTAGAAAGAATAATCTTTTTTTTTTTTTTTTTTATGGGGCAGATGTAGATTATTTTAAGTGAAAGGAAAGCTGAGGAAGGATGGAAGAGAAGTAAGAGAAAGGTTAGAGGAGTAGGTTAGGTAGTAGGGAAGGATAGACAACAATAGCAAAGTGTGGGGTAACAATGGGGGAGGGGGAGCACAATGTACAAAGGGACATCAGAGGGAATACACAGATGCAGTCTTTGCCAGCTGAGATACAGAGGGACATTGCCACTTCTCCTTCGGTACTGTCCCTACTGGGTCCTAAACCAGGAGGTGGAGACAGTGCTGGGTAGGGATGCTAATCAATAAGTTACGAGACCATTAGGTCCATATGGCTGATGTGGGCAACCAACTTCCTTCAATAATATCCTCCACAATGTCTCCCAGATGCCACTGGATGACAAAAGTGTTACCTCCACTTACACTGCTACCAACTGGTACCAATGTACCACCCTCCACTGCAGGACTAACTGATACAGATGGTGCAGGTAGGGCAGAAACTGTGGGGCAGCTGCATCAGGTTAGGACCCAGATATGCTGGGAGTTTCAGCTGGTGGTGGTGTTGGTGCTGCTGTTGCCAGCTGTGGAGGGTGATGACAGGCCTTGCCAGTGGGCCAGTTGCAGGTCGATGTGCTGCTGCATATAATAGTAAAACAAGTGGAGAGAAGCAGCAAAGTAACCAAACTGTATGTAAGAGAAAGGATGGCAACAAAGAGGTAGGGAAAGAGAAATACAAGAATGATGCAAACTGTATGGTAGGGAAAGAGAAATACAAGCAGGATGCAAACTGTATGGTAGGGAAAGAGAAATACAAGCAGGATGCAAACTGTATGGTAGGGAAAGAGAAATACAAGCAGGATGCAAACTGTATGGTAGGGAAAGAGAAATACAAGCAGGATGCAAACTGTATGGTAGGGAAAGAGAAATACAAGCAGGATGCAAACTGTATGGTAGGGAAAGAGAAATACAAGCAGGATGCAAACTGTATGGTAGGGAAAGAGAAATACAAGCAGGATGAAAACTGTATTCTACCTGTTGTTGGTAATAATATAGTTAAACAGACAACCTGATGTGTAATATTACAGACAGAAGATTAATGACTGAGGTTGTTTAGACAGGCCAATGCACTCCTGTGGTCACAAATGCAATTTGATGTCTGTAATTTATATACAAAGTAAACATGTTGCTCAGACATACATATGTCAATCACAAAGGACAGCCACTCCTACTGTAAGTTGTAAAATGTACTGCAAACAGATAATGATAATCCTACATATAAAACCCACTGCCATCCTCATACATGTGTGAACAAAGTGCCATCCTCATACATGTGAGAACAAAGTGCCATCCTCATACATGTGAGAACAAAGTGCCATCCTCATACATGTGAGAACAAAGTGCCATCCTCATACATGTGAGAACAAAGGCACTTTACACAAAGATCCACTTGTCCACCATTGCTGGAAGATTCATGAAGAAACACTTGTAGCATTGCATAGTTATACTTCTGATCTATGGCAGTAATGGCAGATGTCTCAGTGATTTCGTAACATTATACATTACTGTGTAAAAGCCAGACATTTTTATGACAGCATGTAGACTCACCCTGGTGCTCTCTCAGGTGCTCCAGTCTGCTCCTGTGCATCTGCCTGTTCCTTTCAATCTGTGCAGTGCCTAGAGACATAAAAAGGTGTAATGAAATTTGATGGTGGCATGTAGTGGTAAGTTATTTGGTTAGCTAAAAGCTACTATACTTGCAGCATGGAGTTAGTGGCTGAACCTTAACTTCATTCTGTCTTCAGTGAAGGAGGTCAGGATTGCAATGACGTGTCACTGTAGTGATGATGGCAATGCTCCCCCATGTATGGGATGTCACTATTATGAGTGACAGCTTTGGCCAAACTATTCCAGGCATCAGCCTTATACTGTGACCCCAGTATAGCCCTCCTGTAGGGGTCTCTGGCTATACTCCGTATGGAAGATGTCCAGAAAAATCTTGGACTCCTCTCACACCACCTCTTTTTTCTTCTACAACCATAATGTCTCATTTTGAAAGGTCTCAGGAAAAATGACATAGATTTGGTGCCCAAAACAGTTGTCATGTACCCCAGCCTGAGTGCAATTATAGGCATCGAAGGGTACATGATGGATTTCAAACTGTGAAAATATAGGTATTGCACTTTTATTGTACCACCAGCACTTTAAGTAGTGAAACATGGCAGTCCATCTTTGTGTATGCTGTTGAGAATGTATTCTCTACAACAACAACAACTTAATCTGAAGATGGCTAAATATAGGATTCCTTCATCCCTAAAATACTTTGCTGCTTGTGCATGGGCACACTTGCCTTCAGGTGCTCAGGCATATGCACAGCATCAAGTAGAAACCATTACCATGTTCATCAGGTATGCTCATCTCACAAATGGAATGATTCAAAAGTAATAATGAGTTGAAAACAATAAACTCATAAAAGCATTTAGTCAATGCATATGGGGTACAGTTTTAAATGAAAAGATTTCATTAAAGCCCTTTTTGAAACAAAGGGAACTGTACAGGTAGTCTTTGCTATGGTCATTAACAGCTGCTATGAGAGTTTAATGCATTTGGTTTTAACATTTTTTTATATGTGCTTGTCACTTTATTTTAGTACACCCTATTGGATGTGATGCTTTCACTTTACTATTTAAACAGTGGTGACAGTTGTTTTGTTATGTTTGATGAAGCAGTACTCGTACTGCGAAAGCGTACATATTTTTTACTACTAAAAGGACTGTATATTTTATTCATCGAGTTGACTCAATCCTTTAATGAGTTCTTTGTTTTTCTGCTTGATTGAGTTATTTACCATCTGTGCTGCAGTTTGTGTTTGTTAATAATGAGTTGAGCCCTAATTAGCATATCCATCATGCCTAAATGGGTGACTTTACATAAACTAAGTGTATATGTATATGTATATATATATATATATATATATATATATATATATATATATGTGTGTGTGTGTGTGTGTGTGTGTATGCATATTTGTTTACATTTCTGTATGTTTCAAGTTCAATAGGAAATGCATTTATTTATTACTATTTGATGAACAGGTGGGTGAACTGGTCAGCTAACTCTTTCCAGTCATGACCTCAGCTCATAGAGTACAGAGCAAAATAAGTCAAAAACAAGACATTGTTACATATACATTATTTACAGCATCAAACTTGTTACAGCTACAGTATTTCTAAAAGTATATAAGAGTTGTATAAGTAGCATCAATATTAAGAGCAGGACATTATTTTCATCCATCAGTTTGACAATTATCATCAACTGAATGGTTAATAGCAGAAGCATAGCAGGGTTGGGGCAAAAGGGTCAGTTGCTCCAGGCACGTGTTAGGGTCGTGATTGTCAGATCCTTTATTTGTCTGTGCACATAAACGTGTGCAACATAAGAGGAGTGAGGGCATTAGTAAAGGAGGAGAGGAAGATCAAAGAATGGACCTCTTTTTATTTTTTGGCTCTTCCAAGCAGAGCTGAGAGTGTGGAGATCTGACCAGGAAAGCCAGAGTCATGGGGAGGACCATTTTCTTTGTTTTGTTTTTATGAAGAGCTGGGAGAAGGGGCACCAGATTGGAGAATGTCCCTGGGCACTGGAGGAATCAGTTACAGCTCTGGTTAATAGTTTCACATCAAGACGTGGTATAACTAAGTCTGTGGTTTATTGGATGCTAGCCATTTTCTCTAAAGCAACTGCAAAAGGACTCAGAAAGGAAACTGCTTTTAAGTATTTTTAAGTATTTTTGAAGTCTTTTATTGATTCTTGGTTTGAGGGTTCTGAGGCCAAGTGAATCAAAGTAGCTGGACCCAATCTAGAAAAAGCTCTTTCACCTAGTGTGGTTTTAAATCTTGGGCATGTCAGGGTGAGAGAGGTATTCTATGAGCTTCTCAGTTAATATTTTGTTGTCAATAATAGGAGGTTTTCTTTTTTGTAGAGGACAGTATCCTTCCTTGCTTTAGAACGTTGTAGATTAGTGTACTTAAGAGATAGGTGGCCCTACCTGTCACTGAGAGACATTTGGCCTTTTTAAGCACAGTGCAATGGTGGAGTAAAGAGTCAATCAGAAAGATTTTTTTCTCTACCATTTGTATATTGTTGGTGTTGAACACGCAATGTAAGACTATTAAAGTGAGCCCATATTCTAATTTGGGGATTAGTACTTTCTTAGGAATAGCTAAATTTGCTTTAGGGGAGATGTTAGATTTTATAGCAATGTTTAAGTTTTGTTAACACATTGTTGGTTATAGTCACTATGAGCAGTAAATGCTAGTGAAGGGTCAGGTATAAGTCCTAGATATCTGTGCTCTTTAATGTTAGGAATAGTATTCCCTTTATTATCAGTTATATGACTGGGAGGAATGTTGGGTAATTTCTTTGAAGATTAGAAGATCATTAAAGTAGTGTTCTTAAGGCTGATTAGAAGTCTATTAGTATAAATCCAACTATGCAACTTAGTAAAGTCTTTTGGAGCTTGTTTTGCAATTCTGAATGGTTATTATTGGACCGTAAAAATAGTACTTCATCTCCTTACTTAATGAGTTTGAGATTAGGAATCTTAATTTGTAAGTCATTGATAAAGTGGGGGTTAGTAGTGGTCCTGCCATAGTCAAATATTTAGATATCCAATAGAAGAGTTACTGTAGCATACCTACAAAGATTTTCTCTGTAAATAACTCTGAAAACAATGGCTGGTATTATGGCCAGAACTGAATTTAGCTAGCTTATTAAGAAGCATGGTATAATTCATAGATTCAAAGGCCCTGGTCATATCTATGAGCAGGCCCACTGTGATGCTCCTCAAATTCATGTTAGAATATATGTTATCAGTAGCTACAATGAGGTCTGTGAAAATGCTGAATGAATCACGAAAACCATATTGACCATCACAAAGTAAAGCATAGCTGCTAATGGGGTTTAGAAATCGATCTTTGTATCATCAGCATGTAAGCTGATCTTGGTATCCAAACACAGTTTTACACCTGTATCACACTGGTCCTGGAACTGTGACACTCTCCTGACATATAATTATTTTCTTCTGACAGTGTCCTCACAACCAATGTCTGCTGCTGATTATGTAGCCATTTTGCAATCCACACTGCTTTTCTGCCCTACCCCCTTACCTCTTCATTTTCCCATAATTTCCTATGAGATACAATATCAAATGTGCTAAAATTCAAATATACCACATCCACAGGGTCCCAGTAAACCACTATGGTTAGTAATCCTCTCACAAAAATCAACAAACTGATCTTGTAAGACCTCTCCTTCAGGAGAATCTGCTGATAGCCTTAGGCCACAAATTAGAGTATGGTAACTTTACCACCCTTCCATGCATGAATGTTTTCCTTGCTCTTTTTCTGAACAGAAGTAAGTCTAACAAGCTTACAGTTACATGGCTACAATTTGGACTCACTTGTATACATGGAATTACCATCATTAACTTCCAGTCATGCAACATCACTTCAGCACACACACACACACACACACACACACACACACACACACACACACACACACACACACACACACACACACACACACACACAAGCTCACATACACACACACACACACACACACACATATGCCCATGCTCACACATACACAGAAACTGAGATACACAGACACATACACACTAGCACACACATACACACAGAGACAGAGACAGACATATACTTATATATAAACACAGAAACAGTCACGTGCACACGCACACACATGCCCACACACAAACACACACACACACACACACACACACACACACACACACACACACACACACACACACACACACACACACACACACACACACACTCTCTCTCTCGCTTGCTCACACACACAACTACACAAATACACATGAAAGCTATCTCTGCCTTATTATTTTACAGTGTCAACCATTGGGTCATTATTAAAGCTGTACCTATATTTCTCCTAACTTAGTTCACAGCATTATTTTACTCATACTTTTAGCCTTTAAGCCCCTTTCTTTACTCTGAGATAATTTGTGTATTAGTCACCTCATCCTCTGTCAAATGAGCTTTTAACACTCTGTTGCTGTCATACCTGATGACCTCCCCTTCATATGGTGACCATGGACGGTTCAGTCGTGCAGCAGTTAACAATGTCACCTCCCAGCAAGAGGGTCTCAGGTTCAATTCTTAGCTGGGGTGCCTTCTGTGCAGAGTCTGCATGTCCTCCCTGCGTTCACGTGGTTTTCCTCTGGGTACTCCGGTTTCCTCCCACATTCCAAAGACACGGGTCTGGAGCATTTCCCCCTGGGCATCCACTGAAAATAGGCACTGTCCTAGTCAGACTTTCTGGGTCAACAAATGATAAATAAATATAAGCAGCAAGTGAAAATTTCCTGAGTAGTTTATTTCCAACAGTTTGTTTCACAATGTGGGACTGTTCTATTTATCTTTGCCAAATGTTTCTGCCATATAGGTGGCCCTAGTTTGCTAAAACTTTTGTGGATTTAACTAATTTCATCAGCTCCCTGTCTATCCTCATTTCACACCCATAATAATAATAATTCTTCACCTGTTATTCCTGCTTTGATTAGGTCCCTCGTCCAATCCACTGTATATTCATTTATTTATCACATGTTGCTGACCAGATGAAACTCATCATTTCAAACATTTTTCATCTGAGACAGGTATGTTGTTATGTCCATTTACATTACAGTATACAGGCAACCTGTTGATTGTCACATTCTTCTGGAAGGCTAGATGTTGCAAAAGCAAGCTATCTACCATTTTTGGTAATTAAAATATGTAATCTGTGCCAGACTTCACTTACTTACTCTCTCTATACACAGTTACTTCCAGCAACAGTTAACATCCCCTCCTCTCTCTCAAGCACCCTTTTGTCATAGGATTATAGGATCATAGGAAGCTACTAGGCTATTGGCCCTGAGGCCCTTACAAGCCTAGCCAAGAATTTAGCCCAAGTTCCGACAAGTCAGCACCCGATCCCCTTGTCCAGCAGGGACACAGGTGGAATCCCAGGGGTGTATTTTCTGCTCCCCATCCAGTTATCCCAGGTTGCACTTAAAAAGAGTTAATGAGGTAATGTGCTTGACATGGATAGAGAGTGTATTCCACCAAAGGGCGAGTCTCGGGGACACAAATCTGTCCCGCCAACAAGTCCTTTTGATGTCACAGGCCAGGTTGAGATCACGCATGCGGGTTACTCAAGTGGAGTTTGACTTGCAGATATGCAGCAGTCTCATCAAGGTGGGGTCTGAGATTGCTTTGTATGCCAGACAGAGGTCACGTCTGAGGAGTCTGTATGAGACTGAGTAGAGGGACAGGGCCTTTAGCCTATCTGTGTAGGGTAGATGTTTGAAGCCCTAGATTCTCCTGGTGAGGAACCTCTGTAGTATCTCCAGCTGCCTTCTTTTCCTTTCTACCCTTTTCTTTAACATAATATACACATACATATAACTATATTTATCTATCTATCTATAGCTATATCTATATCTATATCTATATCTATATTTATATATATATATGTATGTGTGTGTGTGTGTGTGTGTGTGTGTGTGTGTGTGTGTGTATGGGTCTACTGATAATGAGCGAATGACCCAAACAATATTGACCAGAAAATGTTGACATTCCAAATATCTACACACTACTACACATGTACCAGGCAACAGAGTCAAGGCATGCAAAAGTAAAACACAAAAAAATCAATGGGGGGAAGAAGCCCCCTGCACCCTCCATGCCTCCTGCTAATTATATATACTTACTTCAAAATCGCACAATATCGAGGAAAGGACATATTCCCTTATCACGCGTATTGTGCAGTCTGGCAGTCTGGTATACCTGTTGACCACTTGTTTAGCTGATCAAATTATAGACACTAAACAGATGTCAACACTAATCAGCGTTCCTATATATATATATATATATATATATATATATGTGTGTGTGTGTGTGTGTGTGTGGGTGTTTGTGTGTGTGCGTGTGGGCGTGTGAGTGTGTGTGTGTGTGTGTGTGTGTGTGTGTGTGTGTGTGTGTGTGTGTGTGTGTGTGTGTGTGTGTTGTGCGCGTGTGTGTGCATGCATTATTTTTTTTTAGTTTGGTTATTTTAACATAAATGTCATGCTTTATTTTCACTGTCTGTTTACAGTTCTTTTCTGTTATGCATGTATTGACTTATTTGATTTGTTTACATTTTCAGAATTTTTGTTTTTCTTTTTCTTCCTGGACTGAGTGTGAAAATGATGTATTGAGATCAGAGCTCTACTCTGGTAAACAAATATAAATAGATAAGTAAATAAATACATTGTTATCCAAAGCCATGCTGGTTTCTGCCTATGATGCAGTGCTTGCTGTATTCTGTGTCTTCCAACATTCAGTTTGTACTCCATGTCCGATTCAGGGTTATAGTAAAATCCTTAAATATCACCAAGGCTTTCAGCCTGGTACATTTACCATTTCCTTGTAAAACTTATGAAATCATGGCATATATTCAACCACCTGTGATGGATTTCATGATACCAAATTGAATGTTTCAAAGTCGCATCCACAAGTGGGAGACTTTTTCTCAAAGTTAATGCATTTTGTGCTCTCTAGACTCTATCGTGTGCACTGCTTTCTAATTATTACTGACTTACAACTTCAGGGTGCTGTGTTTTAACTCGGTGTGTATGTAATGCTATAGTCTGCCGCTTACCATCGCCACTATAACTGGTAATTCCTTCTACATTTTCCTGAGCAGTAGTTTCTTTACAACTCTGTAGCTGCTTAGCCTGAAAACAAAATCTGACTAGATTCTTGAAGAAAGAAATCCATCTGATGCCCCAGCATTAACAACATTTGCCACCATTACAGAAGCCATTGCAAGTCCAGAAAGTAGAGACACATAAAACATCTTAAAAAACAAGCTTCCATACCAAAAAATGTTGCCATGGAGTACATGAAAACACAGCAAACACTATAAAATAAACAGTGTGTTTAAAGCAATATTTTATATCACATAACTGAAAAACTAAAAGTTGTACATGAAGGTCCAGATTCCAAAAGAGTTGTCCTCAGTGTAAGCCTGCCCTGATTCCAAAAAAAACTGCTCTCAGTTTAAGTGACTTACTTCAGAGTAATTCCTTCCTTTAAACAGGTTTACTACAGGGACCAGATTACAAAAGACCTTCTCTCAGCCTACTTGCAGTGTAAGTGAGCAAGTCTTTCGCAATTGGGCCCTAGGTATATACTGTTAACAAATATGCTATCAATGGCACGAAGTATGATAAGCCTGAGAGGCAAACGTTGGTGATATAAGTATAACCAACACTTAATTTGCTCTAAAGCTATGACCAAACTACTGGTGCAAAAAAACAGAAGTAATTTTACCGCTATACAAGACTTTTAACAAGTCTACATCTAGAGGGTTACAAACTGTCTCTGGGATCAATGACAATGTTCATAGGAGGGTAATTAAAATAATTTGAGTTAATGAATAGCTTTAATATGATAAATTATATCATTCATAACTATACAGTTTGTTTGTGTCTTTTGGCTTTTCCCAGTTAGGGGTCGCCACAGCGGAACTCCGGTCCGCTAATGATTGGCAGTTGAGTTTTACGTGCTGGCTTGCCGGGCCTAATGCACAACCTTCAATGAAGGAACGCCCGTTCACACATATTGCCACACAGAAAACGCTCTAACTGAGAATCGAACGGGCAACGTCTAACTGTGAGGCGACAACGCTACCGCAGCACCACCACTATACGGTATTGTAGAAAATAGGAGCAAAATTTTATGATATGACCTCACAAAATCTTAAATACAAGAAATAATGTGTGGGATTTCACGAACCAAAAAAGATAGATTAATAGAGGAGATTGGTTACAGACAAAAGGAGAAAAACAGAATTAGTACTATAATGAAGTTATTGTTTCAAAGAATACGCAGTCAAACCCTGCAACATTCTGTCTCAGTTATTACTTATAATACAAGGACAATATTTAACTGACAGTGGGAAATGCATTTATTTTTATTCATTTATTTATTGCATTTTGTTGATTTGGTTTTTCCAGCTGGGCAAAGCTCTTTATCAACAGAAACAAGGCAGTATAAAACGTCAATGAGCCATGAACTTTTTCAGAGATAAACATCTGTGCATTCCATATTTCATATGGTAGCAGATTGGTATTGTTCTGCAGGCTGTTAAGCTGCAAATGCATGGCCAACAGGTAAGAGGAGGGAGCTGAAGGGGGGGGGGGGGGTTGCATGGACAAGTTCTGGATCTACTAGCATGATATATATTAGTAGGCATGACCGTTGCTTTCTCAGCCACCCTGCTTTTTTCCATTGGATGTCTTTTTTATGGAGTTTGTTGTGCATACATTAATACAAACTGCACCTACCCAGGTTATTCAGTTATCACATTTGCATTGTAGTAGTATTTTTGTATTTATCTTCATTTCTCTGTATTTTTCATATCTCTAATGTCCTTAAAAGTGTGCATTTCTGTATCAGTAGCCATTTTCCAGTTCCCAGGTATTTTTCTACCCATAATGCATACAACATCCAGTTGTTAACTATCTGAAACTGAATTGCACAATTGTTTGCCACTTTCAATTCTCCTGTAGGTGAAAGGGCAATATTGTTTATTTTTTAGGATGGAATTTTGTTAACACACAAAATTTACTAATTATCAGCCATGCATTATGAATGCAGCAACTAAGCTGCCATCACTTAGTTAGCAGTACCAAGAGGGTACATCATACCGCTCAACTGTCCAAATTTTCGTAGAATGCCCAGATTTTTGCCTCATATTTGTTATCTTTTTGTCATAAAATTGTGGTTTTCTGGCAAATCACTGGCAAACCATTGAGGACTGAAGTGAGTTTCAGACTTCATATCCTTCAGACAATTCATGCTAATGCAAACCTGTTATTCTATCAACTTTTTATGTTTGTAAGAGCAAATTTTAAAAAGTGCCCTATTTTGGGCCTTTGTGCCCCCCCCCCCCCATTATATGTGGCTTTGTCCAGATTTCTTGCTCAAAGAGGCTGAGAGGTATGGAGTACATCTGGAAACCAGCGGTGTATTGGGGGAAAGAAAATGAGCTGCATTTTATTCTGGATAGCTTGTAATCTCGTTAAATAAAGGGAGCAGTGTAAAATTTTGAATGTGTTACCTAGTGAAGCAAATGATAGCCATGGTGGTGCAGCGGTAGCATTGTCGCTTCACAGCAAGAGGTTCTCCCATTTGATTCTCAGCTGGAGCACCTTCTGTGTGGAGTCTGCATGTCCTCCCCGCAGTCGAGTGGCGTTCGAAAGACGTGTAAATGGGCGTGCCTTCATTGAAGGTTGGGCATCGAGTTGGCACCACAACACCGTAAAAATCTACTGCCAATCATTAGCAGACCGGAGTTCTGCTGTGGCTACCCCTAACCGGGAAAAGCCGAAAGAAGAACAACCTGATGAAACAAATATGCTTTGTGAAACACAAAGAAATGCAGGAGTAGAGATAAGTTTCACTACTTTTTATGTATGTTTACTTCTTCAAGTGCTATCCTCAAACTTTCCCCTAGCACATCATGTGCTAGTTTATAGGACTGCTAGTCTGTATGCAGTCTTTGTTATTATGGGAAGGAAGTTAACACAGGACATCAGTTACTGGTAGTGACTTTGTAATATGAAATGGTAGGATCATCAGGTGGGTTGATGCCTTAATTGTACTTTTATCAGTCAGCATTGTTTATACTACATAGTCCAACTACCTACATTTGGGAAGATACTGTCTAGAAAAGATATTTGAAAGCTCCCAAATGCACAGGGAACATACCGGTATGCAGTCTTCCTATGAAAATCCCTTTCAGCTATCAACAGAATATTCAAGAATCATGCACTCCCCACTTCATACACATCGTATCATGCCAGTCCTTTTCACACATTATAGCAAAATATGTCTTGACAAACTAGTTGTCTTTCTTTTCTTTATAAGACATGTATACACCCAGTGAAATGTCACACAACTGTTCTGACATCTAGTAAGTTATGAATTTCTTTGAAACGACAAAACGACAATAAAATACACACTTTTAATAAAACAATAAAACAACCGGTAAGTGCTTTCATTCACATAGAACTTCTTCATACCTGGTTGCATCACATCCCAACCTCATGTTTATATGCCAAACAAACTCACATGATTATCGCATTAACAATGCTTTAACCCCTTCTTACATAAAACTGCTTTGAAATTTTCCTTCTCATTCATACCTGGGTCTGCATCTGTGTTTAGCCTCACTTGCCAGGCATATTCCTTCCAATTCAAATCCTCTTCTGCATCACATCTTTATCTGCATTTGGTACTTGGTCAATAATAATAAAACTAAACCTCACTTTAGCATTGTTATGAACACTTACAACATGTCTTGCTAAGGCATATCTCAAATCTAACTTTTCCACTGCCCTAAGATGTTCATAAATTCTGCGGTGGAAGCTACGTATTGTTCTTCCAATATAAAATCCACGGCAGGAATTGCATAATATTAAATATACAACAAACTTAGATTTAGGTTCATAGGTTCATAGGTAGTTACTAGGCTATCTGCCTGAGGGCATTTATAAGCCTAGCTAGAGTGTGTCAGTTTTTGCCACCCCATTGATTAATTAACTGATCCTCTGTCAAGCAGAGCCAATGAAGTGATCCCAGGGGTGTATTTTCTGTTACCCATCCACTCGTCAAGGTTTCTCTTGAAGAGTGTTAGTGAGGGGCTCTGCCTGATGTAATTTGGAATTTTGTTCCAAAGCATGGGGAGTCTCTGTGACAGGAATCTATCCCTCCAGCATGTTCTATTTATTGTTATGGCGAGGTTTGGCTCACTAGAGTGTGTGGCTCGCAGTGACTTGGATTTCTTTAGGTGGAGCATGTCCATCAATTCTGTGTTGGACATGGCTTTGTAAGTCAGGCAGAGATCACCTCTGAGTAAGCGATATGCCACTGAGTGCAGCCTGAGTTTTTTCAGTCAGGCTGCATAGGACATATGTTTGAGGCCAGTAATCCTCTTGGTGAGGTACTTTTGTGGTCTTTCCAGCTGTTGGAAGTGTCTTGTGAGGTACATCCCAAATAGGGCATTGTACTCTATGATGGGTCTAATGAGTGACGAGTAGAGGGGCACTATAACCTCTTTATTTCTAGATGTGAACCCTTTAGTAATTAGATGGGCCACATAGAAGGATCTCCTAACTACTTTGGCAATATGTTTGTCAAAGGAGAGATTACTATCTACCTGGGTCCCCAGATCTCTTATTACCTCTTCTGTATTAAGGGGGCTTCCACCTATGTGGTAATTCGTGGGTGTTTTGTTTTTCCCAAACGGGATGACTATGCATTTTTTGGCATTTAGCTTGATGAGATAACTTTGACACCAGGTGTCCATCTCAGTAAGGCCCTTTTGGAGGATGTCCGTGTCATCCGGAGAGTCAATTATGGCTCCCAGTTTGCAGTCATTGGTGAACTTGGTTAGCCATAGTCCTCCTGTATTTGCCTGTACTTCTGAGAAGTATGTGCCGAACAGTAGGGGTCCCAGGACCGAGCCTTGCAGGATACCACTTGTGACTGGTTTAGAGTCAGCCCTGGAGCCTGCTATTCTTATCGTGTGAGTTCTGTCTGTAAGTCAGTTGGCAACCCATCTCATGATGTAGGGGTTTATGTTCAGGCTGGTGAGTTTTTCTGTAATACCCGAGTGCGGAATGGTGTCAAAAGCCTTGGTGAGGTCAAGGTAGGCTCTGTGAACCACCTTTCCCTCGTCTATGGCCTTGGTGACTGTTTTGAAGAAGTCAACCAGGTTTAGTAGGCATGATCTGCCCTTAACAAAGCCGAACTGGGTTGGGTCAAGTGTTTGAAGGTTCCCCATGCCTTTGTTAATGAGTTCCATAATGATGTGCTCCATAGCCTTGCAGACCAGGCTAGTCAGGCTTATGGGGCGATAGTTACCAGGGTCAGCTGTAGCCCCTCCTTTGTGGAGAGGAATAACCATTGCTGTGTGCCATTCTATAGACATGTAGCCTGTGGAGAGGCTGAGGTTGAACAGCATGCTTAGGTGGGGGATTAGTTCATTCTGTAGTTCATGCAAGACGCAGCCTGGGACATCATCATCTGGTCCCATTGATGCTGTGTTTTTGGCTTTTGAAAGGGCTGTTTTTACCTGTGCGTCTGTGATTTTTGGGACACTACACTTTTCCGGTATTGTTGTGGGCCCTTTTGGAGGTGAGAGGGTGGTGGAGTTTGCACTGAATCTATCTGCCAGGATGTTGGCAATATCAGTAGGTTCAGTATATTTTGTGCTATTTTGCACTAGTTCAGTGCATATCTGCGAGTTGCCACTTAGATTCTTAACATAGCTAAAGAAGGCTTTGTGGTTATCTTTTGAATCCTTGGCTGTTTTTCTTTCGAAGTTAGCCTTGGATGATTTCATGAGGGCCCTTAGTTTCTTACTGATACTGATCAGAGATGGCTTTCCTTCTTGGGATTTGCTTTTTTCTGAACTAGTTTCCTCCTTCTATTGTATAGCCTGTTTATTGCAGGGGTCCATCAAACTGGTTTCCTTCTTTTAGAGGAGTTAGTCTTGGTTTTCCTAGGGATGGCACTATCCATGCATCCTTGTAGGTGCTCATAGAGTGCATTTGTAAAGGTTTCTGCATCTTTGGCAGCATTATCCTTTAGCATGGGGGCTGTGAAGCTTACCACCTCTGTTTTAAGTAATGTGAAGTTTGCTTTAGAAATGTTTTTTACTGTGGTTTCCTTAGTTGGGGGTGGTGGTTGGGTGTTGACATCCAGAGTGATTAGTTTATGGTCTGATCTAACCAGTGATGGGTTGACCTCCGGTGTGGAACACCTGTCGCCCATGTTGGTGATGACCAAGTCCAATATGTTTTCACCTCTGGTAGGGGAGTTTACCAGCTGATTCATGGCATTTGAGTTGATGAATTCCAGGAAGCAGTGGGCTTGGGAATTTGTACTCGAGTAGTTTTCCCAGTGAATGGTAGGGTAATTGAAATCGCCCAATATCAGGGTGTTCAGTAGGTCTTTCATGATTTCCAGTGTCTTCAGAAAGGTGGAGTGGTGGTCCTGAGTCATGGAGGGTGATCTATAGCAGGCCACAATTTGCATTGCAGATTTGCCCGATGTTAGTTGCATATGGATGATCTCAGAGGTTTCATGCTGCGCCACTAACCTGGAGGTGTAGGTATCCTTCATGAATATGGATACACCCCCTCCTTTTGTGTTTCGGTCTGTGTTCTATGGCTGAAACGTGTGGTATGAGTTGTAGCCCGGTAGTGCTGAGGTGCTCTCTGGAGCCTTCAACCAGGTTTCAGTTACTGCACAGATGTCAACATTCTCCATACTGAGGAGTGCTTCGAGTGCGTGCATTTTGAGATTTAAACTCCTGACGCTGAATAGCATAACTTCATTATAGAGGTGGGTTTGACTTTTGAACCTTGCCTAAAAAAGGCACTATGGGGGCAGCAAGAGCCTTGGCCAGTATTAGAAAGCCTAGGGGTGACAGGTGCAAGCCATCTCTTGCGAAGCAACATGGCTTGTCGAGCATGTCGTCCCAGGCTGACAGACACTGGATCCCCTTTGAATTACACCAGAAGCTTAGCCAATTGTTGAAATTGATCTTTTTTTCTTTATACTGAGGTATCATTCTTGGTGAGGGCAGGATGCTGCTCAGGGTCAGGGTCATACAGCCTGGGCTACATAATCAGAGAGCTCTTCCATGTCTCTTTTCATGTAGTCCAGGGAGGTACGTCTCAGGTCATTGTTGCCCTAATGTTAATAGAGTAATTCCTAGCACTTACAACAACCTTATTGCCTTGTAAAACAAACTTACAATAATTACAGTCTTCACATTTTGACATCCCATTGTAATTGGAAGGAATATTATATTTTTTGGGTTCCAAAAGATCCTTTAAACTTCTCCCTCTTTTAGTAACAAAGATATATTTTTCACATATAAACTTATTTAACTCTTTGAAGTTTTTTAAAAAATTCCAATTGTTTATAATGATCTGCTTAATACTAAACAAGTCAAATGAATTGTCCAACGTACAGCTTAAATTCTAATCTACTCTTGACACATTCTCTTTCATATCATTAAATGTCCCCTTTTCTCTAACAACTTTAATTTTGGCTGTAGCTTCATTTATAACAGTTATGGGGTACCCTCTGATCAGGAATTTCTCTCTTAAAATTTCACACTCTTCTAAAAATACTTATCTTCATCAGTAAATCTATTGATTCTGTCAAATTGACTATACACAATATTATTCTTTAGTTTTGCACTATGCATACTGCTATACTCCAAGTAACTATTGCTCTGAACATCTTTTTTATATATTTTGACCAATATTTTGTCAATTTTTTTATACACAGTCAGATCCAGGTAAATAACACTAAATTTACTTATGTTAAAAGAAAACTTCAAATAACTGGAAACAGAATTTAAATATTCAAAAAGTTGAGCAGTTCAAATTCAGAACCACACCCCCCCCCCCCCCCACAGAAAAAACAAGTCATCTATAAAATGTTTATAGAAATAAATATTACCAGCAAATCTGGAATTCATAATATATTCCCTTTCCCAGCTAGTCATAAACAAATTGGCATAGCCGGGGGCCATAGCTGCCCCAGGTCTACTTCATGTTGTCGAAGGCCAACAATATCAATACTCTGGAACAGGCTACCCATCTATATCAAGCAAAGTTCTTCATTAGCACTCTTCAAGAAAAATCTTGATGAGTGGATGGGAAATAGGAAATACACCCCGGGTATCACGTCTGTGTCTCTGCTCGACAGTGGCACAGGAAAATAACTTTCTTGGGTGGCGTAAGCCAGGGAAACTTGTTGGCTAGGCTTATTTAGGCCCTTGGGCCGATAGCCTAGTACCTACCTATGAACCTATGAACCTACGATATTGTCGGCACCAGATTAATGAAAGCAAAAAACATTGAACGTTTAAATGGAAATCTCCGTAAGGGGAGATTTCCATTTAGTTCAATGTAGTGCGGTCACGGAGTTGGTATATTTAAGTAGGGTGGGTGCAGCCCCCCTCATGGGAGGTGCAGGGGTGCTTGCCCCCTCCTTGCAAAGGTAAGTTTTTATTTATTTTTGTTTTTAGGCATTTTTTTTAGCTTTTGATGTTTCAGAATTCGATGACATGGTGTCAACCATATCAGATTCGATATTCTGAAACTTCGATAAGATAATATAGATGCGCTGCCCCCATAGCCACACCTTTACTTTGTTTAAAAAATCTGTTGTCAAAAGTAAAAAAAAATATAAGACAATATCACATCTAATAATTTGGACAAAAGACTAATTTCCTCAGCAGCAAAATTAGAACAACCTCTCAAAACTTCTGTTGTTGTTGTGTCTTTCGGCTTATCCCGGTTAGGGGTCACCACAGCGGAACTCCGGTCCGCTAATGTTTGGTAGTGGATTTTTACATGCTGAGTTACCAGCCCTGACGCACAACCTTCAACAAAGGCACGCCCATTCACGCATGCCTCCACACAGAAGACGCTCTAGCTGAGAATCGAACGAGACAACGTCTTGCTGTGAGGAGACAACGCTACCGCAGCATCACTACCGCGGGTTCCCCTCTCAATTCCCTCATCATTAGGAATTACAGTGTATAGGGAACATACATCTGCAGTTACTAATCATGTATCCTCTCTTAAAGAAACGTTTTTCACACTTTGCTTAAAATCAAATGAATCTTTAACATATGATTCTGCTGTAATAACTGCCTTTTGTAAGCATCTGTCAACAAATATCAACTAAACTTCAAATAACCATTCTTCAATTAATGAATTAATGAAATTATAACTTTTGTCAATATCTTCCCAATTTACTTCATCATGAAAATTACCGTCAGATAATACATCATAAATACGTTTTTTGTAGAAGCTATAGTCCATGACTACCAAAGCGTTCCCCTTGTCTGCTTTAGTAATGTAGACATCTTTGTCATCAATAAGCATCTGTAAAGCATCTTTTTCTATCTTAGACATATTGTAGAAAGCATTTTTGCTATGGTTATTTAATAAATCCCTAACCTCTCTTTCACATGTTAGTAAAAATGCCTCTAACTCTGGCCTAAGAGGAGGATTGAAAACACTGGGTTTCTTAAAGAAATATTGTTGATATGCCTTATCTTAAAAAAAAACATTTTAAATTAATTTTGCGCACAAAACCCCTCAAGGCATTGATGACAGACAAAATATTAGCCCTAGAAGATGGCACAAAATTAAGTCCTTTGCTTAAAGCATTAATTTGTACTGAATTAAGTACCACAGAAGATAGATTCAGCCCCCTACACACCCCCGTAACTTTAATATACCAACTCCGAGATCACACTACAGTGCAGGAATGGAAATCTTTCCATTCCGCACTGTACTGAGATGCTGGTTCTGCATTGTCGACATTTCAAATGTCAATCATATGGTGTCGGCCAAACGATTTTCGGCATTTTGAAATGTCGCCAGTGTCAGGTAGACCCATTAAAGTTCGTATGATGTGTGTCTTTAACATGGATGCTTGCGTTTATTTCACGTTATCAAAAGATGAAAATAGCGAATGCTATTTCATCGGCCCCAAAACATCTAAACATGGAAATATCGAACATTCAGAACAGCAAATTGTTTCCATGCTCCGAAACACATACACACAACACAAGCACATCAAACAAACAGCAACCACACACATACACTTAAATTCCTACATCTAACGCTACATTAAACTAAACATACACTACTATCTACCCACTTACCTTAACCCAAACCCTAACCCTAAGGTCCGTCACTATCGCACACTCACCTAACCCACGCCTTAACCCTAACTCACTTAAACTGCCTCTAATTCTAAAGTCTGTCACTATTGCACACACGCCTAATCCATGCCCTAACCCTAACTCACTTACCCCGCCCCTAACCCTAACATACAAACAATTGCACACTTACCTGAACCCAACACGTAACTTTCCACCACAGCGCTAATAATAGCGAAGTCACAGAAATGGCCAACCGAATTCTTTCCCGAGGAAAGAATTCGCCGTTCTGCAGCTTCGCTATTCTTAACATTCACTGAATAGTGTTCGATATCAGAACATTCAAAGTTTTAATACTTCGTTGTTCTGATATAGACCCGGATGATTAGTAAGTGTTTTCACACACACACACACACACACACACACACACACACACACACACACACACACACACACACACACACACACACACACATGTGCATGTATATTTTATTTTTTATTTTATTTTATTTAACATTTGTTTACCGGGAAAGTCCGACTGGACACAGGTCCATTTTCAGCTGAGGCCCGGGGAGAAAAGCTCCAATAAAATATATTACAGTGGTAACAAATTAACAAGCTATAATTACAAAATACACAAATTTTCTATTAACTAGTATTGACATTATAAATATAACAGAAGTTCATTTTACAGTGTTTAATACAGTGGGTATCAAAACATGATACATGTAGAAAAATATTGGTTAAAGAAAACACGCTTCAATCTTTTGAGTTATCACTTTGGAGAGATATTTGTACTAACCTGGGAGGGTAACATGGACATAGCCAGTCTTTTGTGTAGTGGGCTTTGAGGAGTTTTTTGAACTGGTGAGTAGAGGTTATGGAGGTTATGTGATCTGGGAGGAAGTTCCAGATTTTGGCTATGGAGCAGGCAAAGACGGATTTGCCAGCCTCATTTTTGTGTTTAGTGATGCTTATTTGGTTATGGTGTGCACATCTAAGGTTTCTAGCTGGAGTGTAAGGCTGAATCAGTTGTTTGAGGGCAGGAGTTTTCTCAAGCAGGTAGTAGAGTTTATGTGTAACTATAAGTTGGTTTAGTAGGAGTAGTTGAGGAACTCGGACCAGTTGAGTTATTTGAGGGCTATACAGTGATGAGACCTGTTTTTGGCTTCAGTGGTAAACCTGGCAATCTTGTAGCAAGATTCCATTTTGGAGAGTTCAGAGTGTCGAAGGTTGGTTAAGATAGGAGAAGCATATAATAGTATGGATAACAGATGGGTTCTTGCTATTGTGGATTTGGTGTGCTTAGTCATAAATTGGTGGTACTTGTAGAGAAGCTCAAGCTTTTTGTTTAATTTTTTGATAGTCTGGGCTATATGGATATCAAAGTTTAGATTGTTGTCAATTTCTATTCCTAGGATTTTTGTGTGTGTAGTTGGCATAATTATAGTATTGTCTTTGGATGTTATGACAAAGTTATTGTCTTCTGTGGGAGATCTACCTGGGCTAAAGAGAATCAGTTTTGTCTTTTTGGGATTGACTATGAGCCTAATGTTGGAGAACCATTCTTCACCTAGAGTGAAGTTATTCTGGGTGATTACTTTTAGTTTGTTATGAGTAGGTGTGCAACATATAATAGTGGTGTCATCTGCGTATTGAACTATGGAAGCTGTGGGTGATGCTAATGCTATTTGATTAGTAAATAGTGAAAATAGTAGGGGACCAAGGATGGATCCTTGTGGTATACCTATGGCTACAGGCAGTAGGGGGGGCAGCTGGTTTTGCCATAAAGCAGCTTGTTGATGGTTGATTAAATAGTTCCTGAACCAGGATATAATGGATGGGCTTAAGTTTAGGGTGGCTAGAGCTTCTAGGAGCATTTTGTGGTTCACCATATCAAAGGCCTTGGATAAGTCTAAGAATATGGAGGATACGAAAAGGCCATTGTTTCTGTATGTATTCACAGTGTTGGAAAATGATAGGAGTGCTGTGGTTGTGCTGTGAGAGGGTCTAAATCCATGTTGGGAAGGTGATAGTAGATTGTGTTTTAGGAGGTATTGCATAAGCTGGCCATGAACTACTCTCTCAAGAATTTTTGATAGGGAAGATACAATTGCTATGGGGCGGTAGTTTGCAAGTTCTATGGATTGACCACCTTTATGTAGTGGTATTATTTGAGATATTTTCCATGAGTGTGGTACTTTGCATTCAGCTTTTGACCTATTAATGAGTAAGGACACGGGGTAAGCTATGGCTTCTGCAGTTATTTGTAGGAATTCAGCTGGCAAATGGTCAGCTGCTAGTGTTGTTGGTTTAAGCTTTCTGAGGAGCTTAGCAATTGTTTTAGTGGGGACTGGGTTTAGGGAGAAGCTGGCTTTTGTGCTGGGTAATGTGGGGGGTAATGTAGTGGGGTTGGTGTTTGAGTTTTGGGTATTGGCTAGGGCTTGGATAGTTTCTGTGAGTATTTGTTAAATTGGGTGGGGATGTTATCAAGGTTATTTGGTAATTTTGGGGAAGGGGTAGTGGGTCTTCCTGGGTGGTGTAGGTTATTTATTGAGGCCCAGAATTTCTGGGGGTTGGTGTTTTTTTCCTGCAATGTTTTGTAGTAGATGGTTTTGTCAAATTTAGTTAGTTTTTTGACATGGTTGCGGAGCTTGTGGTACTTCAATTTTAGGGCATAAGTTTTGTGTTTATGAAATAGTGACCAGGCTTTGTCTCTTTCTTTCATTAAGGACTTAGTGTCTTTAGATAGCCATGGTGCATGGTTGCTTTTAATTCTTGTGGTCCTCGGTGGTGCATGGTAGCTTAAGATATTTAGGAAGGTTGAGCTGAAGTACTCAACGCTTCGTCTAATGGTAGCATTTTAAGGGGAGTCCATATACAGGATTTTAGTGATTTGTTTAGGTCTTGGGTGTTAGTTTTTTATTACGTATGGTTCTTAGTATAGGTTCATTTTTCAATGGACATCTGTTCCTAGTTACGTATGTAGCTTGATGGTCACTGAGACTGATTGGCAGACATCCTGAGAGGAGGGCCTGGGTTGGGTCAGATAACAGAATCCAGTCCAGGATTGACTGTCATTTAGAGGATTTATCCACCCTTGTGGGGGTATATATAGTTTGAGTAAACCCATGGAGGTTGATATAGGTAGTGGGATTTTGGCTGGTGCATTCTGACCAGTCTATGTTAAAGTCACCCAAGAGGATGGTTTTATGCAGAAGGGATGATGACAGCCAGTTGAGTAGATTTTCTAGTATGGTAGTGTTATTGCCTGGAGAGATGTATCCTCCAGCGATTATAATTTGTTTTTTGGGGCTGAGTTTTAGTTTGGCTATAATTAGCTCTATGTCTTGGACATCTTGGCTGCTATATTCTATTTGTTCCATAGAGAGGTGGTTTTTGAAAAGTACTGCTACTCCTCCACCTTTTTTGCCTGATCTATCTTTCCTTTTAATATTGAAGCCAGGGGCAGTAATTTCACTATCATGATGTTCAGGCTTAAGCCAAGTTTTGGTTAATATGACTACATCAGGGCTGTAGAGAGCAAGTAGAGCATGTAGATCCTGTGTTTTATTGAGTATGCTCCTTACATTTATGTTTAGTAGGAGGAGGGATGGGGAAGGTCTTGTGTACAGAGGATTGGAATTTGTTGAATATGAGCAATTGTGATTGTTGGAGCCTGGGTTAGGGTGAATGTCACCACAGCATGAGAGTCTCAGTCATAGGAATTGAAATAGCTTATTTACTTTGTGGTATAGTTTGTCTGTTCTACTAGTTGTTTTGAGGTGAGTTTCAAATGTAGTATATGCCTATAGGCAGGAGGGATGTGGGGTTGGAGTAAGATCATTTGATGATAGAGGTGAGAGGAAATGTTTGGTGGAAGTGGTAGTGGAGTCTGTTTGCCAAGGTGGTGTGTGGTTATTGTTGAGTTGTGTGTGATAAGAAGAGAGAGTGGATAGCAGGAGGAGTGTAGGAGAGAAGGTTAGTGTGTGTAATAGTGGTTGGAATTGGAGCCTATTATGAGTATGAGACATATTGTTTTGTTGTGGGAACAGTTATGTTATGTGTAAGAGTTTGCAGTGGTTGAGTGAGGGATGTGGGCTCAGTTGGATAGGGTGTGGTTGTTTGAGTGAGTGAGCTGGTAGGTATTTACTTGACTGGATAATTTTGTGGGTTGAGTTGGTGTGGGTGTGGTGGTTAGGTATAAATGTAATTGATATGGGGGTGGGTGTGAATGGGGGTAGGGTAGGGGAGCGTAGTGAGCCCGAGCGCAACAAGGGCAAATGGAGCAGGGCTTCACATCAAAGAAGATTTCAGAAAACAATCAGAAAAGCATGTGAGTATGGTAGTTATAAGAGGTAGGAGTGAGAGAGTAGTTCTGAGAGAGGGAATTAGCCAGATAAGGCAGGTAGTATGCTTGGAGTGCAGCGGTACCAGGGAATGGGCAGTAGAGGTAAGGAGTGCAGAATGCAGTAATATAGACAGATGAAGTATGAATAGGCAGGGGGCAACTATCAGAGAGAGAGAGAAAGAAGTTCAGGGGAGTGCAGATTTCAGCCTTCACAGGGGTAGCAGTGCAGGTAGCCTATAGTGCAGTAAATATTGTAATTAGGCTAGACATACTTTAATACACTCTTGTTGTACAGGAAGACACCTCAGGGGAGTTGTGACTTATGGGAGTTCCAAGCAGGGTTGAATCAGTGGGCTGGGAGCTGTATGCAGGTTAACACACTTTACTACACTCTTGTTGTACAGGAAGACACCTCAGGGGAGTCATGATGTCTGGGAGTTCCAAGCAGGTTGAATCAGTGGGCTGGGATCTGTATGCAGGTTAACACACTTTAATACACTCTTGTACAGGAAGACACCTCAGTGAAGTCGTGACGTCTGGGAGTTCCAAGCAGGGTTGAATCAGTGGGCTGGGAGCTGTATGCAGGTTAACACACTTTAATACACTCTTGTTGTACAGGAAGATACCTCAGGGAAGTCGTGACATCTGGGAGTTCCAAGCAGGGTAGAGTTAGTGGGCTGGGAGCTGTATGCAGGTTAACACACCTGTTTGGCTGAAAGTACTCCGGCAGGGCAGGCAGTTAGGAGGAAAGCACATGCGTGCACACACACAAGCATACACCCACTAACATGTAGTTAACATGTTAAGTATGGAAAATGTGCATGCACCTGTAATGTGTCCTCAGACTGCATGGAGTGTGAAAACATTGTCAGTACAATTAGCCAAATCACAAGGTCTTAACTTCAGTTTCTATAATGTAAAAGGGAGTATCCTGGAGGGCTAAATTCAGGAAGTTAGTTTCTCATTGAAGGAATATTTGAAAATAAGGCCAGGAGAAGACCTGGAAGCATGGAATAAGTGTGGGCCCCAATCAGGACTAATGTGTGAAGTTTAACTACTGCATTATAACTTAACTTATAACTTAAATTAATGCCTGGGTGAAGCCTATGGTCTTGGACTTTCCTTGGGATCTGGGAGTGGCCTGTCACCTGGAACTTTTCTTTATGTCTATCACACATCCTGCACCTGAACAGGTTGTGTAGAATAGGTACGGTTATGAATAAATTATTTGAATCCTGTATCACGGAAGGGCTGTGTAGACTGGACATTATTATGTTTGCTTTATTTAAAAGTTAAAAAAGCCAAACAGGATAATATTTTAGTTTGTGAAATTTGAATAACCCTGTGTTCTTATATATATCCTGCTTCCATTGTCATCTTGGACATACAAGGCACACTGTTTCTCTCTCATGCACACACCACTTGCACACACACACACACACACATACACACACACACACACACACACACACACACACACACACACACACACACACACACACACACACACACACACACACTCTCGCACACAAACACAATGCACAAGGCACGATGCCAGGGCACTTCTATGAGCTAGGCTTGTAAAGCCTCCAGTGCCATTAGTCTAGTACACACCTATGAACTTATGAACCTATGAACCTATGAACAAACACACATGTGCACGCACATGCACATACATACACATGTGCATGCACATGCACACACACACAAATACATACTTATATGTATTCACACATGCACATGCATTGTATTTTTGTATTTCCAAACTGCAGTGGACACTGGTGTCCACACATCAGTTGTACATATCATCACTGAAAATACAAAATCAACTTTGTAGCTGCTTGAAGTATAATTTTTCAGTGACACACTTTGTTCTGGTGCACTGATATGCAGTATAATGTTTCAGTGGCACACTGTATCATACATTGGTATGCAGTATAATGTTTCAGTGGCACACTGTATAGTAAATTGCTATAGAGTATAATATTTCAGTGGCACACTGTGTCATATGTTGGTATGCAGTAGAATGTTTCAGTGGCACTCTGTGTCATACATTGATATGCAGTAGAATGTTTCACTGGCACACTGTTGTACATTGGTATGCAGTAGAATGTTTCAGTAAGAGACTATCATACACTGGTATGCAGCAGAATGTTTCATTGGCACACTGTCGTACATTGGTATGCAGTATAATGTTTCAGTGGCACATTGTGTCGTACATTGGTATGCAGTAGAATGTGTCAGTAGCAGACTGTGTCATACACTGTTGTACATTGGTATGCAGTATAACATTTCAGTGGCACACTGTATCATGCATCGGTATGCAGTGTAATGTTTTAGTGGCACACTGCATCATGTATTGGTATGCAGTCTAATGTTTGAGTGGTGCACTGTATAGTAAATTGATACAAAGTAGAATGTTTCAGTGGCACACTGTGTCGTGCATTAGTATGCAGTATAATATTTCAATGGCACACTGTTTCATACGTTGGTGTGCAGTATAATGTTTCAGTGGTATACTGTGTCATACATTGGTATGCAGTACAATGTTTCAGTGGCACACTGTGTCATACACTGGTATGCAGTAGAATGTTTCACTGGCATACTGTTGTACATTGGTATGCAGTATAACATTTCAGTGTCTCACTGTATCATGCATTTCTATGCAGTATAATGTTTTAGTGGCACACTATGTCATACATTGGCAAGCTGTGTCCTTAAATGCAGTACAGTAAGCTCCATCCTGTGTCTGCATGCCTTCAGCACCAGTTAGCATATCTGTATGTGATATGACTGTCAGCTGAGTTTATGAGTTAATCCCATAGTGACATAATTATTACCAAAATTCTCTAGTGACTCAGTGCAGAACAAAATATTTTTCTTAAGGTTTCCTACACTTGGTCTGACAAAATTAGACCATTATTTGTTTTAGACTGCTTGCCTGCATGCAGGCCGAACATAATGAAAAAGAATTTGGACAAAAAAATTACAGTTCCTATGAAAATGCTTATGTAGTAAGAATGATAGTCTTATAATATCCCTGTACTAGATTCTTAACAGCTATGTTAAAAGAGAGAGATTTAGTGAAAATATTGCGCAAAAACTCAGTAAATTACTTTAACACACAAAGGCACAAAGATATGTAAATATATCTACCTATCTCTCTCTCTCTCTCTCTATATATATATATATATATATATATATATATATATATATATATGGGTCTACTTCAAACTGCCAGTAGAAGACAGTGACCATTTATCTGAAGAATCACAATCTCAAATGTTTACATCGATTCGCAGAATAGCGAAATATAATAAAAGTTAAACAATTAAGTGGTTTACTATTGCACTGTCTCTTTAAGGTTCTATTGTAAGCATGTAAAAAATATGGTGGAGTTTACGTTGTAAGGCCATGTTGTAACTGGAGAAGTGTATGGTCATTCAAAGTGTAGAACAGGTGAAGAAGTTGTATGGCAGTGTTAACTTTTGGTAGTGATGAGTAATTAAAAAGACTTCCTTGTTGATAACATGAAATGACATTTTCTTGAAGTGGAAGGGTAAAGTATTTGCAGTGTTATGTACGTAAACTGAACCTGTCTACAGAGAACTGTAGTATAGCAATCGCTAGGGTTTATCCTTTTTCTGAAATAAGTGCGAAGTCAGAGTTGGCGTATTTAATTTGTGGGGGGTGTGGGGGTTGTAGCTCCCCCGGCTAAAGCAAATGACAAATAAAGAATTGTAGTGTTTATTACTTAGTGGTTGAAGTTAGGTATAATCCTGTGGAAATTGGCTTGTGAGGTAGTATAGTGAAAACATGCCGATAAAGTTTTCTCTTTGCCAATATTCTGTTTAGAAGGTTATTTACTTTTGATAGATGCGGTGACATGAAGTGTTGTAAAAGTGGTTATCAGAAGTGTAACAGTGGTGGTTTGCAGTAATGTTTATGTGTTTTTTGTGTGTTTTGTCTCAGTTGAGAATAGGAACTCCAAGTTTGCTTTCGGGTTTTCTGTGTTTTGGGAGTTGATATTTCTGGTCTTGTTCTTTTGTGGTTCAGTCTTCTGGCAGTTTGGGATTTCAAAGTAGACTTATATCTCTATATATCTATGTGTGTTTAAATGTGTGTGTGTGTGTGTGTGTGTATATATATATATATATATATATATATATATATATATATATATATATATATGCAGTTAAATTTTCCATGCTGACCATCTCAAAAACTACAAAACAAGCAAAAAAAAAAAAACTACAGGAGTTAAAATTAGATGCCTTTATAGATCAAAATACTTGCTCTCTGACCTCAGTGAACTGCAATTAAATTACTTCAGGAGTTTTTTAAATTTTGTTGAAGCAAATTTAACCAAATGTCATGTTGGGAAACTCACCTTTGCGAATACAGTCTTTCTAAATGTAACCTTCTTTTACAAAAAGCAGGCAAAGTTTTCTGCATATTGAAACCCGATGAAAAGTGTAGTTTTTCTGTGCATACGTGTGTGTGTGTGTGTGTGTGTGTGTGTGTGTGTGTGTGTGTGTGTGTGTGTGTGTGTGCATGTGTGCGTGTGTGTGTGTATGTGTTTCTCTGTCTGTGTGGGTGTCTCTCTCTCTTTCGGTATGTTTATGTGTGTGTGTGTGTGTGTGTGTGTGTGTGTGTGTGTGTGTGCAGCAAGACATTTCCCTGTGGTACATCTGGTTGGAGACGTGGCTGAAGTGTCATTCAGCTGCAGAGAAATATGGCTATTGTGAATTCCCTGTGAACAAAGAGAAGCACACACTGCCATGCCTACAGCTTTAATAACCAAGTGCAGGGGGGGGCAGAAGGAGTGGTGAGTGTTGTGCTTAGTGTGCATACATGCTTATGTAACTACAACATGTAGAAGTGTGCTACGACATAGAGGAAATTCTGTATGCTACTGTAGTCACATTTATGCTCCAGTATGTGTTTTAGGTAATGTTCCCTAGACACTGTAAAGGGGGTAAGTGTCCACACACACCAATTATAAAGGCACTGCCCACTGTGCAGTACATTTTTACTGCCATTGACATGCCCACTGGCCAGCCTGCTGCTGATGCCTGCCATACTGCCTGCTGTCTCATGCTGCCTTGGGGACCATGGACATTATTTCCCCCTGTGCATTTGGTTACTGAAGTTGTGGGCATGGCAACACATTCTTCTGTTTGTCCATGGGGAAATCACAACAGCCATATTTCACAGCAGCTGAATGTCACTTTAGCCATGTGTTCCCAACAAATGTACCACAGGAAATGTCTCACTGCCTAGGTGTCTGAACCCTTGTAATTGAAATAAAAAATAAAGATTGCTAGGTGGAGTACTATAGAAAGTACAATGATGGGCTTCAGAAGGCAGGGAGGACACAAAGGGGTGCAGGAGCAGGAGCAGCCCAGACAAGAGGCAAGAACACAAATGCTGGAGTATTTACAGAATCCAAAGGAGAGTATGGTGATTTACTAAAATAGTTATATTTTGATAATAATCCCAGGGCAATAAAAAGTGTTTAGCTAGACATCTGAGGCAGGAGAAAGTGAAAGAGACAGTGATTCAAAGAAGGAATCCAACAAGATGAATTACAGAGAAACACCCAGATGGAATCATGAAAATGTAGATAGTTTTATTCAGGGTTGTATAGTGGCAATGCACAAGAAGAGATGGGCAGAGAGGCAGCTGAGGGGTATCTGAGGAGCTTGATCCTACCAAGGATGAAAGAAGATGAAGAGGAAAGTTTAACTAGACAGATCAGTGTAGAGGAGGTAAAAGGCGATAATAGCCCAGAAGGGAGAAAAGGCACTGGGGATGGATAGAATACCAAGTGAAGTCTAGAAAAGGCAAATGGACAAAGTGGAGAATGTTTGGCGAGTTTTGCTTAATGGTATATGTTGAGTGGGATGGAAGCTCCATCATGTTGGAAGTTGAAAGGAGGTCATCATAGTAGTAGTACCCAAGAAGGGAATTGCCCCTTCTGACCCACAGGGATACAGGCCCATATCAATCCTAAATCATGATTACAAGGTCTTTGTGACATTACTGGTGAAAAGACTGAGCAATATCTTGTCAAGAATTGTAAAAAAGGACCAATGTGTTTTACTGAGGGGAGCCAAACATTCATAAATATTAATAAAACCCTCATGTCACAAAATAATGCTGAGGTAAAGGGCAATCACTTGAGTTTGGTGGGGCTGGATGCCAGGAAGGCCTTTGAAAGGGTCAGGTAGGTCTTTCAAGACAAGGTAATGAAAGCATTTGGGTTTTTCAGTGGAAAGAACTGATTAAGAATATTTATATATGATTATTTGCCTGCATAAAAACTGGGGGAGATTTCTCATATTATTTCATGTTTTATTTAGAACCCTTAGCAATTAGTATAAGAAGGTCTGAGCTGAAATATAATTGGCATTGGATAGTGCAGAAAGTGGCACTACTTGTGGATGTGTCGCACTATTTGTATTCACCCTTTTAAGCTTTCGAGAGAATAAAGTAGACCTGAAAAAATGCATAATTGTGCCCTTTTGGAAGATATATACCCCTGCAATTTTCAACATTAATAACACACCCCTAAGAATAGACTCAGAGGTGAGAGATCTAGGTATACAGATAGATGGTAGCCTGAACTTTGACCGCCATTTGTCTGCAGTGGTGAGAACGTCCTTCTATGTGGCACAGCTTATAAGTAAAGGTATGGCATCCAGATCCAAGGAAGTTACAGTCCCACAGTACTCATCCCTCATTAGACCAATAATCGAATACAATGCGCCATTTGGCATGTACTTGATTAGGCACTTCCAACAGCTGAAGCCACCTCAGAGGTTCCACACAAAGAAAATTCATGGCGTAAACAACATTTCCTCTATGAGTAGATGAAAAATCCTATACCTTTACTCTGTCTCCTACTGACTATTAAGGGGTGACCTATACTTAACCTACAATGCACTCACAAATCCAACCCTGATGGAGCTGTTGTGCATCCGCAAGACAAGCAGCATGAGGGCCACCAAATCTAGGGATCTAAACCTGGTCTGTGACTCGAACAAAACATGCTAGAGAGACAGAGATGTGTGTCAGAGATTACCTCTCCTTTGGAAAAGGTTTTGTATTCACATTAAGGCAGAGCCCTTCCCTGGCCTTCTTCAAACACAGTTTGGATCAATGGTTGGGGAATCACAAATTCACTCCAGGGGTAGCACCTGTGTCCCCTGTGGAGAGGGGCAATCTGTAACATACTCAAGGTATAGGCACAAACCTAAGCCATCCTCTAGCCCCCTAGGGACCATATATCAGGCACAATTTGCTAGGTTTGTAAGGGCCCTTAAACCATTAGCCTAGTAATCTCCTATAAACCTATGGACTTATGAATATGCAAATGAAGTGTCTATGCATATGTCTAGAAAATGAGATGGATAAGGTGGTTAGCAACATGTGAAAAGAGACAAAAGAGAAAATAATCAACAAAATTAGACAGTGGAAAATGAAGAAAATGGACAAAGAAAGTAAGATACAGGCAACAAAAATTTTCCTGGTCGCCTTGATCCTAAACATAGGCCAAGAATATTTTTATCAACCATTGTCAGAGTACTCAGATACTCAAAAGAGGGAATTAAAAGAATTTTGTGGGAAAGAAAGCCTGCTAGGGTAATGTGGGAGAGACTCACTTTGATCACTGACCAGTCCCACATTTATGGGAGAATTTTAGAGTTACACAATTTAGGCTTACATATATCTTACAGGATGTGGCATATATGGCTAAATGGAAACAGATGGTCTATGTACAAGGGGTAAATGAACAAATGTGATGTGCAGTGGGTTTCTGGAAATATTCATAAGGGAGTCATGGAAGGGAATATGTACAGTTATATCTACAAAGTAATGTACAAGCTATGTAGTAAGAAGCAAATTTAAAATGATTGGTGGAGAGTAATTCCAATTGGGTACCCCAGGGCAGAATGGACCCCAGTGAAGGAAGACACGTTTGCAAGGATGTGGAGTGAAAGGAATTGTGAACCTGTCTGTTTTTCTTCTGTTTTCTGCAAAAAAGAAAAAAAAACAAAAAAACAAAAAAATCTTGTTTTCCCGCCTTACTGAACTAGAATAGTCCAGTCTTCAGAGTTTGCTGATCTCTGGGCTTTGGCTTGGTTCCTGTGCTATTCCATATCCTTATTTGGATAAAGGGAAGCTTCTTTGTTCACCAGTGGGAGTGGGGAGCACTGAGCAGCCTATTTGTCCCTAGAGCTGTGGTTCCAGCCAGAAACTTGTAGTCTATTGGCCATTTTGGGTCAATTCCTAGGTCTTTTCAACCCCCTGCTATAAAGCCCACTTTAGAGCGCTTTTGCGTGATTTAGCGCGGAGTTGCCCATAGAGCACCATCGGGCAGCGCCGGTTAAACAAGGTTAAACTATTTCTGGCTCCGTAAAGTCTGCTCTTCAATTTTTCCCTTAGAACTTCTCTACTTGCAATCTAAACAGTCTATTCTCTATCTCAATAGCTCAGCAATTGCTCCTAAAGCATTTTTATATAGGTAAAGTACTTGTATACTAAACAAAGTACTACATTAGCCTAGAATCCCCTTGAATACCCATTTCCCTATAGGTCCCTTCTGACTCAGTTACACAGCAAACTTTTTCACTTTTTCTAGCATGTCGAAGGGTCAGTTGCTAGCATCCTCTCCTGTTCAGCTGGTGAATCTGGGCATCTTGAGGCAATATTACAATTGCCTCATGTACACAGACAACCCACTCCTTCTCCCACAAAACACAAATACATGTGAGAGATGCAACTATATAGCCAAACTGGAGGCTGAGCTCTCTCAACTCAGGACTGGCAAGACCAGACAGGAGGAGAAGGAAACCACGCACACCACAAACCCAGTTTCACATAGAACTATCACAACTGCAAAACAAACACATAAACACACAAAGACATACTCGGAGGCACTGATCAAAATCTACCAAAACTACAGAGGCCTCCAAAGCAGACACCCAAGCAACTGCCACCTCAAGACATAAGACATGCAACACATAGTTCTCAAAGTCAGTGTGCTAAACAGTCACAGCCCTTAAGGCCAAACACAATGCCAGACACACTTGTTATAGGTGACTCCATAGTCAGACACACTGACGTCCCTCTCACCAGACTGAACAAGGAAAAGATCACAGTTAGCTGCCTGTCAGGCGCTAGAATCCGCCACATAACACAAGCACTCAGGTCACTCCACAGCAAGTACAAGTATGACTCAGTCATTGTCCATGCCGGTGTGAACGACCTGAGACGCATACCTCCCTGGACTACATGAAAAGAGACATAGAGGAGCTCTCAGATTATGTAGCCCAGGCCGGTATGACCCTGACCCTGAGCAGTATCCTACCCTCACCAAGAATGATGCCACAATACAGAGACAAAATGATCAGCTTTAATAATTGGCTTAATTACTGGTGTCATTCTAAGGGGATCCAATGTCTGTCTGCCTGGGATGACATGCTTGACAAGCCACGCTGCTTCGCAAGGGATGGCTTGCACCTGTCACCCCTGGGCTTCCGGATATTGGCAAAGGCTCTTGCCACCCCCATAGTGCCTTTTTAGGCAAGGCTCAAATGATAAACCTACCGCCCTAGAAAACAAAAATGGAGAAAAACTAAGGGTAATACTGCTCAATGCCAGAAGTCTAAACCTCAAGATGCACGCCCTCAAAGCCCTCCTCAGTATGGAGAACATCGATGTTTGTGCTGTGACTGAAACCTGGTTCAAGGCTCCTGAGAGCACCCCAGCACTATCAGGTTATACCTCATATCATGCGTTCCGACCCCAAAATCCGGACTGAACCACAAAAGGAGGGGGAGTATCCATATTCATAAAGGATACCCACACCTCCAGGTTAGTGGCAATGCACGAAGCATCGGAGACCATCCAGGTGCAATTAACCATAGGTAAACTGCCCTACAGTTTGTAACATGCTACAGACCACCTTCTCAAACTCAGGAAACCCACACAGCCTTCCTGAAGACACTGGAGAGTATAAATGTCTCTCCAAACACCATCATATTGGGTGACTTCAACTACCCAAACATAGACTGGGAACATTACTCAAGCCCCAACACCCTAGCCCAAAGGTTCCTTGAGTTCATAAACTCAAATGCTATGGAACAACTAGTCACCATTCCCACAAGAGGAGAAAATATACTAGACCTGATCATCACAAACATGGGGACAAAATGCTCCACACCGAATGTATATCCCTCATTGGTGAGATCAGACCATAAATTAATCTCACTGGAGATCCACATCCCGCCGCAACCCCCAGCAAAAAAGACCACAGTGAAGAACTTCTCAAAAGCAAACTTCACACTTCTTAAGACTGGAGTGGTATCCTTCAAGGCCCCCGAGCCAGTGGAAACCACAACCCATGCTGCTGAAACCCTTACAAATGCCTTCTACGAGCACCTCCAGGAATGTATGGATCAAGCAATCCCTAATAAAATCAAGACCCTTTCCACCAAAGGCAGGCGCCCGGTCTGGTGGACTCCAGCCATAAACAAACTCTACAACAAGAGGAGAAAGCTACTCATGACAGAGCAAAATCCTTAAATGGGAAGGCATCTCTGATCAATACTAGCAAAAAACTACGATCACTCATAAAATCATCCAAGGCCAACTTTGAGAGAAAAATCGCTAATGACACAAAAGACAATCATAAAGCCTTCTTTAGCTATGTTAGAAACCTGGGTGGACACTCCCAGATATGCTCAGAATTAGTCCAAAATGATAAAAAAATCACTGAACCCACAGACATTGCCAACATACTGGCAGACAGGTTCAGTGCAAATTTCTCCCCTCCCTCCCCCCCAAAAGGAGAAATATCTATCCCACCAGAGTCTAGCCTCCCAAACATCTCAGATGCCCAGGTGAGAGCTGCTCTCTCTAAAGCAAAAAACACAGCATCAATGGGACCGGACGGTGTCCCTGGATGTGTGCTACACGAACTCAATGAGGAACTAAACCCACACATAAGGCTGCTGTTTAATCTTAGCCTTACTACAGGATACGTACCCAGAGAATGGCGTACGGCAACTGTGGTCCCACTCCACAAAGGTGGTGCTTCTACGGACCCTGGAAATTACCGCCCCATAAGCTTGACGAGCCTTGTCTGCAAAGCTATGGAGAGGATCATAATGGAACTCATAAATAAAGACATTGGGGACCTACAGACACTGGACCCTACCCAATTTGGCTTTGTCAAGGGCAGATCCTGCCTCTTGAACTTGGTCGACTTTTCAAACAGTCACTAAGGCCATTGATGAGGGTAAGGCAGTTCACACAGCCTACCTTGACCTAGCAAAGCGTTGACACAATACCCCACTCGGGCATCATAGAAAAGCTCACCAGCTTAGATGTAAACCCATATGTCACAAGATGGGTTGCAAACTGGCTCAAGGACAGAACACACAGGGTTAGAGTTGCTGGTGCCATGTCAGACTCTAAGCCGGTCACGAGCGATGTCCCACAGGGCTCAGTCCTGGGCCCCCTCTTGTTCGGCATTTATTTTTCTGAAGTGCAGGCAAACATAGGGGGATTGTGGTTGACAAAATTTGCAGATGACTGCAAACTGGGCACCATAATTGACACTCCATCAGACACAGACATCCAGAAAGGTCTCATAGAAATGGATAACTGGTGCCAGAGCCATGGCCTTAAGCTAAATGCCAAAAAATGTATAGTCATACCCTTTGGGAAAAACAAGGTAACCCTAATTACCACATAGGTGGTAATCCATTAAACACGGAAGAAGTTATCAGGGACCTGGGGACCCAAGTTGACAGTAACCTCTCTTTTGACACTCACATTGCCAAAGTGGTTAGGAAGACCTTCTACATTGCCCACCTGATCATGAAGGGATTCACATCCAGATCAGGAGAGGTCATTGTACCCCTGTACTCTTCACTTATCAGACCAATGATTGAGTACAACGCCCCATTCGGAATGTACCTTACCCGACACCTGCAGCAGTTGGAAAGACCCCAAAAGTTCCTCACCAAAAGGATAAAGGGGCTCAAACATATGTCATACGATGCCCGACTGAAGAAACTCCAGCTCTATTCAGTCGCATACCGTCTGCTCAGAGGTGATCTGTGCCTGACATACAAGGCCATGTCCAACCTGGACATGCTCCACCTCAAAAAATCCAAATCCACCAGAGCCACGAGAGCAAGAGACTTAAACCTCAACACAGATATAAATAGGACGTGCTGGAGGGACAGATTCATCACCCAGAGACTCCCTACACTATGGAACAGAATCCCAGTCCATGTGAGGCAGAGCCCTTCACTGACTCTGTTCAAGAGAAATCTTGACGAGTGGATGGGAGATCGTAGGTTTACCCCGGGAATCATCTCTGTATCACTGCTGGACAGAGGCACAGCAAATTAATGGGTATAGTATTCTCATCCTAAGGGGTGGTGAAAGCCACACACACTCTGGCTAGGCTTATAAATGTCCTAGGGCAGATAGCCTAGTATGAACCTATGAACCTATGAACCTAGATTTCATGAGCAAATGAGAAATGGTGAATCTGTGTGAACAAGGGAAATATGAATTTGGCTTACATGAAGGAGACATCCTATACCAAGGATTAGTTGTAGAATTAAAAGGAATGTTTAGACAACAGGTGGTAGGTGGAGGAAGAATATCTATAGTTGACCTTTTGAGTGAATCAACAATGAAGGTAGTAATAGGCAAAACTTAATAAGCAGAGCTTGCAAGTATTTATTTAAAAGGCGAGGTGATACAGGGGACAGGATCTGGGCTGAGTGGAATAATAAACTTAAGATGAATTTTACTGAAGGCCAGTGGAAAGCAATATGTCTGCCTCCTATATATGACACTAAATCCAGGGAATTTAGAATCTTGACTGGAAAGGTATTTTTACACATGAAGTAAATTAGACAGAGTATTTGAAGGACAGTCACCTCACAGTAAGACGCTGTTCAGTTCGATTCTCAGCTAGAGCGTCTTCTGTGTGGAGACATGCATGAATGGGCGTTCCTTCATTGAAGGTTGTGCATCAGAGCTGGCAACTCGGTACGTAAAAATCTTCTGCAAATCATTAGCGGACCGGAGTTCCGCTGTGGCGACCCCTAACCGAGAAAAAGCCGAAAGACACAAACAAACCAGTGCAACCCTTGATATGATTTGTGATACAGTCCAAAGTGTGCATGCCTTTAACACAGTCTCCATCTTGGCATGGGACTTGTTTGGTTCATACTTACCAAACACGTGCCCACAATATGAAATTTCACCTTTGAAAAATTCTGTTCTTTTTGATTGCACACAGCTCATATTTCAAGAAACCTTTGTAGGTTGTCCAACTACTTTTCATTGTTCTTCCCTTCGGCAAGATTCCATCTGAGCAGCATCGTCTGCTGTGAATTCTTCAAGGTCCTCGTTCACTGCATTTTGCAAAATGAGAGAAGCAAATGCCAGTTAGAAGAGCAGCCAATTTAACCTGATTAATCCTCTAAGGGCATTAATCATTAGGAATTTCTACAGAAAGTCTTCCATTTCCATTTGCAAGTATACCAACACCAGATCACTTTTCATGAATTCATGACTCAAGTACCAACACATCAGGGATGTGGAAATAGCTTCAGTTCATGGTAAAATATACTGCACTGTTCTTACTACTGGGTTAATATTTACTTTGAAGTCTTCACAAACATTAATGTTTCCTCTTTTCCTGTCACAGGCACTGGCACTATAGGTGGCCCACTTTCAAGCTTCTGGGGTTCAGTTTTTATATATATATAAGACCCATGAACAAAAATCATCAAACTGGCTTTGTAGAATGTTAGACAAGTGTTTGCTTTTACTTCAGTCTTTGCCTTTATGCCTTTTAGTGTTCCCGTTCACATCATATTGGCAAATAACTGGTTTGGGCTTTTTAAAGCCAACAGATATTGCTTTCATGTGTCAGTCTGTCACTGCAAAAGATATACTTGGTTTTTAGGAAACTCAGTACACATTTGGTTGATAGTGTATCAGTTCACATCTGACAGTAAATCTATTTCATATTTAGCAGCTATCTTATAGATATTGCTACATTTATTGTTTGGTAAATCAGTATTTTTCTTGGACAGCAGTATACATTGTATATTTTTACAAAAGGTACTACAAGCACATTTTTACTATATTTGACTATTTTCTTTGGACTGGCAAAGTTTCTCCAGTCTTTGCAGCTCTGTCATATAATGTAACATGTTTCCATGTCTTTTACAATTCCTCCTATGAAACCTTACACTTTCTGCAGTTATATATAGTTTCAAATTCGGACACAATGACAATTTCTTTATAAACTCTTTGAATGATTTGGTTTAGGAACTGCTACCAACTGAGTAACACTCTATACATTTACAGTCTCATTATGTTTAGGTCACTCATGTTGTGTATTTCACTGGAATACCTCTATCCTTCAAGCTATAATTTATTATTATTTATTCATTATTGTTATACTTTTAATATAAAATGTAATTCTTCCCTGCTGTGATACAGAAGGCTAAAGCCCTTACATCAATCCAGTTTATCTGTGTAGCAGACAAAGGAGCTGGAGGGAGTAGGGGACAGTAAGATAGGAGTATAGCAGTATATGGCTCATCTATCATTAGGGAGGGAGGTGGCTTGGCTTGCCACTTGGGCAACACCCAGTGGAAGCTCTGGGTGGTGCAGATCATGGAGCCCAGACCAGCGGAATGTGCTACCATGGTGTAGCCATGCAGTTCAGGTATAGTCACATGGTTTGCTTACGTGCTCCTCCTGCATAAAAACTGGTAGTATTAGCATTTCTTAAATCTGCCATGTAGCTGGAAGGGAGACCCTAGTGTCTGCTTGGGGATTAGTCCTGTAATCACCACTTGCCTCGATGGGAGGGGGGGGAGACAAATGGGCAGGTGATGGCTTTTGCCCCAGTGAAGGAGTGAACAGGCTTATTTAATGTGTGTGAGGGGGGAGGTTGATGGTCAACAGGCAGAAGGATTGCAAAAAAAAAAATTATAATTTATACGTTATGTTTTTATTATTATTCATATATTATTCTTTTATCACTATCAACATAATATAGTTCTGTTAGGTCAGTACAGACATTCACCGGATTTCCAACAGCAAAAGTATTAATATGGCTAATATGCTCAGCCACTTTATATATTTTATTTATTTATTATTATTTATTTATTTTTTTTACTTATTTAACATTTGTTTACCGGGAAAGTCCGACTTGGAAAAAAGCTAATTTTTAGTGGAGTCCCAGGAAGAAATGCTCCAGATGCATGTCTTTGTAACGTGGGAGGAAACCGGAGTACCCGGAGGAAACCCACACAAACACAGGGAGGACATGCAGACTCTGCACAGAAGGCACCCCAGCTGAGAAGTGAACTGGAGAACCTCTTGTTGTCAGGTGACAACCAACCAAGCACATTTGTTTTTAATGTTTACAATTTCCTGCCAGATACAAGTCAGCTTACAAGCACTTTTTATACACCAAGATGTAATAGTCATAGCTTTGGAACAAATACACTATTGTACAAGCCAATATTGTTCTGAAACACTACTTGGCTCTTCTGTTTAAGCAACATGAATCTATTCAAATACTTCCACATTTGCTTTACAATAATATATAGAAACTCCTTCTTCTTTCTTACAGTGTTCTACTTATCAAAAATTATTTTTTTTATCTGTAATTGCTACTTTGTTACTTTTTAATGCTAAAGGATGCAGGTGAATACACAAACCACTGCACAAACTAACTATATAGTGGACTCCCTGATCATTTTTCGCCATCATTGAGGAGTACTGATGATGAGGGATCAATGGGCCAAGCAAATCAAGGAATGTCTGGTGGTCAGCAGGCAAAACAGGAAAAACATTTAGTAAAAAAATCACAGCATACTGCATTAACTGGATTACTTAAGACTGCTTGTTTTAAATGCGTTATATATGGCATTTGCTGTATTTTATTTTTGTGGTGTTCAACCACTAATAAGATTTTTGGTGTTTACTATGCAAGTCTGTGTTGAGTTCTCCAACCAGGTCACATAGGTCTGGTATTCTAACCAACACAGAACAGTGTCCAAATATTGATAGAACTATAGTATTAAAATCTTGTGAAACAAATGTGCAATATTTGGCCAGGCAGCTTACCAGGTTATGTGATTAATAAATGAAAGGACTCTGTCCTGGACCCCATAGTTCTGTTGTTTAATACATTGTTATGCAAGTCCCAGAGGATTAGAAATTATATGTAGTTCCTGTCCATCAGAGAGGATGGGAAATGGTTCAAAACAACTGCCCAATAAGTTTGACATCCATTTAGATAAAGCATTCTGAATATTGCCTGTTTTGTGTTACTAAAGAAAGTAACTCTTTCTCAGCTAAATTAGAGCTTTACCAACATGGTTTTATTCCAGGAAGATTGGCCTTGTATAGTCTTGTCAACATCTCTGACCTTCTAAGTTTGCCAGTGGAAAAAGGGCTCTCTCACTGTGATTTAGTTGACCTGTTAAAAATATTTGCTGTGATTTTACATAAGGGAATTCATGTTTAGAGGCGTTTAAACTGAATTTAACTTTCAGATGTGTTAAAGATTGATATGAGGTATGCCTTCCATGCTTTATATTTTAAGGTTGCTACTAGTTTTATATCACTTTTTGTGAGTTGCAGTGGCCTTTATAAGTATGTCTTAAGGGACTGTCTCTACAGAGTTTCATACTGACTCAGCTGCATTTTCATTTTCTTAATATGTAAGACTATGAGGTTTTCTGACCTCTGATATATTTTTATCTATTATTGCTGTTTACTTATGTTCACCTTTATATAATTGTCTTATTTCATATTATGTTTCAGTAAATTTTTACCAGAGGTTGTTAAGTCAGTAAAGTGTTTGCCTTATTTTATTAATGCTGATTGCTGTTTTTAGTTTTGTATATTGGTTGTATGTTCAACCACACCACCTCACAGCCATTTTCCTATTCTTTTTTATTTTAACATGGTTCTGCAACATACCTTCTTTTTGTGTTTGGCTTTATGCTTTTATTTGGGTCTATATCAGAACATCGAAGTATTAAAACTTCAAATGTTCTGATATTGAACACTATTCAGGAATGCTAAGATTAGCGAAGCTGCAGAACAGCAAATTCTTTCCTCGGGAAAGAATTTGGTTGGCCATTTCTGTGGCTTCGCTATTCTTAGCGCTGTGGTGGAAAGTTACGGGCTGGGTTCAGGTAAGTGTGCGATTGTTTGTACGTTAGGGTTAGGGGCAGTTAAGTGAGTTAGGGTTAGGGCACGGGTTAGGCGTGTGTGTGATAGTGACAGACTTTAAGGTTATGGGCAGTTTAAGTGAGTTAGGGTTAGGGCGCGGGTTAGGTGAGTGTGCAATAGTGACGGACCTTAGGGTTAGGGTTTGGGTTAAGTTAAGTAGGTAGATAGTAGTGTATGTTTAGTTTAGTGTAGCGTTAGATATAGGAATTTAAGTGTATGTGTGTGGTTGATGTTTGTTTGATGTGCTTGTGTTGTGTGTATGTGTTTTGGAGCAGTAATTTTTTTTCCATGGGAAAAAAATTTGCTGTTCTGAATGTTCGATATTTTCATGTTTAGATGTTTTGGGGCCGATGAAATAGCATTTGCTATTTTCATCTTTCGATGACATGATATAAACACTTGTATTTTGCCTAGACTACCTATATCTACATATCAGCTTTGTAGAGTCTTTGCTTGCAGTGTGGACATCAGGGTGGCCATCGTATCCAACCAGTAAGGAACACATCTGGATGCATGCCAGTGTTGGTGCTGAGGGTCTGACATGCAGTCAACTGGCAGAGTTCTTGCCTTCTTATAGTACCCAGAGTCTCTGTAAACTGGCAAGGGTGGGTAGCAGAGACCCACTCTCCTTTGCCACCTCTTAGGGCTCAGTATTCTAATGCAGGGTCAATCTACAACATGTCAAATATTATATCTGATTTGCTGTGTGAAATTGACCTGGCTTTTATAATCAAAATCTGTCTGGATGAGAGCTTTGGTCCTCATTTAACTACAGCAACACTACCAGAAGTCTTGGTTATGCATTGCCCTAAGAAAGGCAGGACTGGGGGTGTGTTTGCAGTTTTTAGCAGCAATAAATTAAGGCTAGCCAGACAGAGTATTAAAGACACCAACTTCTTCATATAATCTGTTGGTTGCAGGGCAAAATGTAGGTTTTTCCCCATCTGCTAGGTAGTACAAAGACTTTTATCCAGGAGCACACCAATTTCCTTGTTGTGTTGGCAATTTTAATGTCTCAGTCAATGATGAGAGGGTGTCTCTTGCTGTATCATGGAAGGTTTGCTTACATAGTTACCTTTGCAAGACATATGTTTGGACACACTGTGGAAATGGTCTTTTGAATTGGTGTGGTTGCCAAGAATTTGGTAGTGGAACTATTTTTTTGGTCAGATGACTTTGCTGTACACTTTGGACTGGACTTACTATAATTTAATATCCTGGCCTTGAACTGAGTGAGGTATGTTATCTTAGCTGTGGTAGTACTGGCCTCTTTTCTATTGTGCTGCTTCAGTTACTTGTGGTCAGTGTTGCTGATTGTATGGGTTGCCCAGTGGAAGAGTTTTTTTTAACTGACTTTAGACTTCTTGGCCCCAGGTCATGTCTGCTGTGTTGGTTTGAGCATTCTTTTTGCATCATGCATAGAGTAGGGTGCAGGTTGGAGCATCTCTGGTGATGGCTAGGACTATGGTGTGACAAGACTGAGCTAGATGAACATAATACCATCTATCAAGTTGAGGTTTCTCACAGAAAGTCCAAATTTCTATCTGGGGAAGCCCCGTCAGTGGTTAACAACCAGCTCTACTCATTCAGGTGGTAGAGAGGCTGTGCAGCCCAGCATGTCTGTCTACCAGATGAGCCTTATCCAGCTCTCAGTGTGAATCTGCTTCTCAATCTTTCACTAAGAAAATGGCTTCCATTAGGACTACTGTTCTTCCAGTGGACTCCAAGGGTAGTGCAGTATGTTCATATCTTCCTCTTTCTCCTTGATTTGCATTCAGTATTCTAGATTCTGATTAGTTTATTACTATTGTCTCAAGTTTGCAACCAGCAAAGTATGGAGTTGATCCATTTTATTCTAGGTTGGCACTGGCCAGCTTTGATGGACTGAATCTACTAATTCACTGGATCTTGGTTGCATCATTAAGGGATGGGATTTTTTTCTTTAGTGTTGAAGGAGCATTTGTTATCCCAACCCATAAGAAAACAGCTTTTTTTTCCCAAACACCTTTATTGAATTATCACTTGTGACATAGGCAAATTTACATTCACATAAAAGTACTCAAACTATATTAACATAAACATTATACTTCACATATATTTCTACGTATCATATAACCTAAGCAATATTACATAAATTATTCAATTTCTGCCTTTTTTAAACAAGAAACATCTTTATTAAACCATCACGTACTACATAGGCAATTATACATTTATATAAATGCAAACAAACCATACCGATACAATCCTAGTTGCAAGCATTTTACATCACAAACCATACTGACACACTCCCAGTTGTAAACATTATATACCACTTATAATCTATCCAATCTTTCTTACTCTAACATTACAGAGATTTTTTTTTTATAGGCAGACAGCAAATGTTGTAGGTGTTAAGGGGAAAAAAGAGGTAACTGGGAACATATTTTCTGGGAGTGTAGTGAGTTGGCAGACTTTAACCCTTAAAGGGACAATCCCAGAGTTTAAAATTCGGGTCCACACTATAGCTGTCCAAATCACGCCCACTTTACTATGTCACTCACATCCCCACCCACAGTGTCCTGTTTCATTTACATAGCGTGACAATATTCAATTCCAGTCCTGTTTTTGTTCCCAATGTCAACTACGCTTTGTGTTTACGGTCCTATCACAGAATGTCCAGATGTTTGCCTCATACTTTGGTCCGGTTTTCATAGAATTGTGGTTTTCTGCGAAATCAGTCCCAAATCATAACCAAATGACATTAGAAAATAATAGCAGACAATGTTTCCAATTTTATACCCTTCAGAAAATTCATACTAATGCAAAACTTATTTTATCAATTTTTTAAGTTTGTAAGAACAATATTTAAACAATGTCCAGATTTCTGAATGGAAGAGGCTGAGAGCCTGCTTTGCAACTACTCCGAACATTAGTATCGTTCATTGTGGTTCGTTTCTGTAGTAAGCGCAATGAACGATAGTTGTAAAAACAAAACATTTACTGTCCGGAGCTGTTGTTTCCCCCATTATTTTAGGCTTTGTCTCGATTACTTGCTCTAAGAAGCTGAGAGGTTCCTCCTGCTTTGCAGCTGTTCTGTACTTTAATAATGTATTTTTAGAGCGATCGTTCATTGTGGTTCGTTTCCATAGAAACCACAATGAACGATCGTTGTATTTTCACATTGTTGTTGTCCCCCCCCCCATTATTTTAGGCTTTGTCTGCATTACATGCTCACAGAGACTGAGAGGTTCCTCCAGCTTTGAAAATGTTTATACTTCAGTGAGTGAGTTTTTTTAGAGCGATCGTTCATTGCCAATCGTTTTTATAGTAAACGCAATGAGCGATCGTTTTGAAAAGAAGACCGTTACTGTCTGGAGCAGCTGTTCCCCCATTTACTTTAGGCTTTGCTCTGATTTCTTGCACTAAGATTAATCGGAAAGGGACCCAATTGCAGTTCTGGGACCAGAAGGCTCTTCTGTTCTTTCTTTACTTATTTACCGATATGATGCAGCATGGCATTGGCTTTGACTGTTTAAAAAAAAAAAAGAATTGACCGTTTCAGTAAATAAAAAATTGTGGCCAGTATATGATGCTAATCATCTATGATACTGTTCATCAAAGCTGTTAATGTTTAAATGTGTTTCAGTGATACAAATAGATCTTTTTTTTTACTAAAAACTTTTATAAATGTATCAGGATTAATATGTTGTTGCTTACATAGCTGACAGTATTTGTCTTTTAGTTCCTGGAATTTTTTTTTGAAAATCATTTTCTGTGGAATTACAAAGTGCTTTTAACTTTGAGCAACATTTATTTAGATACAGTATCTGCTACCTGTTAACTTTATATCTGTAGTGAATCCTGTGCCATGTAAGCACAAAACTTTTATTGCAAAGCCTTGATTGTGGGGGGGGGGGTATTTAAAACAATGTGCAATATGCAAAATTCTTTCTTGTGGTATTGGTCTACTGCTGTTATAAGTGTCTGAGTGCAACACAGTTTAAAGTTAGACATCTCCACGCTAGTTTAGATGTAATGTGACTGGCTTTAGGGCTGGCCAGGAAAGAGAAGAACAAAGTTAAATGGGGAGATCAGTGTTGAGCTAAAGTGGACTGAATATCAGGAATGTGAGGTAATATCCTGTAAATCCTGACAGTCTGAAGAAAAAAAAACGTGAATCAAACAAAATATTGCAAATACTGATGCATACTGTTACACATTTAAAGGGTTTTTGCATTCCCCAAATGAATGTTGTTCCCTCACTCCCGTGTTACTTAGTATAACCCTATCAATACTACAGTGGGGAGAATACTCTGAAATAGCTTTTGCCCAAGATAATTCAATGGAGGTGTGTGTGTGTGCGCGCGCGCACACACACACACACACACACACACACACACAAAAACATTTATATAAACGCACATATGAGTGTGTGTATTTCTGTGTAGCTCTCGTGTTATCACTTGTGAATCAGTGTGTCCGACATAGCTATGTTATGGAATGTCACTGCAGAGCTTGAGCTCTTTCCGATGTCATCTTACCAACTTGGCAAGCGGAAAAGTAGTCACTCTTTTTATTTTGTCTAGAACTGGAGTCATCACCTTAAAATATTTCAAGTTATAACATATAAACATAGTGCGTATGTTATTAAATTTCAATTATGCATGTACATTCCCAAATAAATGGAGGCGACAATGAATTCAAGGTGCTGAAGTTGTCATTATTTAACCTTTTGGGATAAGACAGAAAAAGAGGGAAGGGTTGCTGATGTCTAGCTTTTAACTTGGCTGTGTTTGTCCCTGATGGCTTAGTATAGTTAAGAAACTCCATAGGAGACAGATGTTAGCTTGGATAGCTGACTTGTAGGACTGACGGACCGTAGTTAGTTGGATACCTGGAAACTACAGTTTAATACTTAATAATAGTCTGTGTTGAGGGGCTCTTATTCCCTTGGCAGTTGGCAGCATGATTTTTTTTCTTGTTTGTCTTTGTAGTGCCTGGTATGGTATAAGTAAAGTTGCTGTAGGCTGTTTTCCTGATATATGCTTGCCTTTTTTGCTACCTATGGCATGCATCTTGCTAGCAAAAACTGGAAAGGTTGATTCTGTTGGGCGCAGGGTGTCATTAATTTTTGTGTGTATGTGTGTGTGTGTGTGTGTGTGTGTGTGTGTGTGTATATATATATATATATATATATATATATATATATATATATATATATATATATAGGAATAGGAACACAACATGCGTCTTCATACCTCTCAACCTCAGAGGAAGAAATCTGGACAAAGCCATAAATAACGGGGGACAAAGGCCCAAAAACAGGGACAATTTTTAAATATTGCTCTTATAAACTTAGAATGTTGATAGAATAACAGGTATTGCATTAGCATGAAATTTCTGAAGGGTATGACATCTGAAACTCAAATGTCTGTCATTATATTCTGTCTTCAATCTTTAATGATTTGCCAATAATTTGCAAAAGTACAATTAAAGTTCATGAAATTAGTACTGTTTCAATCCTTGATGTCAGACAGAAATGCTCTTTGCAGTACCCACAATGTGCCAGTAATGACTCCTCCTGCAATTTCTACAGGGTTACATGTACTGGTAACATATCTTAATACGATCATAGATTCTTTTTTATAAGACCCATTGCTCCTCCTACTATTGGACCTGTCTGGGTATCTTTCTTACACATTGCTCTCATTTCTTCCTGCAAATCCTGATATTTTATGACTTTGCGTCTCTCTGTATATAAGACACTGTAGTCACTGGGTGTGGCTATTTCAATGATCAATGCTACTTTTGTCTTCTTTTCATGGACCACTATATCTGGTTTTCTAGCAGCTATCTTTTGAACTGTTAGTAATGGGTGATCCCATGTGATGTAGACCTCATCATTTCTATGATGCTTTGTGGCTCCTGTTTTTAGTGTATTTCAGCCAATTTAATACCATAATGTTTGCACAATCCCCAGTGCAACAGTCTTGTCACATTATTATGCCTTTCAGTATACAGTCCTTCTGCCATTAGTATGACACAACCAGCGACAAGGTGTGTGACTGTTTCCAGTTAAGTTTTACAAAACCTACATTTGTCTGTTTCTCCCACATGCTCAATGGACTTTGTAAATCAGTGTGTACGTAGTCCACTATCTTGGGCCGCCAATATTAACCTTTCATCTCTTGGTTTGAATTCACCTCTCCTTAACCATTCCTGCATTTGACAATGATCAACTTAAGGTTCTTTCAGAATTTTACTATACTTGCAACTATATTTATGCATTTTTAATGTCTTGCCTTCTCATCTGATCCTTCACCTTATATTCTTTCTTTTGTTTTTTGGCACATTCAGTTGCTGCCTGATTTGTATCTACTTCTGGCTTGATTTTCATTCCTGCTTGATGCCAATATGCTTCTGGTAGACTAAGCAGAGAAGTCATCTTAAATTTATTCTCATGTCTCACAACTTTCACTACATTTTGGTCTTGTGAGGTCAGCAGGTATGTGTGGAGTCCCATAATTGCAGATCTATACATGTAATCAATTTCAAGGAGGCCCATCCCTCGTTTGTAACATGGAATATATAATCTTGGTATGCAGTGATTTTTATAAATCATTTGCTGAGCATTAAGCATCCTTCTAGTTTTCCTATCTTATCTATCCAACACGTTTTGGGGCCAGTCAATGACTCCAAAACTATACGTTAGGACAGGAAGAGCAAATTGATTTATAGCTTGGATTTTGTTCCTAGATGTCAAAGCTGTTTTCAGGATTAATTTAAATCTTCTAAAATACTAAAGATACCAAGTTTTTTTCCCTATTGGTTCATGTTTTATTTTTGATCCTTCATCAGTTCTCAAATATTTATACAGTCCTTCTTGCTCAAGTTTTTTTTATATCACATTCTTGTCCCAAACTGATGTTTTCTTGGTTCTGCAGTTTTCCTGCTTTAAAGGTTGCTTTGCACACTTATCAAGACCAAATGACATTCTTACATCATCTGAAAAAGTTTTGACAGCTTCCAGTTGTACTTTAAGTTCCTCATCTGATGAACTATACTGTTTTAAAGCATTGACAAAGAGAAGATGAGTCGTTATACTTTGTTGTTTTCCAGGAGCCAAATTATAGCCATGACCTAATCTAAGTAGACAGCTTAATGGGTTAAGGGTAAGACAGAATAGCAGAGGTAACAGGGAGTCACCCTGGAATATCCCCCTCTGAATTTTTATCCCTGGAATAATAATTTGCCCTTTATCATGGCTTAATTGCAAAGTGGTCTGCCGCTGTTTCATAGTAATTGGAATGTAGTTGATCACTGTAGGATGTATCTTATACATTTTTAATCAAACTTTTATCCAAGAATGAGGGATACTGTCAAATGCTTTTTTGTAGTCAATCCATGCCATACTTAGATTCTTCCCCTTTTTACAGTTCTCCATTATGACTTTATTTAGCAACAAATGATCCCTTCTTCCATATGACTTTCTTTTATTGCCCTTTTGTTCTATTGCCATGATTGAGTTTTCTTCTAAATGACTATACACTCTATTGGCATCAATTCTGGTATGTAGTTTATACATCGTTGGAAGGCAAGTTAATGGTCAATACATTTTAGGGTAGCTTGCATGTTCATTCTTAAGAAGTAGCATTGTTTTTCCTGTTAGCCAGATTGGTGTCTGTTAAGGGTGTGCATATAAATAGATCTTACTAATGGCTAAATCTTCATTCAAAGATGTTGATACTTTTAACCAGAAGTTAGGTACTGCATCTGGTCCTGGTGTTTTCCAGTTAGAGATTTTTCTTAACTTTGTTTCAATCTTTGTAACTGTTACTTCATCCCATTTCATATCTTGTACTTTTGAACTTATACTTTTTTTAATTCTTCTGTCTATTTAGCATCTTTGTTATGTCCCACAGGATCTTCATATACACTTCTCCAAAATGTATCTATTTCTTCTTTTTTGGGTGGTCTTTCAATTCCTTTTACCCTGTTTCCCAATTCTCTATAAAACTTTTTTGGGTCATCAATAAATTGCTTATTTTGTACTTTTCCTTAATATTTTTCTGTGTACCTTCTAAGTTTTTCTGCCTGTGTTGATATTTTTAGTTTATTATTTGTGATAGTGCTTGATGGATCCTGATCCATTATAATATTGTGTATTGCTTTTATCACGTCTATATGTCTGAGTAATTTTGTTGATCTGTTCCCTCTTCTATACTCCTCTAACAATGAAACTTCTTGTCTTAACTGCTTGACAGTTTTCGCTATTCGATACTTCCATGATGGTATTAGATTTCTCCCCTTCCCTTCCTTTACTACCCAGTGTTCTTGTGGTAGAATTTTATTGGTTATTAATTTAGCTACACAGTAATATATCCTGTTTACTTCTGTTATATCACATGGATCTCTATGGATAATCCTAATTATTGTGTTCAATTGTTTTATCAAACTTCTGACTTTTTGGGTTTTGTTTACCTTCTGCAGTCTATTCCTTTCATTGATCTTAATATATCTATTTATCTCTTATTAAATCAAGCAATTCTTCTTTTAGCGCATTTTCTTCTAAAGTAAGGGCACTTATTTTGATTTCCAATTCCTGCGGGCATTCTATATAAAGTTCTATAGCATCTTCCTGTGTTGCATTCTCTTCAGTTTCATCCTGTGCCATCCATTGCTTTGTCATATGAGAACTCACTGCCCTGTCACTCCTCAACATTGACTTCGTCAGAGTTTCCACAGTTTCCTGTTCCTTTCCTTGCTGTCCATCTTCAAGTGAATGTTTACACTGGTTTCCTGTGGAAGGCTTCAAAATATCATATGGCACCTGACCAATTGCTTACTGTTCCATTCGTTTCCCCTTAATATGGATGTTCATTGTTCTATCCTGTTGTGGCGCTTTCTGTATTAGATTTTCTACACTAAATCCTTCACTTTGCAGGTACTCCATAACCTTAGTTTCTATTTCTTTAACTTCTCCATCACTAAGCTCCTTTTCTACTTTTCCTCTTTGTCTTCTTATACAATTTCCCATATCTGGATTCCTTTGCCTGTTTTTCTCTTCAAATATCTTTGGTGCTGCTCTTTTTGTATTGATTAGTTTTGCTTTCTCCTTTGCACAGAGATTACACCACATTAAATCTCTTTTTCTTTCCCATGTCCATATCTCTTCTTCAGATGTCTTCTGATCTTACAGTTTCTCCTCACTAGTTCCATCCTGCTGTGATGTAACCTATGTTAGACCTTCTACACCAAATACTTCATTTCGCAGGCACGCTATAACTTCAGCTTTGATTTTTTTTTAACTACTACTTTACTAATCTTCTTTTCTGCATTCCCTCTTTGTGATATTTTTTTTTATTGTGAAATTTTCCGATGCCTTTGCCTATATTTCACTTTGAATATCTTTGGGCCTTTCTTCTTTCTATTGATTTAATTTGGCTTTCGTCTTTGCATAAATATTGCACCATATCAAATCTCTCTTTTTTTTCCCATGTCCATATTTCTTTTTTATACTTTTCAAAAATCTCTAGGTTTTGTTGTTTATATTTTCGCACTTCCTCAGATGCTTCTTTTTCCAAACAGATCAAAGTTTCTTGGTCTATATACTGTTTTTCACAAATCTGTTGTATTAGTGAACACAATTTTTTTATTTGATCCTTCTGGCAGTTTTTCTTGTGGAATTTCAATGTAGTAGCTGTTGATGAGTTTCAGGATTGTCTTATATGTAGGTGAAACTTGAAACAATGTGTGTTCCATCCTGCCATCCATCTACAACCTCTTTTTCCCATTTTTGCACATTAAGTCTGGGTGTCACTTTGATACTAAAGTGCAGTGGTCAGGGGCATCATACATTTGAGGTTCCCTGCTTATGCTAATACCCACTTCAATTCTCCTGTTTCATCTTTGGTGGTTGTCTGTCAGATTAAAAACCATATAAACAAAATAGTGTTACTTAGTTTCTTTAATGCTTTGAGCAGAATTGTTCCTAACAGTAAAATATAGTCTGTAAACACCAACATCAAAAGAAATTTGGAAACCATCAGCCACAGCCTTGGGTCCCTCTGTAAGGTTGATTAGTTATTATTGTTAAAATCATACATTTGTGTGAGGTGCAGACTAGTGAAGAAATATTTTATTAAGCCATTACTTTTTTTTTGTCCAGAGTGCACCCGATACAGACTACAGCATGACTTGTCATGTATTATACAGCCCTCATAATGCTCATTTTGCGTACTTGTTAGATATGAGCAGTAGCAAGCCTCTATGCGTACTATCACTTAATATGCAAATCTGCAGGGTCACCACTATACTTAGAAATGATCCTATTACTTATGGCCATTGTCACAAAGATCAAGTTTTATGTAGGCTCAAAATAGCTTTCTCTGACAAGCGTGCTCACATGGAAGTATGTAACCGTATCCCTCTTTTCTAAGACCAGTTGCGTCCCAGTCACATGACCATTCTTGATCCATCACATGACAATAGTAGGATTTCAGCTCCCATCGCAATCCCTGGCTTTTTGCCACAGCATATTTTTAAGTATAGGACAAAAGCCTGTTTTTAGGCTAAAATAAAATGTCTTGGAATAAAATAAATCAAATTCTGTTCCTCAAAATTTCATTTTGACATCTCATAAAACCCAAGAATAAAACACTGTTTTGTATGTCTTCAGGACTTGTGTTTACTGCCTGATATGAGGCAAACTATACTGTCTTTGTAATGTTCTTTAGCCATACTCTAATTTTCTTTTTCACATTAAATTATTTTGTAACTGTGAAATGGGATGAGCAAAGACATGATTTTATTTTTGACTCTTATTTCAAGTAAGATATGCAAACCTATGAAAATGAACAAGATGTATTGTTTCCATAAATTGGACTATCGAAGAAGTAGATTTAGAAATAAAACAGTCCTTTATCTTCTCTTTCTGGACACAGATTCTTCTTTTTTTTCTGTTTATCAGTAACTAACCATTGTTTTAGATCTGAAAGCCCCCATGTGCTGTTTCAGTTAGCAAGCAGAGGTGTGGTTTCTTCCTTTCAAGCCTACCCATTTTAGTTCACATCTGTAGCACCATTCTTTCATATTTAGGTTGCTTTCAGATGTCATACACCTCCTCGGCCCTTTCTGATATAAATTCAACCCATCTGAAATTTGAAGGTGATTTGACCCACAGCACCCTGCTCACATATTTTCTTTTCAAATATGCTCCCTCTAGTTTTTGATTGCCATCTACCTGATGTTTCACAACTGTTTTTAGTTTACTCCTTGACAGCCAGCACGGTTATACTGTTCACTGGACTGTGCACTTTAATTTTCTGGAATGAGTATGATTACTGCTCTGTATGCTGCTTCACTGTATTTTTATATTGTGTTGATAGGTATCCTAATACCCTTACAGGTGATTCAAACATGTGTTGTGCAGTACTGTGGCTTATAGGTAATATCTGTGCCTGATGAGTCTAGGGTTCAGTTCTGACCTATCATCACTATCCATGTGACGAGTTTTGCACATTCTCCTTGTGTCTACGTTAGCTCTCTTTGCATACACAGTTACTTAACCCCTCTCCAAAACAAGCTAATTGACTTGTTCACACTTTATTACTCATATTTTCTCTTGTCTGCATTGTGGCTGAGAAGGATCCATGAAGGGCCAGTTAACTTAACCAGTTAACAAATAAATGTACTTACAATTAAACTAACCAATGCTAGAATAATTTCAGTTATTGTTTTTAATACTATGCTACTGCTTTCTAGAATTGCTCTCTTCTGTATTTCATCTGGAGCAGATATTTGTTGTCTGACTCTTTAAGCAGCAGTGTTTATTAGATA